>NC_054378.1:109685688-110285688 GCF_017654675.1 Xenopus laevis | reverse complement strand
CCCTGGTGCCTTGTTCACATTAATTTTGAGTAAAGCTTTTATAATCAAAGGACAAAAAGGCATTGGCTCAGGGCCCATCTGTGTTTGCATTAACTTTCTCCTGTCTCATTTCCCTGTCTGTCCTACCTCACTAGTCCTGACTCAATGACCGTCTGCCCCTCGTTGATCAGCTGGATCCTCCCTGCCACTGTCCCATGATCTACTCTGCAAGGGAAGCATGGTGCGGGGGGCCTACCAGTTGGATCTTTGCCCACTTTGAATGGCTGCCCCCATGGCTACACAGCAGCTTAATTATATAAACTATAGTGTGTTTCTGAAGCAAACACGCCCTTTTTACCAGTACAGGGCAACAGTACATTATATTTTCATTGCTTTAGGACACTTTGATTTTTTGGTGTTACCGTTCCTTTAAAACAACCCTATAACTGTTGGGGGGTCTGGGAGGAGAGAAGGTCATGCAAGCATTGTCAGAGGGATGGTTTTCAGTTACACCTCTGACTCTGACCCAAGTAACTGTATGGCATTTTAGGGTGAAGGTAAACAGAACAGTTATTAATATAAAACTACTAAAAACAACTAAAATCTTCACATATTGCACAGAGTTTAAATAGATCCCTACCATCATCAAGATCAACTGAACTTTTTCTTAGATTACTACTTTCTCTTCTACACTGGTTTAAATTGTAAGGTAAACTCAACCCCTCTAAAAAATGATTTATACAAGTCAATACTTGATAATAATGACTTTATAGGGCCCCTTTATTCTGCTACCGTCTTTAGTTTCATTCACACTGATGTTCTGTGTAGGGATAATGTTCCGTCCTGCTGAGTAGACCCCGCACCCTCAATTCGGCAGACATGAATCATGCAAATCAGTCATGGGGTTGATTAGTATTTTATTTATTTATATAATGCATGCTGTACTTTACCAGATATAAACCCAAACAGGGGTACAAATTGTTAGGAGTGATGGGAGTTTTAATAGACAGTAAAATGGGGTTCCTGTCCCAAAGATTAGGAGGATTAGGAGGAGACAGATAGAGAAAAAAGGAGGGGAACAAATGTAAATGTTGACAGAGTTGTACGGACGCACAGGTCAACTGTGGGAAAACCCATTGGACTCAGGTTCTATTGGGCCTTAGTGCTCCGCACACTTTGAGGAGCAGCAAAATGTGGGGTGGTGTGAGGCAGGGGTATGCCTGATTGGTATCGGTCAGTAACTGGTTACAGTAGCAACTAGTGGTGTGGCTGGATGTCAGAAAGTGCGGCATTGGGTGGTGGTGGGCCCTCTTCCAGTGAGCCCTAGGTATGTCAGTCCAATACTGTATGTTAAAGAAGAGGAAGACTAATAAAATGTTCCTTCTAGGAAGTGATTCCTAAGGAGGTTTGTGAATAGGGTTAGTGTGAGAGCTAAATGGCAGAGCATTCCCAAAGCATGGGGCAATCAGGGAAATATGATAGATGATAGATAAACCTGTGAGATTATATAAGCATTATACACTGGATGTTCTAAATGACCTCAGCCTTCAAATCAAGTAAATTCTAGTGGACAAAACTGATTATTTTAGATGCAATGGACATATGTGATTTTGTACAACCAAGTCAGTCTCTTTTGGGGGGATTAGTTGAGATGTCTTAGGCAGGTGCAAGCAGACGTCTGTGGGCTATAGAAGTTATATGAAGGGACTGTGCCTGTGGGAGTGAACTTATTAGAATGTACAGGTGGAAATAGTGATGCTCAACAAGGATGTTCAAAGTATGGTCTCCAGATGTTGTTTAGCTATAACATGCCATCATCTGGCAACAAAGGCCAGGTTTAAATGAATCAAGGGGTTCTATACATTATCTTTGGCAATAAATCAATCTAGGCTTAGGTGACATTAATCCTATACTTGTGCCAAGTGACAATAAATGCTTCTTTCATATGGATGAGTTTGTTGGTACAACAAAACTTTGATGCACTCATGATTGCCATTTCAGCTTACCGAGTCATCCTGCATAATAGAGCCACAGAAAACAGTTTGTGTGCCTGTCTGCCAGATGTCATGCGATATGTTGTTCATTTTCTGCTAACAGGTAAAATGCATTAAATAAGTCATTATCTGCCTTTACACACCCAAATCATTCCCTGGATTTACATACAATTGCATCTATAAAATAATCCTAGTATTTAATTTGTAGACAATTTATTTAGGTATTTTTGTGGGGCAAACATGAGCAGAAGGGGTTTTCAGCAACCCAAGAATCCCTAGCTCCCAGACAGTAAATGGAGTAAGTTGTTGATTTGGCCAACTCCTCAGGACAACATCAGGGTTGGAACTATAAATAGGCAGAAGAAACGTGTGCCTCAGGTGCAATTGAGGGGGGCCCAATGGGGGGAGCAGCAGCATATTAATGATATATGTGGCCTCTACGCTACTTCCACACAGGTCCCCCTTCTAGGCTACTGCTGGGTCTGGATGCCTGCATCACCTTGCCTGCCTTCTTTTCCCAGCAGGTGTGCCCAACCAGACCTAGCAGCACAAATAAAAAATAAATATATAAAAAAAATAGAAATGATATTTGAAAAAAAGCTAGCTGGGCCCCTGATCACACTGTGCCCCTAATAGTTAGCCTAGTGTAGCCTGTGCAGTAATCTGCCCCAAGGAGGGGTAGTGATTGATGTGTTAAGGAGAGACCAGAGATCACCTCTCTTTTGAAGACCCTAGACACCCTGCCTTGAAACCATATGTATTTTCTTTATGTGTCTCAGTCTAACAAGGTAATTGGCGATTGCATGGTTCTGCTGTTCAAATATGAGTCTGATATGAATGCAACTTCCGTGGGGGATTCAGAGTGATAAGCAAAACTTCTCTTATTTATTTTTATATTTCATTGCACTGACAGCTCAAGCAGTCCGGTTTATATCTAGCACCCCACAAATTTGTATTGAACATGACAGTCTGCAGACAATCAGTACAGGCTCTGATATTCAGAAGCAGCTCATTTTCCTTTGGGTGGTAATGGAAACGGACTTATTGGGATTCTCAGTCTATTACGTTCACTCAGGGCAACCATACAGCATGAACTCAGAGCTGTCCTTAACCATGTAGCACCTCCAGGGCACCCCAACTGGCTCAAAGTTTTCAGGCTTTCCAAAATTTTGGCTGTGCCTCCAACAGACTTTGGCTGTCCAAGAATGCTGGGAACTGTATTTCAGTAACAGCTAAGGAGCTGCATTAAGATTACTCTTCTTTATTTAGATACATATGCAGCAAAGTGTTACTTACACCATCCTGCCTTGTTATCAGACACAACAGTAAATTTAGAGGCTGTTGGGAAGCCCCAGGTCCCCCCCAGGACTATAGTTACTAAAAAGTGCTAAAATTCATAGCAGTAGTGTAGGGACCCACAGGTTAATGTGCCCCTACAGCTTAGTATATATGTATAGTTATATTTTTGGCCAGGAGGCGCTGTGGGCACGTCCTGTCACACTCTGTGAGTGAGAAGGGGTGGATCTTCCTCTTTGGCTGCTGGTTGCTGATCCAGCTGGTTGTGCCCAGGGGAGCCTGGGTACAGCAAGGCCCAGAAAAGCCATGTGCCTAGACGGACCGGGTCCTCTAGTGTCTAAGTCGGGGAGCAGGGACCAAGTGAATGAGGCTAGTAAGTGACAGGGATATATCTGTAATAGACTTTCTAGGAGAGTGAGATAGAGAGTACAGTTAGAAAGAGCAGCTTGGCTCCAACTAGGAGGGATAGCAAGGAGGTAGCTTTCCTCACAGGCAAAACTGACCCTAATATAGCCTAATAGGGATTAGGTCTAGTGAGTTCCCTGATCCCCTGTGTGAGGATCCAGGTCCAGGTGCTGAGATCATGAGGGGCCTCTATCCAGGTCAGGGGTGTCCAAACTTTTGGCTAGCGAGGCCACATTGGAAAAAGAAAAATTGTCTGGGGCCACACATGAAATACACAAACATGTTTGATTTGTAAATGTAAAGGAAATACACAGAAAAGAACTACAATGCCAGTTGGATAACCAGATGGAGCTATACACTGGAATATGGGACACCTGGATATGAAATAGACTTATTATTATATTATTATTACTAACTGGGCTATGGGCAGAGTCCCCCCTCCTCCTATATCCTTTGCGACATGATGTTTCCTCGGGAACCAAGCGTTTCAAGCTGGGCCGAATTCATATGCATCCTGGGCCGCATGTGGCCCTCGGGCCGTAGTTTGGACACCCCTGATCCAGGTGGACGATATCGCCTCAGGGAGTTCCACTGTGCTGTCTCTGGAGGAAATTCCCCGGCATCTAGCTTGGAAGCTCTGTGTGAGCAGGTGTGCCTATATATGCTGCAAATGCCTCTGTACTGTTGTAAGTAAAACCTGTGGATCACTTATCTTGGACAAATAAAAGTTATTTTGTTATATTGCAAGAACCTCTTGGTGCCCATTCATTTTCCTGTTTTATTGCACAGTAGCCTGTGGGAGTTGTAGTTAAACTACACCACACCTTTATACATCTTCCATGTAGTGAAGGCCCTAGCCTGTCACGTGTAACCCATGCTCTAGTGCACTAGCTGGTAATTAACCCTGTTGGTCCGTATAGCCCAAGATAGCGTTACAGTAGTAAATGGAAGAAGAACTAACCCTTAAAGTTGCACCGCCCCATCATAAGATCTGATCACTCAGAGAACAAGCTTAAAACTTAACTTTTACTAATTAACTTAAAATAAAAATAATACGCCCAGGAAAACATTAAAATAATGTGAGGAACAGGGAGATGAATGGACTGAAAATAGGTTGTCAGTAAGCAGAGGCTGCAGAGTGGGTCACAGACCTGCCTGTTCAGTCTGCAGCTAATTGTTAACGTTGCTAATGAGTAGAAGCAAGTAACGGTTATTAAAAAACTTCAAAATGGGTCTCAGACCCGCCTATCCGGCTTATCGTCGATACCCTTCCAAACCACAATAGGTGATTAAAGTCTGCATCACACCAGCAGGGGGCGTTGGAGAGCAGCAAGGTATAGCATGGGGCAATGAGCAAAAAGATACAAAGACCAGCAGAAAGGCAGAAAGAAAAAAGTCCAACCATAGAAGAATTAGACCAAGCCATGGGGGTGGGGGCAGTGAATTGTCAGTTGATATGGGAGAGAAACTTGTTGAGATTTTAATAAATGGCACAGCACTCTATAATATATTAACCAGACTTACTCAACCCTATAGTTAGAGTGGTGCAGGAGATAAAGCAATTTAGAAATAAATAGTATTGTAAAGTAACTCAAAATCTGCACTCGGTATTTAGTCTATGATTTGTTGTATTTCGTTTCAACTATTCTCACAGCCACCCGATTCAATTGGTTAGTGACACATGTGTTAGTACAAATGATTAACCTTTAATTTCCACATATGCAATAAACCACATATATTAATAAATTTGTAAAGAGCATGAATTTGAAACATAAAATTATATCAAAGTTAATCAGTATTAATAGAATTTAGTAGTTCATATTAGATTTGATTATTGGAAACTGTTAATTAAAGTTCATGATTAGTTCATATTCGATTTGATAATTATGGACCAGTTGTTATGGATGTATTAATTTCTTAGTTGATTAGTTAGTTAATGTCCCGATTGAATTCATAAATTATCCATGTGTTTCTGTTAAAAAGAAGTCACTGAGGAAACGCTAGCTCTGTTTTTTCCTTCCTTCTGCCGCTGTTTAATTAATCACATTGCCAATTGCTACTGTTGCCACTTCTACGAGTGATCCTTCCAATTGGAAACTGAGTGGGAACAATTGTATCAAAATATGGCAAGAGTCAATCTTAACAACCCCCTTACTGCCAGCCGCTTAGAGGAACAACAAAATCGCTAGTAAAATAGTGCAGAGGTAAATGCCAATATACGTTACCGCTTCATGAGTGCTGAAGTAATTACTCCTGATTGTGGACATTACAGACCGCGCCTCGCACTTTTACCCATCTTGCGGAGCATTTTCATCATCGCATGTAGCATTCATCTGAGCGACATTTGCAAGATTTTTTTTTCTGCTGCGAGTATTTTCTCTTTGGCGCCGGTATATGGGGTAACAGCAGGCAGAGAGGGGAAGCATTCTCCTTCAGTGGATGCACGCCAACGCGCGTTTCACCGTCCTCGGCTTCGTCAGGGTGTGACATGTATCCATTTTCTCATATTCTAATGATGAAGTGCGGGGTTTCAAGTTCTTTTGGGTCATATTGAAGCTCCAACAAAAAATGGGGTTTTCTTAATTAACATTCTTTAGCCCTACTTGAGTAAGTATAAGCAAACCTTTAAAATAAGTGCTCGTAATATTGCTAATGAATTGCTAATAAAATATTCTAATGAATTTTGCATTTTTTTATTCCAAGATAGTAAGGGATAATGTACTGTTAATATAAATTAATTTTGTAACAACAGCACCATGTGTTGTTTAGTTTCAGGCCATTCTGCTCACCAAGTAGTAAAGGACTACAGTTGTAAAAAAAAATCATTCATATTAACAGTAGATATTTCCCTTAATATCTTGGAATAGAAAAAATAATATAATGAATGTACATTACCAAATCAATTTTGCATTCAATTATGTTAAAGGTTTACTTATCCTTTAAAAGGATAGATTGCCTTTCAGTTAACTTTAGTGTGTTATAGAATGTCCTTTTTTTGATAGATGTTTAATTATTTGCCCTTCTCTTCCTCTTGTTTCCATCTTTCACATGGGGGTCACTCACCTCGGTAGCCATAAATCTCTTGCTCATTGAGGCTACAAATGTTTTGATATTGTAACTTTTGATTACTGTATCTTTCTTTTCAGGTCCTTTCCTATTCATCTTCCAGTCTCTCATTTGAACTACCCGGTTACTAGGAACATTTGAACCCTAGCTACCAGATAGCTTGTGAAATCCAAATAAATCACTTACAATAAAAAAATGAAGACCAATTGCAAATAGTCTCAGAATACAACTGTCTTTGTCATACTAAAAGTTAATTTAAAGGTGAATCACTCCTTTAATCCTATTGAAAGGTCCCCTGTTTATAGCAAGTGTACTCACATCCCAAATAATGGTCTTACTGACGTCTGAAAATGAAAGCCAAAGCTCACATTTCTTGTTGAATGTTCCATTTCCACCCCCAACCCAGATGAATTTCCCTTTATCCACTTTTTTTTCCTTCTCAGGAGGTTGTTAATGTTGAAAATCACAAGGCAATCTGCCAGCAATTCTCCCGAATACTTCTGGATCAGATCAGACCACATCCAAATGGGGAACAGCTGCGTATACTGTACCATATTCCTATATAAAGTCAGGTCCAGCAGGCTGAACTGACAGCTCATCCCACTGTAAGTATGATTTACATTCCCTAGCATGCTGCTTGCATGTCTGTATTCTTTCCTTGGCCAGCGCTGCACTTTCTATGGTCAAAGGAATTAAAAGACAATTTCCATTAAATATCAGTATTTTTTATTTATAGATTATAGATTGAGTGTGCAAGACAGCTTCCCATGGACTTCTAAGTGCTTCCCTGGCAGTCACATTACCTAAGGGGAAGTGGAAAGTTCTGTGACCTCAAAATGTCCTGCCAACCTACTCATGGTAAAAAATCCCAAATCCCTAATATACCTCTAAAGCATCTTGCAATCAAGTTTAATAGGATCGACCCGGAAACTCGATTCGAATTGGAATAGAATTTTAAAAACTTGATGTCAGGAAGGCTGCAAACAACTTCAAATTGATGGCTAATAAATATGAATAATCTCCAAAAAATTTTTAAAAACTCTAATCGAATTTGAATAATTCCCTAGTCAAATTTGACAGTTTTGATCATAAAAAACTCTAAGGGGAACATCCACTAAGCTCGAGTGAAGGATTCGAATGAAAAAAAAAATCGAATTTCTAAGTAATTTTTTGGGTACTTCGACTTCGATTCGAACGACTCGATAGTCGAAGTACTGTCTCTTTAAAAAATACTTTGACTACATATTTCGCCAGTTTAAACCTACCAAGGTTCAATGTTAACCTATGGGGACCTTCCCCAGCACTTTTCTAAGTCTTTTATGATTGAATGAAAATCATTCGAAGGATTTTATCGTTCGATCAAACGTTTTTTATTCGATCGTTCGATCGAAGTATTTGCACTAAAAAAATCCTTCGAATTCCATATTCGAATTCGAAGGATTTTACTTCGAGGGTCGAATTTGAGGGTTTATTAACCTTCGAAATTCGACCCTTGATAAATCTGCCCCTAAGATTCGAATTTCAAATTTTCAATTCAACCCTTGATAAATCTGCCCCTAAGATATTTTGTGCATTAAGCTACTAAAACATGCAACAACTTTTTACTGCATTCCCCAGGTACTACACTTACTATACATACACAAGGTACAAGGTATATATAATACATACACTCAATTATTTTTGTACGTTTATTTCACTGCCTGCTGTGCATTGTAATGACAACCACCACATCATTAAATATTACCTTGTTAATTAATTTACTGTGAAACTGTATTCACTTTACTGCACCCCCCATAGGTTTGTGTAACAAATTAAGTAATGTTAGCAATAAAAACATGTTTAAATAGTCTAAATAATCTACTCTTCTGTTTGAGATTCAGGAAAACTTTGTAATTGTTTTATATCTAAATGGGGGCACAAGCTAAAGGCATTAATAAATTGTGATTCATCTGTCAATCTCTATCTATCTATCTATCTGTCTGTCTGTCTGTCTGTCTGTCTGTCTGTCTGTCTGTCTGTCTGTCTGTCTGTCTGTCTGTCTATCATCTATCTATCATCTATCTATCTATCTATCTATCTATCTATCTATCTATCTATCTATCTATCATCTATCTATCTATTATCTATCTCTTTCAAATATATATATACAGTATATAATAATAATATATTGGAATAATAATAAATAATAATAATGACTACTGATATTATTATGTAATAATATATTATAATATATAATAATGAATACTGATTTTGATAGGAACGTTGGATATTCCATTTAAGGTTACAAATTTACTATCAGACAGGCCTAATATAAACAATTGTGTGTGTATGAATCGGTTTGGGAAAGTACTTCCATAAATTTGTTAGGGGTGATAGGTTGCTGTGTCCCATTAGTGGTATCTCTTATTGTCCTGGACCCACTAGGGTCCATTTTACATTGTTTTCTATTTTAAGTGGGTTCTGAGATTTTAGCAGTTTTATACTGCTAGTAATAGGTTTGGTTCAGTAGCTCTTTATCAAGGTTCAGAGTCGCAGTGACCATAACTGTCGGGTTGCTAACTTTCAGTTGAGCCAAAAACCTACTATTAGCGGTCAAAGTATGCAAATATCACAGAAACTGCTAAACAAAGTAAATTAATGCCAATTGCAAAAGTGCTCAGATTAACATCCCAAGTAAGTTTGCATCAATTTATTTCTCTGAGTTTAGATCTGCTTTAAGGGGAATATGACACTAGGGGAGCTATCTTATGGTCTGCCAACTTGAGAGACAATGGCAACTTAGGCAAGACTAAAACTGCAGGCTGATACAGGCGTATCTTCAGAGAAGCCTTGAGTTATTAGCAAAATAATGATATCTTCCATTGAGTTACATAAGGAAAATCTAAAAAAACAAAGTTGTATTTGACCTTTAAGCGATCCACCAACATTGTGTCTAATGAGTAATGACTGAAGAACATTCCAGCGCTAAGGTATAGATCACTATGTAGGGTTGGAGTCACGAGACTGTAATTTAGGTGCAGATATGAATATAATGAAAGAGACAAGAACATAAAAAAGCTGACATTTGAAGGAATTCGTCATCATAATAGGATACAGACTGTTAGTGGGAAGCAACGTCTAAATCTCTCTTGTTAGCCATAAAATGAATCAAATAAATGGTCCAACCCTGAAACTGACCCTAAGAACAGTCTGGAACAGCTTGAAGATCTGCAGAACCATTGTAGAACTGTAGGTATAGTAAGTAGTGTTGAGCATATTTTTTCAGCAGACATTGATTCACAGCGAAATTCCACATTTCGCCATCTACAAATATTTCTGCAAAACTGCTGCAAAAATTTGCTGTGAAAACATTTGTCGTGACAAAAAAAAGTCGACAGGACAAAAAGTCACCATAAGGAAAACCAGTCGTTGACTTTAATGCATTTGGGCGAAAAGTTGCTGAGACAAAAAAGTTACCAAGACAAAAATGTCTTCTCAAGAAAATGCGGCCATTGACTTCAATGCATTTGGAGTGAGAAAAAAAGTAATGCGTGAAATATTTTTGATGCCTATTGACTTCAATGCATTTTTTAGCAGTTTTGAGAATTTTTTGGTGAAGCAAAATGGGAAAGATTCTCTCTTCACTATTAGCAAGGCAAGATGGTCTTAGGCAAAGGGATTCAAACTAACATAGTAGGACTCATTTACACTGTGTAGGGTAGGGTGTAAAGTGGAAAACACAAGTCCATACTGTACTATTCATCGCCATAATTAAGCGCAAAGACCTGCAGAATATATCAGCTCTATAACAATGAAAAATTACAAGGCTAGTCAGTGTATAATGGTACATTGGGACAGTGTGTAGAGTAAGACAAAATGGTGTATGGGCAGTAAGTGAGAGATAGTAGACCATATATATCCAGTATATATATTATATATCTATATATATCCTTCTTTGTAAGCGGCGCTCACCACATTTTCAGACGAGGGCCGGGTGCTTACCATATGTAGTACAATGCCAAGTTAGAAAGCACTCACAGCAAGTCGCTCACATCAGCGTAAGAATAATATTGTATACAGGTATGGGACCTGTTATCCCGAATGCTCGGGACCTGGGGTTTTCCGGATAACGGATCTTTCTGTAATTTGGGTCTTCATGCCTTAAGTCTACTAGAAATTCATTTAAACATTAAATAACCCCAATTGGCTGGTTTTGCTTCCAATAAGGATTAATTATATATTAGTTGGGATCAAGTACAAGCTATTGTTTTATTATTACAGAGAAAAAAGAAATCATTTTTAAAAATTTGGATTATTTGGATAAAATGGAGTCTATGGTAGACGGCCATTCCGTAATTCAGAGCTTTCTGGATATCGGGTTTCCGGATAAGGGATCCTATACCTGTACTTTATTTAAATTACATTTAAAATCTATTGGCGCTTTTCGATCTGTAGGAGACCATCTCCTACAGATCGAAACGCATCGATAGATTTTATATATATAAAACAAAAATGAACCGCACTCATAGGTATTATTTGGTGCAAAAAGGTGGTGGTTTTATTCCGACGTTCGAGCCTTTTTGCACCAAATAAGTCCATTGAGTGCAGTTCATTTTTGTTTAATTATATTCTGATATATCCAGCACCCAGGCAGTTGACGATTCTGTTTGTGAGTGCTCCAGCTCTATTAAGGCGATTAATGTGCTGCTGCAAAGATATTGCATGTTACATATTAAAGTTTTATTCCTGTCTGAGCTCTAAAAAGCTCTTATTCTCTGACATACAATATTATATATATACAATATATATATTGACGTAAACTGCAGACTTGCCCACTCACTCCCGTGTTTTCTTGCTCTTTCCAAATATACGTCCCTCTTTGTTCCCTCTAAGGATTTAACAAGCGAGATAAACCCTGTGTTGTAACCTGTGTATCATGTGCAGTATAACAGCAACATTTTGATTTACAATGAAAGGGAACTAGAGTTTGTGTTGTGCAATATTTATTAAAGCAGGGTTAATAGATTTACTCATGTTTAACATGAGCCAGTAAATAAGGCTTTTGTTATAAATGCATTCCAACTTTTGTTTCGACTAGGTTATCCTGTCTACACAGGGATACAGAAATGGAATTAATAATTATGCTGGTGTCCCATGGCAATAACATCCTGGAAAACACAGAATTGCTCTTGCAAATTACATTAGTACTTTTTCTTTTTTTTTGTTCAAGATATTAATAGGTTTTATGCTGCAAATATCAGGAATGAATAAAAGTGTAACATAAGCATGCCCAACTGTTATGTGTGTGACTGCCTTAAATTACTGATGCAGGAAGGGTTTCTGCTCAGTTCTATGATGTAAATGAGCAGATCAGGAGATGATAATTAGATGAGCATTTTGAGCAATTTTAAATGAAGGTGTGTGTTTGGGGGGAGATAATGTACTCTGTAAACTTTTCACAAATAGTGCTATTCAATAGAACTTTCATTTTTAAAATACTGAATTGGTTCCCCATATAAGAGCAACTTGCATGCATCTTTTCCACTCTCAGAATCAAGACGAAGCTTCCTGGCCAGTCAGCTTTGAGTAGAGATGCACTGTGGGCTCTGCTTTAACCAAAACTATTTAGGAAATAGTTATGGTCAATAACCACATTCCATAAGATTGACCTCAAGTTCAATCTCTTATGTCTAAATGAAACCTGCCTTACTGTTAGTTCATCCAAAGGAAAGTGCAAAATGCCATCTGAAGCCTCTCCAATTTGCCACAATGGGTGGAATATTCCTTCCTGATTCCAAGATGTCAATTGATTTAGGGAGAGAACTCCCCAATGTCACAGTTCTCACTGTCAACAATTACAATATTATGATGGAAGCTCCTTTCTTCTGATTGGAATGGATGCCCTTGTGTCTGCTGGAAGGGCCTAAAGGGCAATTAGAGCATTTATTGAAATGCACTCTTAATTAATTAAAGCACTCTTATTAAAGAATTTATTATTTGGTTGCCTTATATATTTATACATATTTATAATGTAACACAATAACACAGTAAGTAAGTTTGAAAAAAGACACACGTCCATCAAGTTCAACCTTTCAATTATTTTAACCTGCCTAACTGCTAGTTAATCCAGAGGAAGGCAAAAAACCCATCTGGAGCCTCTCCAATTTGACTTTTGACAATTTGTTCCTGACTCCAAAATGGCAATCGGACTAGTCCCTGGATCAACTTGTACTATGAGCTATCTCCCATAACCCTGTATTCCCTCACTTGCTAAACACCATCCAACCCCTTCTTAAAGCTATCTAATGTATCAGCCTGTACCACTGATTCAGGGAGAGAATTCCACATCTTTACAACTCTCACTGTAAAAAAAAACTACTCTGAATGGTTGAACTCTTTCTTTCTATAAGTGTCTCTTTTCCAGTTTTTAACCAATTGTCCAATGCAAGACTTTCCATTTTAGCTCCATCTTAGCGGCTTTGCTGCCCTTCTTTGGCCTCTAATTCATTAATATCATTGGTTAAGCACCGGAGACCCAAACTGTACAGCATATTCCACATGGAGCCTTACCAGTGCTTTGCAAAGGGGAAAATGACCCTCTCTTTATCCTTTTTAATACAGCTCAAGAACGAACCATGATAAACTATAATACCTCTTCCTCTTACTTATAGCGTCAATCCATATGTTCATAATCTTATATACAACAATCCATAATGTTCATTCACATGAATGAATTATTAGATCTGAAAAATAACCAAACAAGAAGACATTTGTTTTATAACCACACATTCTCAGACTTGAATTTACAACAAATTTTGAATGATACGCTACAAAGCCTTGACAGATATGCCACCTACAAGGTTTCTTTGACTAACTGAGTCTGAATATAAAATGACTTACTAGGGTTTGATCCTGGCCTGCTACGGTCCCTGAGGCCTGGAGCTGGACAACCCTGATATTTATTAATAGAAGTGATCTTATCATTCAGAGCTGATTCCTAGCCAGCTAGCCATCAATGTAATTTATAGATTTCTAATACACAGTTTAAATTAGAACTCATTTGTATTCATTTTGCTTATAAAATACAACAGAATGTTTTCTTTACGATCTGCATCTTTAGGGCAGTGCTTTTGCCAGTCAGTATAATTTAAAAAATGAGTGAATCATGTATTATTAGATGCAATTAATTAATTTAGATATCCCAAAATGGCTTGCAGCCCTAGTGGGTAGTCAAGGTCTTGACTAGACATGGACCTTACAAGTTTGACTTTGGAAAGTGTTTTGATGTGTTGCCAGGAGAGACGGATGCAGTTTTGTGGTTTTGTACTTTCCCTGAGAACAAGGATCTCGGAAACATTTCTAAATGCACAAAATGCAAAGTATTCAGATTTTTCTGTATATGGTGGCCTTCCCTGTTAGGGAATTCAAAAGATCTCATTGGGAAAATCTAAACAGTAAACTATCATTTAAACAGCCATTTCATTTATTATTGAGAACCTTGTTTATTGTTTAGTGAAGCATCACCCTGGTGTAAGAATTGATTTACTGTCTGTAGTAAATGTTTTTTAATGTTTTTTTCTTGAATGGTGATACAACAGAGAACCAGTGGGCACTGAGCAGCACAGAAGTAAATAGGGTCTTGTCAGACTGCTGGCTCCCTTATAAGCCTGTGTCTCATACAGAGAGCTGGGAATTGACTTTCAGGGAGTAAAGTGTCACATGTCCAGTATATGTTCTATATGAAGATCAATATCCAGGCCAACTCATTGCCATTGGCTATATGAACACCCAATTGCTCATTTATAAATGGTGATATAAATAAAAGATAAATGAGGAGAGCCTGAATACAGATACTCTGCTAATCTACCCTGTTGGCAGGGACTAGGTAAAGGTATACTAGTCGTTGTGCTGGGCTTGCAGATATTGGCTCCTTTTCAATGTTTATGGCTTTACCTGCCAAATTTCTTCCCTTTTCAGCTTCACCTTCTGTCTGTTGAAGATACTCTACTCTGTCTAATTTGTAAAGTTGTGTGAGAGGCTATAGTAAGTTTGCAAAGTTATATCCTTTTCAACAGCTTGGCTGCTGATTTTCTTGTAATCATGGTGGTGCATATGGGTACGTCCTTTTGAATCTGCGCCATGTTAAAAAAGTCTCTTTGCAGCTTAGGGCTTTCACAAATTCATTACATGAAAGTATAATGAATGTGTATAGACATGTTATATTTTTTCTAAAATCTGAAACTTGCTAAATAGTTTTGCTCATCTCAGTCTATTCCCCTAAGTTTCCAAATGTTCAGCCAATGGCACCAGTTAATGTTTTTCATGCAGCACGTGTACCCTGTGTTAACTAGAGGATATCTCACCAAACATGGATTCATACATTGAATACATTGCTAAAAGGGCTGTATGAATGTGTAGGTTTCAGTAAATAGACAGACTGCTCATTAAGTAAATTGTTGGGCAACAATCGACGAATATGCCATGTGGAACAGGGGTTTTGTACAGGGGCGTAACTATAGAGGAAGCAGACCCTGCGGTTGCAGGGGGGGCCCAGGAGTGTAGGGGGCCCAGTGAGACCCTAATTAATTAGCAATTTTAATATATCTTGGTAAAACAGGCCAACTTATAAATATTTTGGGGCCCTAAATTGAATTTGCTATGGGGCCCAGTAACAACTAGTTACGCCACTGGTTTTGTATACAAGAACGGCATGTTTTGATCCAGGCGCAGGGGGTGGGGTTGCAGCAGGTTGTGTCCATTATTTTATTGCAGAATTTAATGAAGAGAGAGAAGATATTTTTGCTGCAAATAAAAATGTTTGTGTCATAAAGATCATTCAGCTGACAGTCTGCAAAAGATACAAATTGAATAGGTAAGGACTGCTGCCATCTGAGGCTGCGGTATAAGAGAAGTTGGGCACTAACAATGGGAACTTGCCGCTGCCTGCTGCTAAAGATATGCTAGATATATATGCCCCCCTAATGCTGCCACAGTTTGTGGGACTCATGGAGTTTTCTCTACAGAGAGACAAGAACACTGTTCCTGTGATTTGCTAATTATCAGTGACCACTGCTAACCTTTTATGTTCCAACGACTGATCACTGATCTAGAGATGCTGTTGTGCTTAGGGGAAATTGCAATTACATTACAAACTCGAGAATTAAATCATCTTTCAATTACCGGCAATACATCCCACCTTATTTAAGATTAAAATATAAGTTGTATTTTTCAGCATTCATTTCCTAGCAGTCAACAATCCCCCAGATACTCCACATACCATGCCAATGTGCATTTCAGCACCTCAATCTGTTTTATAAAGTTTTATCTTTAAACATATTAAACAAAAACTTTTTTTATCTTCTTAAATACTAAACATGTTTCCAATCCTTTTGTGAAAGATCTAATATGTCTGTCAGTACCACCATTAAAGGGAAGGAATGTCACACAGACCCATCTTAAGATGAAATCTCTTTTCTCTTAATCTATTACAATGTTCTTGTGTGTTCTCAAAGATATACTGTTGAATAAATCACCAGCGAATTAATTCTATACATACAATTCATATCTTTAAGTGTCCTATCTCCAATGTACACTATCCCAGCTTGGCTCACAAATTTATGACCCGTTCCTAATTATGACATACCGGTAAAACTTGGGGGCATATTTATCAAAGAGTTAAACTTCAGAGCATCATAGTCCATCAGAGTGAAATTTAACCACTCTGTATTCTCTTCTATGGTATTTGTAAAAATACATTTTATAAAGGGGGAAATCTCACTTCCACCCCTTAATATGCCCTCAAAAATCCCATAGAAATGAATACAGAGTGTTGGGATTTCACACTTGACATGGACTGTGATGAGCTCTAGTTTTACTCTGATAAATATGTCCCTTGGAATTTGGCTCATGAATTGAGGAGCATAAAGGCAAATACATGCAATGTATCAATGTATAGCAATGCTTATGAATGTATGCATGATTGACATTTGCTGTACATTATATGAAAAGTTCTGCATTGCTTGTAAAATGTTTTAGGGTACAAGTACGTCTGTTCAGTGAGCAAAGTGCAATTGAGAGCATTCGCCATGTCTTTTCACCACAATCCATCGTTGCAAGGAGGTCATATCTTCCTATACTTGCAGCCAATTAACCAAAATTAATGCACTTTGTCGCAAATTGGGCACCTGGCAAACTTTACAGTGTTTGCTGGAATAATTTCCATTGTTTGGTATTCAAGTGAAATGTGCCCTTATTCTTTAGTTTCCAGCTTCACTCAAGAATTTTGACAGGTACTGAAACTCTTACTTGAATGCAAAATAGTTCAAAACTGATTTGTTTTAATAGAGCTGGTACAGATTTTAGTAAAACTGAAATATTTTGATTGCCAACACTAATCTTGATGAAGGTGAAACAAATTGAAATTGAGTTCTCTAAACTCTATAATGATAAATATTTTGCTGTGCGCACAAGAACTAGGGTTGGCTCCTTTTCCGATTGGGGAAAAGGGGCAGGGGGCGGGCGGATGACGTCGGTGGGGGACAAGCAGATAACGTCTGGGCGACGAGCAGATAACGTCTGGGTGGACCAGTGACATACGGGGGTGGGGCAGATGACATCAGGGGAGGGACTGATGATGTGTTGATCAGCTATTAGCTGATTACCATGTCAATAATGTCAATGGCCTGTCCAGATTTCCTAATTTGTTAATCCAAACAGGTACTTTACACCCGGACAGCCCTTTCAGACAGGTGGCAACCCTAACAATAGGGATGTAGCGAACGTCGGAAAAAATGTTCGCGAACATGTTCGCGAACTAACGGCCAAAAATGCGAACGGTTCGCGAACGTCGCGAACCCCATAGACTTCAATGGGAAGGCGAATTTTAAAAGCTAGAAAAGACATTTCTGGCCAGAAAAATGATTTTAAAGTTGTTTAAAGGGTGTAACGACCTGGACAGTGGCATGCCAGAGGGGGATCAAGGGCAAAAATGTATCTGAAAAATACATTGTTGACACAGCGCTGCGTTTTGTGCTGTAAAGGGCAGAAATCACACTACGTCACTCAGGTGATGTTTCTGGACATGGAATGTGAAAAAGCTCACACAGCTAGGTGGCACTTGGTTAAAGACTGGGCAAACAATGCCTGCAAGGGCAACGTATACAGTAGTGGATACGGAATATATTATTGCTGCAGTAAAAACATCACTCAGGTGATGTTTACAGACACGGAATTATTATTGTTATTATTTAGACAGAATGTGAAAAAGCTCACACAGCTAGGTGGCACTTGCATACCTCCCAACTGTCCCTCTTTTGACCACTCAACCCCCTGTCCCTCTTTTGTACTGGAAAGACCCTCTTTTCTCTGCACTGAACAGCCAGAAAAAAAACAGTTTCTAACTTAATTAGCTTTTGGCAGAGAGCTCAGAACAGCTAACAGGTGCAAATAAGATACTTTGTAACAATTTTTATGAATGATACCGTCAAGTGAGCAAATAATAGTTTTTAATTACTAGTTGCTTGTCACCTCCAGGATGTTCGTCCTGTTGGTGGCAATATTTCTGTAGTGGTGTGTTTAGCAGTCACCGTGCTTGTGCGCACGTGCACGGTCAGGCAGAGGTAATTCAATGTACAGTGAAGTGAACCAAAAAACACTGATTCTGCAGTGCGGGCCCAGTTTTGGTCTACTTTATTGATCACCTGCGGTGACCATAAAAGATGCGATTTTGCCACTGTTGCAGAACCCTGAAAAATTAGGCATGTGTACTTTCCTGAAAAATTATGTTTTTTTTGTCGCAGCCACTGAAGCACAGAGGCCAGAAAAAATATGCCATATAAATGTTAAAAATATAAAAAAAAATTGTCGCAGCCACTGAAGCACAGAGGCCAGAAAAAATATGCCATATAAATGCTGAAAATATGAATTTTTTTTTGTCGCAGCCACTGAAGCACAGAGGCCAGAAAAAATATGCCATATAAATGCTAAAAATATAAAAAAAAATTTGTCGCAGCCACTGAAGCACAGAGGCCAGAAAAAATATGCCATATAAATGCTGAAAATAGTCATTTTTTTTTGTCGCAGCCACTGAAGCACAGAGGCCAGAAAAAATATGCCATATCAATGCTGAAAATAGTCATTTTTTTTTTGTCGCAGCCACTGAAGCACAGAGGCCAGAAAAAATATGCCATATAAATGCTGAAAATAGTATTTTTTTTTTGTCGCAGCCACTGAAGCACAGAGGCCAGAAAAAATATGCCATATAAATGCTGAAAATAGTCATTTTTTTTGTCGCAGCCACTGAAGCACAGAGGCCAGAAAAAATATGCCATATAAATGCTAAAAATAGTCATTTTTTTTGTCGCAGCCACTGAAGCACAGAGGCCAGAAAAAATATGCCATATCAATGCTGAAAATAGTCTTTTTTTTTGTCGCAGCCACTGAAGCACAGAGGCCAGAAAAAATATGCCATATAAATGCTGAAAATAGTCATTTTTTTTTGTCGCAGCCACTGAAGCACAGAGGCCAGAAAAAATATGCCATATAAATGCTAAAAATAGTCATTTTTTTTGTCGCAGCCACTGAAGCACAGAGGCCAGAAAAAATATGCCATATAAATGCTAAAAATAGTCATTTTTTTTTGTCGCAGCCACTGAAGTACAGAGGCCAGAAAAAATATTCCATATAACTGCTGAAAATAGTAATTTTTTTGGTTGCAGCCACTGAAGCACAGAGGCCAGAAAAACTCAGGATTTACCTGTCCAAAAAGTTTTGATTCAAATGAAACCAAACCAGTAGGGTTTGCACCCTAGTTTGTAACGGTGGCGGAGGGAGGAGGACGCTAAAGGACAGCTGTGTGTGGAGTCATGCGGCGTGCAGAGAAGGACAGCTGCATGGGGAGTCAGAACAAGTCTTCCAGCGTGCAGTAACCCTCCGAGATCCATGCCTCGTTCATTTTAATAAAGGTCAGGTAATCCACACTTTTGTGACCTAGGCGAGTTCTCTTGTCAGTTACAATCCCTCCTGCTGCACTGAAGGTCCTTTCTGAGAGGACACTTGAGGCGGGGCAAGACAAGAGGTTCATGGCAAATTGTGACAGCTCTGGCCACAGATCAAGCCTGCGCACCCAGTAGTCCAGGGGTTCATCGCTCCTCAGAGTGTCGATATCTGCAGTTAATGCCAGGTAGTCCGCTACCTGCCGGTCAAGGCGTTCTCTGAGGGTGGATCCAGAAGGGTTCTGGCGCTGCCTTGGACTGAAAAACATTTGCATGTCTGACGTTACAGAGTGGCCAAAGTGGATTGTACTTGCAGGTGCGCTCGTGGCAGGATTACTGGCACCTCTGCCCCTGGAATGTTGATGAGTTCCTGAAGTGACATCACCCTTAAAAGCATTGTACAACATGTTTTGCAGGCTGGTTTGTAAATGCAGCATCCTTTCGGACTTGTGGTACGTTGGTAACATTTCTGCCACTTTATGCTTGTACCGAGGGTCTAGTAGCGTTGCGACCCAGTACAGGTCCTTCTCCTTAAGCCTCTTGATACGGGGGTCCTTCAATAGGCATGACAGCATGAAAGACCCCATTCTCACAAGGTTGGATGCAGAGGTATCCATCTCCGCTTCCTCGTTATCAAGGACTACATCATCCACGGTCTCCTCCCCCCAGCCACGTACAAGACCAGGGGTCCCCAAACGGTCACCACAAGCCCCCTGGGAAGCCTGCTCCTGTTGGTCCTCCTCCTCCACAAAGCCACCTTCCTCCTCTGACTCCACTTCTGACACCTCTCCCTGCGTTGCAGCAGGTGCCTGGGCTCGTTCTGGTGATTCCGACCAGAAATCGTGCGCTTCCTGCTCCTCGTCACGCTGGTCTACAGCCTCATCTGTCACTCGTCGCACGGCACGCTCCAGGAAGAAAGCAAAGGGTATTAGGTCGCTGATGGTGCCTTCGGTGCGACTGACCATGTTTGTAACCTCTTCAAAAGGGCGCATGAGCCTGCAGGCATCGCGCATAAGCACCCAGTAACGGGGGAAAAAAATCCCCAGCTCTGCAGATCCAGTCCTACCACCCAGTTCAAACAGGTATTCATTGACGGCTCTTTGTTGTTGCAGCAGACGTTCAAACATGAGGAGCGTTGAATTCCAGCAAGTCTGGCTGTCGCAAATTAAACGCCTGACTGGCATGTTGTACCGCTGCTGAATGTCAGCAAGGCGTGCCATGGCTGTGTAGGAACGTCTGAAATGGGCCGACACCTTCCTGGACTGCCTGAGAATGTCCTGGAATCCTGGGTACTTCGAGATAAAACGTTGGACTATTAAATTCAGAACATGTGCCATGCAGGGCACATGTGTTAAATTGCCCAGTCTCAGTGCTGCCAACAGATTGCTTCCGTTGTCACACACCACTTTTCCGATCTTCAGTTGGTGTGGGGTCAGCCACCGATCGGCCTGTGACTGCAGAGATGACGAGTACAGATCCGGTATGGTTTCTGCTTTCCAGGCACGTCATCCCCAAGACTGCATGACAACGGCGTACCTGGCACGTCGAATAGCCTAGGGGGAGCTGGGGGTGCACAGGTGTGGAGGAGGAGGACCCAGCAGCAGAGGAGGAGGAAGCAGAGGAAGAAGACGAGGTAGAGAGCGAAGGAGGAGTAGAGGTGGTGGCAGAACCGCGTGCAATCCGTGGCGGTGACACCAATTCCACTGTTGTTGTTGAGCCACACATTCCCTGCTTCCCAGCCATAACCAAATTCACCCAGTGGGCAGTGTAGGTGACATACCTGCCCTGACCATGCTTGGAGGACCATGCGTCAGTAGTCACATGGACCTTTGCCCCAACACTAAGTGACAGAGATGCGGTGACTTGGCTCTGCACATGGTGGTACAGGTGTGGTATTCCCTTCTTTGAAAAAAAATTGCGGCTGGGTACCTTCCACTGCAGTGTCCCAATTGCTACAAATTTGCGGAAGGCCTCAGAGTCCACCAGCTGGTATGGTAAAAGCTGGCGGGCTAAGAGTGCAGACAAGCCAGCTGTCAGACGCCGGGCAAGGGGGTGACTCGCAGACATTAGCTTCTTACGCTCAAACATGGTCCTCACAGAAACTTGGCTGGGGGCAGATGACTGGGAACTGGTGGTCAAGGTGGAAGGCGGAGTGGAGGGTGGTTCAGACGGGTCAAGGACAGCAGAGGTAGAGCAGTAAGATGCTGGACCAGAAGGAGGGTGGCTTTTAGTTTGTCTGCTGCCTTTGAGGTGTTGCTCCCATAGTGCTTTGTGCTTGCCGTTCATGTGCCTTCGCATAGAAGTTGTACCTATGTGGGTGTTGGGCTTCCCAAGACTCAGTTTCTGACTGCACTCATTGCAAATTACAACGCTTTTGTCAGAGGCACACACATTAAAAAAAATCCCACACTGCTGACCTATTTGAAGCTGGCAATCTGGCGGTAACAGTAGAAGTTGGCGGCAATGCCGGGTGAGTTGGCCGGCTGACCACAGGTGGCGATACATGTTGTTGCCCTACTGTTCCCTGCGAGCTGTCCTCCCTGCTTCTTCTAAGTCTTATTCTCCTCCTGCCTCTCTGACTCTCCGTCTCTCCATCTGAACTATCCTCCTCTTGCTCTCTTCTACTGGGCACCCACAAAACATCAATCTCCTCATCATCATTCTCCTCAGATGCATCAATTTCTTCTAACAGCTCACAGAAGGAAGCAGCAGCGGGGACCTCCTCATCACTCATTATGTCCATCTCTGTTGTGTTGTCTGCCAGAATTATATCTGGTGTAACGTCCTCATCTCCTTCATCTTCTTCTGCCAATAATGGTTGCGCATCACTCAGTTCAAAAAACTCATGTGTAAATAACTCCTCTGACTCCAGTGAAGAAGGGGCGCCGGTGGTGGAGGAAGTGTTACGTGGGGTGCCCATAGCAGAGGAGGATGAGGATGTTGTAGCAAAGTTAGAAACGGTAGCGGATGGGGTGTGCTGTGTAAGCCAGTCAACTACCTCTTCAGCATTTTGGGAGTTCAGGGTAATTGCCTTTGTAAAACTGGGCAATTTCCTAGGGCCACAGGATAGCATAGCAGCACGGCCCCTAGTGCCTCTGCGTGGCGGCCTGCCTTTGCCTGGCATTTTTTTTAAAACAACAACAACAACAACTCAGGTGGTGTTTCTGGAGACGGTATTATTATTGATATTTAGAATGTGAACAAGCTCACACAGCTAGGTGGCAGTTGTTTGAAGAACACACTGGGCAAACAATGCCTGCAAGGTAAACGTATACACTACAGCAGTGGATACGGAATATATTATTGCTGCTTGAAAAACGTCACTCAGGTGGTGTTTCTGGAGACGGTATTATTATTGATATTTAGACAGAATGTGAACAAGCTCACACAGCTAGGTGGCAGTTGTTTGAAAATGAAGAACACACTGGGCAAACAAATTGAAACAATGCCTGCAAGGTCAACGTATACACTACAGCAGTGGATACGGAATATATTATTGCTGCTTGAAAAACGTCACTCAGGTGGTGTTTCTGGAGACGGTATTATTATTGATATTTAGACAGAATGTGAACAAGCTCACACAGCTAGGTGGCAAATGTTTGAAGAACACACTGGGCAAACAATGCCTGCAAGGTCATCGTATACACTACAGCAGTGGATACGGAATATATTATTGCTGCTTGAAAAACGTCACTCAGGTGGTGTTTCTGGAGACGGTATTATTATTGATATTTAGACAGAATGTGAACAAGCTCACACAGCTAGCTGGCAGTTGTTTGAAGAACACACTGGGCAAATAATGCCTGCAAGTGCACTACTATTGGTGCACTACTATGAAGAACAGCAAACAGCACTGGACACGTTAAAGAACAGTAAGATAAGTAAAATAAAAAAATATGTATATGTATATTAAAAAAAAAAATTACTCTGGTTGGTGCTGAACTACTAGGAGCAGCACACCAGTCCCACTCCCCAACACAGCTAGACTAATAGCACTCTTATAGTAGCAAAGTAAAAAAACAAAAAAGAAAATAAAAGCAGTCCTTACAAGGACTATTGGGTTACAGGCAGCAGTCAGCAGATGAGAGATCAGCAGCAGTGCCCACAGCAGCTACATACAGAGCACTGCAGTAGAAGGTAGATTACTAGCCAGCAAAGCTACCTAACCTAAAATGTCCCTCAAATCCCTGCAGAGTTCTGTCCCTACAATACAGAGCAGTATCAAGTAGATTACTAGCCAGCAAAGTTACTATCAACTGTCCCTCAAATCACTAACAGCTCTCTCCCTACACTAGCTCTTCCAAGCACACACAGGCAGAATGAAAAAACGCTGCAGGGTTTCAGTTTATATATGGAAGGGGAGTGGTCCAGGGGGTGTGGGGGTGGTCCAGAAGGGAGAGCTTCCTGATTGGCTGCCATGTATCTGCTGGTCTGGGGTGAGAGGGCAAAAATAAGCGCCAGCTAAGGCGAACCCAAATTGGCGAACGTCGCGCGACATTCGCGAACATTCGGCGGACGCGAACACCCGATGTTCGCGCGAACTAGTTCGCGGGCGAACAGTCCGCGACATCCCTACCTAACAAGAGCACAACTGAGAAAAGACTGTCTCTCTGCCGCAAGGACACCGTTTAGATACCCTTGCAAAGATTGTGTTGAAGAATAAGGAGAATTTGAAACACACAATTTAAAAGTTTGGTTGAAAATGCAGATTAAAATCTGATGCCAACATTTCTTTTGTATAGAGCATATGTAGCATAGTTGTTTAAATGCATCTCAAAACTATGATGAATATGAAGAAATAAGAACACCCTTGTACTGTTTGTTGACAGCAATGTTCTTATAACCTTCTGCTGCTCAATGTAAAGTAAATAGAACTGATGTATACAGCGAAGTGATGTTTACAGGAAGAAAGAAATAATATTCAGACCAAACTCCTACAATGTAAAGATAAGCAGCGAACTATTTTTTCATAAATTGTACTGTTTCTCTAAATGTTTTTTTTTTTGATATTTCACAAAAACTCTAAAAACTCTAGATGTATTAAGTGCTCGCACCACAAAAACCTTACATACAAAACTGCTCCAAGTAAAAGCTGTCGAGGTCCCATAGAAGTCTAGTTTAAATCAATTCAGTTTTTCATTAGTAATTGTCTGAAAAAACTCACATTTTTACAGGCACAGCATTATTTTCCGTTCCTTCTTTTTATAATTGGTACTTTTAATAAATTCCATGGCATTCATAGTTTTAGAGGAAAAGAGTTTAATCATAGTCTCAAAAAACACTAAAATTCAACATTTCCACATTCCACATTTTCACTTTCACCCTGTGATAAATATGCTCAATTGAATAGGATAAGTCCACTAAAGATTCTTTATCTAGGGCAGAATCAACTCCATCACATTCTTGGGGAGCAATTCAAAACCGGGGTCTAGCCTTTTTTAACTCAATCACTTGGGTTCAAAAGTAATTGGACAATTAACTCAAAGGCTATTTCATGGGCAGATGTGGGCAGTTCCTTTGTTATGTCATTATCAATGAAGCAGATAAAAGCCCTGGAGTTGATTTGAGGGGGGGGGGTGCTTTTATGTGGAAGATTTTGCTATGAAGAGACCATATGGTTTCTAGGGTCCATATTACCCTAGCAACCATGCATTAAAACAAAAAGTCTGTAGTCTTACTGAGCATGTGTTTTTGGAAGGGGCTAGTGACCCCCATTTGAAAGCTGGAAAGAGCCAGAAGAAGGCAAATAATTCAAAAACTATATAAAAATAAATAAATAATGAAAACCAATTGAAAAGTTGCTTAGAATTGGCAATTCAATAACATGCTAAAAGTTAACTTAAAGGTGAAGGAAAGCTGCTGAAGCAGTTTATTGCTGATAGATTAGCCACAATAGTGCAAGATGTAACGCTATATTTTTTCTGCAGAATGCTTTACCATACCGGAGTAAACAGCTCTGGAAGCTCTCTCTGTTTGTTTAGCATAGCAGCTGCTATATTAGCTATGATCAGTCTGCCTGCTTATAGCTCTGGGCTCCGATTACAGCAGGGAGGAGGGAAGGGAGAGGAGCAAATTGAGCATGCTCAAGCCCAAGACCTGGAGGTTTATGCTGAAAACAGGAAGTCTGATACAGAAATGTGGTGACTCTGAGCAGCATTAATTTGAGGTTTTACTGGTGTATTTATAATGACCTTTCTGATAAAGTTTACTTAATTTTAGCCTTTCCTTCTCCTTTAAGGAACAGGGATAATCAGGAATGAAAACTTGACCAAGAGATAAATTATATTATAGAAAATGACCTGTTAATGAACATTATCAATACATATCAGTAAATATTTTGTGATGTTCTGTGAGTCACTCACTGATCACCTGACAGAAAATACTACAGGTTCTAAGTGTAACAGGAAGAAGTGTGAGAGTAGAAGCCAGCTCTGCCCATTCATTGGCTGATGTCATCTAGCATGTATGTGTGAGCAGGGTTTGTGTGTGAGCACAGAGCCTAACACAAAACAAAGAGAAATATTTTAGTGCTTCAGGTGCCAATGAACAAGCACAAGGGTCATTTATTCTGATTATAAATCTGTATTTTTCTTGGTGGTTGGGGTATGTACTTGATATGATAAAAAAACAGAGAGGGCTGCTTTCAGTGAGGTCAAGAGCCTTTGCTAAAGCACCATTTTCCAAGGATTTTAGTTTTCACAGCATTCGCCTCTTAGATCAAGACAAATGTAACACCTATTTGGGCCACTCGGGGTTAATTCACCAGCTAGAACACTAGAGCATGGGTTACACGCGACTTACACCCAGGGCAGGGCCTTTGCTAAGTGGAAGTGTTCCCTCTATGGTGTAGTGCAACTACATCCCCCCCAGGCTACTGTGCACACAAAAACAACTTGGGTGCCAGGAGGTTCTTAACAATCAGGAACGGTTTATTATGCCAAAAAGGGCAAATGAGCACAGGTTTCAGTACTCACGCAGGAGCTTGAGGAAAACAGCATATTGAGAGTTCACACAGAACAAGGCAGGCTCACACAGAGAGTACACAGGCAATTGCAGTACAACCTTTCCCTCCTGGAAGTTGTCAGGAAGGAGCTTCTACCCTACAGTCCCTCCTCACTGAGGTCCCTGACTGGAGGCAACACATAAAGCCTCTGGGAAGCTACTCCCTTACTGCAAATCCTTGTTGGAGCTTCAGCTGCTCTTTCTCTCTATCCTCTCTGCCTTTCTCTCCTAGAGAGACTATGACAAGTCTGCCCTAGTATATCTGTTCCTCATTCACGGGGTTACCTGGTCCCCGACTTGGACACATGACTTCTTCTGGGCCTATTGCACTCAGTCCCCCTGAGCACATCCAGCTGAATCACATCCAGAGGCAAAAGAGGAAGAGGCCACTCCCTGCACACACTATATAGGAGTGAGTCAGAGCAGTGTCATCAAATCTCTCAGCCTATCACTGTAAAGGCTATTCTGTAACAGGGATTCTACCCAATAACCCAAGGAAATGGTGAAAAGATTAACTCTATAGGGCCTGTATCCCTATAGGGCCCTACATTCACCCGGGGGAAAAAAAACCCATTTCTCCTGACAATGGTTTAACAATCCCCAACATTTCAACTTACAGTACCATCACATCCACTTCTGGTATCCTCTCCTAGGCATACTTGGTAACAATGGTCACTGCAAAGGAAACACACACAGCATACACAATACTGTATCAACATTAAATAATAACAGTTGCAGTTGGTCAACTTTATTACACATCTGCAAAAATACTTCTCCCCCTCCCAAGGGTCCACACAGGTCATCCTTGAAGTGCAGAAACAAGGCAGAAGAGTTGGTGGGGATCAATAGTCCTGAATTAGAACCCACTTAGTCCAGCAGTCCTTCCAGCCACAAAAAAACAAGCAAGCAGCACTCTAGGCATCTCACTCTGCAGGAGTCCATAGAAGAGCTGTAGCAAACATCAGAAGAATCCATCCTCCAGGCTCTCCTCTTCCAGATCCATGATCAGGGATCACACATGAGCAGGAAATGGCTCCATCCGGGACATCCATCTTCCTCACATCCAACTGACATCCGCAGGCCTTCGTGAAATTCGGGGTGAACCTCCAAGCCCGAACCCACGGCCAAATACTTCGATGGAAATTCGTACATCCATTCGTACGATTCGAACAAAACAATGCACAGCCTGGTATTTAAAGGGTTAATGCCCCACGTTGGGCAGCCAAATGTAACCCCGAGTGGCCCAAATAGGTGTTACACAAAGTTGGCCATTAAACAGGAGGCAGCTCCTGAAGGCACAACCACAAGGTGCAAAAACGCCATACACATTGCTGGCACACCGTCTATGCCAATTAATATGATGACACAAGGGAGCCCTGTACATTGGCAAGGGACTACTAGAAATATTGCTGCTTGGTCAGAAGTCAATTCCAAACATTGTTTTAGCCGCCATAAAAGTTTGTGTCAACTTTCAGTGGGTTGAAGAATAAGACACATTCTTCAAGTACTAGTTGATCCAGAGCCAACATAATTGTATTTCTCCTACTGGTACACACTTCTTCCCTAAATCCTGTACTGAAGAGCTCCGGTAGAAGGCACCCCACAGCCATATTGTTATGAATGCCATGTAAAACTGGCCATACACAGGCTGATATTAGCTGCTGTCTGGGTCCATGTTAGCAGCTTATTGCTAATAGCAGCCCTAACCTGATAGGTCTCGGTAGGCCTGAAGTATATTTGTTTGTTGGCCTTCAGGTCAAAAATTAGATCATGAGTGGCAGAAAGTGAATCTCATCTCATGGTGAATGGCCAGCTTTAATCATGGACTTACATTCGCAACTACAGCATTATTTTCTCCTCAATTGAATCACTTATCTCTATTACCTACAGATATTTTAATAAACTCTTAAGCCAACTAACCATTCTATGAAGGGTCTCTGAAATCCCTACCCCCTCTCTTCATTTCTATTTAAGAAGTTTCCATTCTTTGCTCCCTGAGAATTAAATCAGCTCTCATTTACATTTAGAGTGGGCTTTCCTTACACAATAAAACTTCAGCTGATTTTCCATGACTATGGTGCGGGTGATACAACTCCCTGCTTCATAGGCCATTTCACATAACATGTATAATTTATCATTATGTTATGAAAAGATGTCCAGGGCCAAAATTGAATATAAGAGAGCCCTGAGCAATGCAGGAAGCCTAGGGGGAACAGATCCATTTAACTTGCTTATAAAGTATATGTATATTTAGATATTTTCTTAGAAAAGGGACAGATGCCTTTTCATAGATTTGATCCATTTTTTCAGTCCCAACTTACGGTAAAAGGGTATATCTGTAAACAATGTCGGACTGGGATACCGGGGACCCACCCAAAACCTACTCTCAATATTATTATTTTTCCTCTCCTCATTCAACCTCTATTCTACTAGTTTATTTTCTTTACATACTATAATCTATTATTCCATCTATTTAGCCTTTTGTTCTCATTGAAATAGGGAATGGCCATGAAATAGGACAAATGTTTTAGCATGTGGAGGGCCACTGACACCGGGGCCCACCAGGAGTTTTCCTGGTATCCCAGTGGACCAGTCGGACACTATCTGTAAAAAGATCTGCCGACTCCTTCTCACAGTGTGTACCCAGGGTACTATGAAGCAGAATTGTTACTTAATTGGGCCAGTGTGCAACAGAAGCAAGAGGAGCTTACATTTGTTTCTGTGTATTTCAGTACATCATTGCAGCAGAGACCCCTGGGCATTTGCTTGAATAATTACAATTCGGTATTACTTGAATGTAGAACTCTACCTCCCTTGAATAAGGGAACATTCTAGTGAAATGTCAAGGCAGCAGAGTTGGGTTATATAACATAAATTAGGACTCTGCAAATTGTACCTGGGGCTGACTAAAGGAGAGTGGCATGTAGCAGACACTCTTTTTGCTTCTCTGGGTAAGTATACCCTTTAGACGCATTCACTCAATAATCCCAGGCCATAATTTTTCAATAATATGTAGGGATGTGAAAATCTTAGACACCCTTACACTTTACAGACAGGCACATCCCTAGTAATATGGACACCTCAGTGGGTCCTTATGTGGACCTTGTGCTTATGTAACCCCTGCAGTTCACACAGTGTACACCAGATGGCACTGTGCCAGAGTATAAAAGGTTTAGGAACCATGTGCTCTGGGTCCATTGCTTTAGCCCAACCAAGCAGGCTGGAAGGGAATGGGTAGTGCTGACCCTAGGCGCCTTGGCCCTAGTAATTAGACAGCTATACTAGTTTTATCGATCACTCTAGGAGTGATAGAGAGGTTATTTAGTTGAGCAGCTCAAGGCTCCGCCGAGGAGATTAGAGGGATTAAGATCCCAGGGTATTACTAACCCAGAGTAAAGGTGGCCATACACGGGCCGATAAAAGCTGCCGACAGACCAAGTCGGCAGCTTATTGGCCCGTGTATGGGGGCCCCCGACGGGCTTCCCCGATCGAGATCTGGCCGAAAGTCGGCCAGATCTCGATCGGATGGGGTTAAAAATCCCGTCGGATCGCGGCCGCATCTGTTCGTTGATGCGGTCCCGCGATCCGACCGCCCGTTTGGCGAACGCTAGGATCCGATCGTTGGGCCCTAGGGCCCACGATCGGATCAGCCCGATATTGCCCACCTCAAGGTGGGCATATCGGAGGGAGATCCGCTCGTTTGGCGACATCGCCAAACGAGCGGATCTATCCGTGTATGGCCACCTTAAGGAACCAAGTGTTGAGATAGGGATGTCAGGAGTTCCCCTAGTCTGCCACTGGAAGATATCCTGAAAACTGGGCAATACCCATCACATGCTGTCAACTTACTCTCTGCTGTATATTCCCTAGCCTGTGGGGATTCAGCCTATATGTGCTGTGAGTATATGCTTCCTTTATGCTGCTGTGTATGTTCTATACTCCATTGTGGATCAATGTGCTAAATGATCTCTGTGCTATTGTTCAATAAATACTGTTCTTTGTTCAACTGTTAAAGAACTACTGGCGCCCATCATTGTGCTATCGCACCAGGTTACAGTTACACTACACCCTTGCCTCCACACCGTTGCGAGGGCTTACCCCTGAGAAAGAGAGCTCATCTGTGGTCTCAGCCCACAAAGGAAAGTAGCTAAAACTGCCCTAGCACAAGTTAGTTTACTATAGCGCTACAAATAGATGGGGGATTAAGGTATCAGTTTACCAAAGTAAACACATGTTTACTAATGTTCAATGCAACAGATTTGTCTTGCTATAAGCAGCCTTAGTTAGTGTAGTGTAGCAGTAATTCTCATCGTGCATCGTTATTTTAATTTTTGGTGCTCATTGAATCTGGTGGATTATTTTTAATATACAAAATAGTATTTATTATCCATTTATGAATGCATTATTAAATGTAATTATGGCCAATTAATAATCAATTTTATTCACACTATGGTATTACTGATTGATTTGCAAGCATTACATTATCACTTCCAATATACAATTTCTGGCATTTTTTCCTCATAAAATTCTGTAGGTGCCGATAAAAACCGGCAACAATTTAATCTTTATTTGACAGAAGTGTTTACAGTTTAGTAAACAGGCTATGGCATTTCTGACCATCGTCATTTATCACATTTATTAAATGGACACCTAAATCATCTCTCAGCACAGGTATATTATGTGTTATCTGGAAACCTGTTATACAGTTCTGAATTATGGAAAGGCCATCTCCCATAGCCTCCATTTTAATCAATTAATTCAAATTTTTACAATGATTTCCTTATTCTCTATAATAATAAAACAGTACCTTGTACTTGATCCAGACTGAATATGTTATTAATCCTTATTGGAAGCAAAGCAAACATATTTAGGCAGTATACTGTGTGTCTTCATCTCCTTGTGTCCCTGTCTGGTGGCTTGATCACTGCTGTTGCCACCTGTACGGTTTTGACATGGACAGCCCGGTAATTTGAAGGGCTGTCAGGGTCAAAACTGCCTGCCCGGTTTTTCAAAATAGAAAAACCAGGCAGGATTCCCTATAATTGACATGGTGATCAGTCAATCGCAGTTTGCTGCTTCATGGCCCTGCCCCTGCCCCTGACATCATTACCCGCCCCTCTGCATCACAGCCCGCCCCTTCCGCATCATAGCCCTGTGGAAAAAGTGGGCTAAAATGTGACAACCCTAATCACTGCAAGGGTACTAACCCCAACTATTCTCCTTGTTGGAGCCAGAAAGCTGCTGACTAGCTAAACTGCCACTACCTTTCGCTCCTAGAGCAACTATAACATAAACTCCTACCACTAAATAAACTTTCCCTAACTTGGGGCCTGATAACGTGCAGACCCAATAATCTACCCACCTCCCTGCAAGACGGGATCCAGGAAGAGAGCCCTGAGACGTGTACGCTCCCCTTTAAACATTGCCACCTACTGGGCAAACTAAGAACCAGATCACATGACAATATACCCAGGGTGTAAAAAGATGTGGGATAAGCATCTAACTATGCCTGTTATAAAAAGGCTAATCGTAAATGTGCTCTTGTGAGTAAAATACATTTGAAAATGTCATTCTATGCAATATACTGGGTAGAATACCAAAGAAAAGGATATGGTAACCTTTAGCCAGTACCAAGCTCGGAGTGGAGATTATCATGGACAAACAATATTGTTTGGGTGGACGTCCCATTTAATGCTGATAATTGAAAAATTACAGTTGCTCTGCTACAGACCTTAGTAAAGCTTAGGGAGCATGTTCAGTAGGGACTGAATCAGCTGCTGCTGAAAAAATGCCAGCAACTAATACTTTAAATTGTAACACAAAAAAAGCATTTAAATAGTTTACTCATTCAAATCAATATTTTAGTGAAGGTGAACTGTACCTTTTACCTCTCAATGTGAAAAGGTTAAACAGATACCTTTAATATTTTTTTTCTTAAAAATATTGATTTTTAAGAAACACATCTGTTATATTTGACCTTTGCCAAACCCCTTTGCATGGAATGTCCAAGCATAATATATACAAACACGCAGAAAAGAATGTTCTATGCACACAATACGCTCTGTCCATAGAGTATACTGTCTTTTTAAGTGTGATATACATGGAAGTCACAACCTACTTATAAACAGGATAGAGTCACCCTTTTATAACAATGACATAACATTTATAAATATTTATTTAGCGGATTGGGAAAATAGCCACAAGAGAGAAATACGACTAAAGAATGATTTTATTCCCTGCAGCAGCATCCTCAGTTTGTAGCGGCCAGTGATTTGAGATATAGTTGATATAATATTATTATATTGTCACTTATAGAGTGGCCAATGAAATGACACTGTTCCACCTATTTCTAATGTAAACGTGCCCAGTCACTTTGCACTTTAGAACATTAATCTCAGCATTATTTATTTATATAGCGCCAGCATGTTATGCAGCAGATTACAATCATTTCTAAGAAATGGGGGAGGGGGGGTCTTAAAATGTATTATTTACTGTATATAGAGAGAGTTGGACACCCCTGCTCATAAGAGCTTACAATCTAAATGCAGGTAAAACAGTATTTTAAAAGGGAATAATTTAATCGTTGTTATAAACTATATAAGTCATACTCCAGGCACACGAAACAGCAACATCAATCCCTGTAGAATATATATATATATTAAAAAATATATATATATATTAAAAAAAAAATCTGAATTGCATCAGAATACTACATTGACCCCTCGTGGTATACTGATGAATTGGTCAAGCCTCAAAGCTTTGTTCCAACATGTGGCTGACACACATGGGCCACATCACATGCTAAACCTTCAAATAACAAAAATATAAGGGAAAATCAATTACAATAAAACACATGTAAAAGCCTATTCAGCCTATAGCTCCCCAGATGTTATTAAGCACAGATTGTTGAGTGTGTCACTTAGGGTAGGACTTCACAATACGAGAGGAGCCGACACGTCGCTATGCGAAAAAACGCATGCAACGTGTGGTCTAAAGAAACAGGAAGTGAAGGAGAAATCACAGGTAAGAACTAAATTTATCCGACTGTCAGATGAAAACGCATCCGACAGTCCGATAAATGTAGTTCTTACCTGCGATTTCTCCTTCACTTCCTGTTTCTTTAGAACATCCAACACATCGCATTTTGTCGCATATCGACGTGTCGGCTCCTCTCGCATTGTGAAGTCCTACCCTTACACATCTTGCCTAACTATAGTATGTCTCCCAACTGTCCCAATTTTCGTAGGACAATCCAGAATTTGACAGTTCAGATGCAGTCAGGATTCCTATTGATATGCCCCTCATTTCTCTTTAATCTCCTTTAATGAATGTACATTGCAAAATGTCTTAGAATAGCACTCACATCAATTTTACATTCACATATTTTAATGGTTTACTTATCCTTTAATTAGATAAGGAGGCTTTTGGCAGAGAGTCAAGAATAATCAGCACCTGCATTTAGATACAATTGCAATTAACAAGATAAGAAGATCTCTGGAACTAGCAGTGTGAAAGTGCAATTTCACCTTCATTAGCAAAACTGCAATGACACATATAACATGAAACTCAGACAGCCAGACGGCACTTCTGGAATGCGGTTTATTGGGGTTGCTGCTGTTAGACACCTAACGCTAAACGCGTTAGGTGTCTAACAGCAGCAACCCCAATAAACCACATTCCAGAAGTGCCGTCTGAGTTATATGTACTTACAGTGGGAACACTGTCGACTGAGCACCTGGACGAAGGGAGGTTCGGTGAGCTGAAGCGGTCTTTCTTTTTTGTGTTTTATCCACATATAACATGACCCTAAATCCCCCAGAAATTAGTTCAAACTGTCTTAATCTGCCATATTTTGTAAAATGGGCGTGGTATTTAGGGGCTTAGCCATAAAATGGGCATGGCCAAAAAAACCTTGCCCTGCTACACACACAGCAGATAATTTTCTCCTTCTTTACCTGTTTTAAATGTTGGGAGGTATGCTATATACAAAAAATGGACAGTTGCCTGAATGTAGTACTACTACTAGTTATAGGCCATTCCCCTGACACCAAAGTATCATAACTTGTGCCTCTCGGCTTTGGTGCAAAATTTGCACACAGGCTCCACCTTGCACCTCAACCACTTATCCCTTCCAATGTTAGTTATATCCTTGCTGACATCATCTGGCTGTGGTATATACACTACCCCTGAGTTTCCATCTCTTCCAGGATACCATCTTGCATTTACACTATACAGACTATGATACACTTGCCCCCATCTTACTAGGGCTCATGCCAAGAAATTATACATGGTGCCAACGTTACTAATAGGAAAAAGGTCGGACTGGGCCTGTGGGACACCTGGAAAAATCCTGGTGGACCCGATCCTCGCTGGCACTCCCCTAGGCTGCTGATCTCCCTCCCCTGATGCACTGATGCTACTTTTAATTTACACTCACTCAGGTGAGGGTGGGTGCCTGAGGCCCTGAAGGGGGGGTGCAGGGAGTGCAGCGCGGGCCCCATAGGGGTGTGGGTGGAGCAGTGGGGGCCCCATTGGAGTGTGGGTGGTGGGGCCCGTGGGGGGGGGGTGAGGGCATGCCTCCCAGCATTTTGGAATTAAAAATTGCTGCATTGGTTTTTGACCACGCCCATTTTTGTGACCACACCCCCTAATTATCATGATAATTTTACAAAATTTGGCAGGTTATGAAAGTTTGAACATAATTCTGTGTTTTTTTTTTCAGTTATTACAATTTTGTTAATGAAGGTGAATTGCCCTTTAAGCTTGCATCTCGCAAGAGACATTATCTATTTGCATATCTCAAAATTGTTACAAAGTATCTTATCTACAGCTGTTCTGGGCTCTCTGCCAAAAGCCAATTAAGTTAGAAACTTAGTTTATTTTTCTGGCTGTTCAGTGCCGAGAAAGTCTGGCCTTTTCAGTACAAATGCTGCGGGTTGAGCTGTCAAAAGCGGGACTGTCCTGCTGAAAATGGAACAGTTGGAAGGTATGGGTGAGGGGGCCCCTGAGACGGCCCTGCACCCACCAGTCCGACCTTGAATAGGAAAAATAGATCTCAGGTATAGGGATGGTATGTATAGTCTTCCCAGCAATGGTGGCAACCTTTAAAAGATTAAGTACAAGCAAACTTACACTACTGTATCTCACATCCTCCCTCTAACTGGGGCGCATTTCCGCGTACTGACCTCTGGTCTGAGAATTAAAATAGGCATTTCAGGTACACAGAGGCCCAATCAGCCCACACAGAGGCCCAAACAGCCCCCACCAGCCCACTAAATACTGACTTTCTTTGGGACCTTATAGCAGCCCCTCTGGCATTTGCCAGAACCCACAAATCGCCAGTCCGGGCCTGCCTCCGGTCCAGTCAAAGTACTCACTCCAACAAATCAGGGGTTAGGGAGAGTGTCCTGCCAGCAGTAGTTTAAAAAATTGAAGCTTTATTTCAGGCTATAATAAAAACAGTGAACAGGAGTTTTTGAGGAACATAATTCCAATTCTATGACACGTATGGTCACCTGACAAGTTAAAAAGATACATTTCTGGGGCCCAGGGGAGATTCTGCATATAAGTGATGTTCCTCTGTGGGACCCAGAACACATGTCCATGTTTGCACCAATTAAAATCAACTGTGCCAACCATTCATTACATCGGAGCTCCCTTTAGTAATCCCATTCATACTTGACAGCAGTGAACTCGAAAAATTCCTGAAACCCGGAATGCTGTGGATGGAAGTTCAGGACGTGTGTTAATCCACTATCCTCATGTTCATTAAATGTTCTGAGAAAATCTTCAGTCGTTGTTTATTCAGTCCTGGAAGAGGACCAGATGTCTCCCTGTTACACCAAACTGGCAATAACAAAATATTCCAACAGAATCACAAAGTGTTACTTTAGGATGTGATGAAATTAGCCTGGGCCTGTGTTCCCGCAATATCTGGGAGAGTCCTTGGGCAGAGTCTGTTTATTTACACGAGAAACATATTAATCCTGGGACTATTGGGAATGGATCCAATGAGCAGAGGTTCTTACAGCGTCTGTCAGCTGTGCTGTGCCCTAATATTGCATCATGACATCTGATTTATTAATAGTAATTTTCTGACTTGGCATATGGAGCAGAACACTGATAAGTGCTTATTGCGTAATTTAAGGGTATATGAAATTAGCAGTTATTCAAGGCTGCTTGTGGGGTAGTAAAGGCAGGGGCCTCTAGGGATACATACATCTAGGGATGTCCAACTGTCATCTGCAACTCCTAGCAGTTCAACTACAGATGGAGGGGCTGCTGGTTAGATATCTATGACTATACTCCCATAGGGGAGATTTCACAGGGATGCAATTCAACAGCAGCTAAAGGGCCACAAACTATACAACCCCACCCCCACGTGCATAGACATGAAAATTGTCAATATTCTCATTCATGTCTGCCCTGAATTAAATCAGAGGGGATAAGGGACCGTGGCTGTGGGATAGCAGGCCTGCCCGGTAAAAATTAAGCTTGATCCCAATGTTATTAATAGGGGAAATGCTTAAAAATATAAGAAGGCTGGTATTTTTTTCAAGAAAAGTTGGCAACCCTAAGAGCAGGTATAGCTACTATAGGCACCGTCTCTCCCTACTATAGCTGCTATCTCACAGTCACAGTCCCTTCCAAGAGACTATTATCCCACTGTTACTATAGGCACCATCTCTCCCTACTATACTTGCTATCCCACAGTCACACTCCCTTCCCAGAGACTATTATCCCACTGTTACTATAGGCACCATCTCTCCCTACTATACCTGCTATCCCACAGTCACAGTCCCTTCCCAGATACAATTATCCCACTGTTACTATAGACACCATCTCTCCCTACTATACCTGCTATCTCACAGTCACACTCCCTTCCCAGAGACTATTATAAACTGTTACTATAGGCACCATCTCTCCCTACTATACCTGCTATCTCACAGTCACAGTCCCTTCCCAGAGACTATTATCCCACTCAGTAGCGTCACTAGAGGGGGGGCGGGCCATGGTGCGTGACGTGCAGCCGGGCCCCGCCCCCCTCCGTACGGCCGCATTTGGCCGCATTTGTCAGTGGCGCGCGGGCTTCCGGGGGGCCCTGAGGGGGGCGGGCCCTGGCCCGCTCGCACCCCCTGCTCCCCCGGTAGTTCCACCACTGATCCCACTGTTACTATAGGCACCATCTCTCCCTACTATACCTGCTATCTCACAGTTACAGTCCCTTCCCAGAGACTATTATCCCACTGTTACTATAGGCACCGTCTCTCCCTACTATACCTGCTATCCCACAGTCACACTCCCTTCCCAGAGACTATTATCTCACTGCTACTTTAGGCACCATCTCTCCCTACTATACTTGCTAACTCACAAAGTATATTATCCCCACTGCTGCTACCTTGCTGCAGATTTTTTTAATCTGGTACGAGGAGCAGATCAACAGCAAAACAGGGGGGGGGAGTTTTGGTAAATGATTCCAATTGGGTTTGCTAGCAAGCAAATCTAAAATGGGTGTTATTCATTTAAAGAAAATGTATGTTATTTCACTGCAGTGCAATAAAGTGTACTTTTCTATAGCAGTGTAGCATTTAATGTAATAGACCCTGATGGTATCATTCCAGCAAATGTAGACACCCCTTACACATTAGTAAAGTTTGGTCAAACAGTCCTGCTAAGTTTGCAATAGGCAGACAAGGTCAAGGGAATCACAACGTCCCATGATGTCCATCCAAGGCTTGAGACAACATTATATTAGCCAAAAAACATCTGGGACTTCTTCATATGCCTGGCCTTCAACTTTGTCTTTCACACTCACGACATTGTTCTAACACATGACAGTACATACCATTAGCAGGATGTACATAAACACACTTGTGTATACCGTACATTCCTCCAGAGAGCTTCTTCACTTCTGGAAAGGTCACACTTCTTCAAGTGGAGTCAGACTAATGCAGGATATGGTATTCCCTTAGGGGAAGATGTGTCATATTTCTTTTATTACTTAGAGGATGTTTCCGAGACTGCATGGACATCATGCTTCCCTACCAATTTCAGCAGTTACACATGGGATTTAGCAACTCATCTTTCTGCTACTGAAAGCAGAACTTGCATCTCCTCTATGGGCATGCCCTATGCAACCTGACTGTGGATATGTGGCAGTATTTGTGTAGCTTTGCCTCCATTTATCCCAGAAGCACCTTCACAATACAGAGACTCTTTCTATTGTGCCACGTTTGGTTGGGTATGGGTAATTGCTTTGGGATGCCAGTGATACACCAACCCCTTTCTCTCCTTTCCTTTACTTCTATACTTCTGATCATCACCAGCAAGTTATGATGCTCTAAATAACAATAATAACATGACAGCAGACATAATGAAACATTGTACTGGAGGACCCTGTTTACAAGATGCCTCTTTATTTGTCACACCACCCTCTAATCCTCATACCATTTCTTGGTCCTATGCTTTTCTATCATCCCTTGCCTCTAAGCAAGTAATACAGGCCACTGACATCCTACTTGTACAAGGAACTTTTTATTTGTTTTTCTAATGTTATCATGTTCAAAAAAATACCAAATTTGAGTACTGAAGTACCAAAGTGCAAGGGTGATCTTTGGTAATGTTTGGGAAATTAGGAAATAATCTGATATACTAGTGGGACAATCCACACCTACCTGCAAATCAGTGATTTGCCAAGGGAGATAGACCAGTGGGGGAAAATGACACACACTGGGTTATCATTTTATGCTTGGGATCAGAGCCGCCATTAGAAATCACAGGGCCCTGTACAACAAAATTTTCTTCCACCCCAGCCCCCATACCCCACCCTAGATCCCACCCACACCACAGTTGAAAGACCACACAGACATCAGCGCTAAAAATGGTAAATTTACCCACACACAAGTTATAAAAAGCCATTGATGGTCAGGGCCCCCCTATTAGTTAAAAAAAAAAAACTGTGGCGCCAGGGACTCCCATAAAAGTTTTTTTTAAAAATCATTGGTGGTCAGGGCCCCCATAAGTTAAAAAAAATGTTGGTGCCAGGCCCCCTTTTACAAGTTAAAAAAAAATTGGGGCGCCAGAGAATATTTCATAAAAAAAAAAGGTGGCAGGGACCCGTAGAGTATTAAAATAATACATTGGTGGCTACGGCTTTAAAAAAATAAAAAAACACACATTGGTGTTCAGTAGGACTGAACTCGTGGCTTCAGGACTTAAAGTTCAGCTTCTTTCGTGACTACAGGTCTTTCAGCAGCTTCAGGACTTCAAGTTTAACTCTTTCCGTGGCTTTGGGTCTTTTCGTGGCTTCGGGACTTTGGCAGTTCGGCTGTTTTCATGACTTTGGCAGTTAGGGACTTTTTGGCAGTTCTGTGGTACTACACTAACAACACTGGTCCAATTAGAAAATGTTCTGCCAAATAACATGTTCTTTAGATACCTAAAGTTGCAACATGCTGCACTGGCCCAGTTTGGTAACACCAATGTTGGCACAACAACAAAACAGAATGAACTAAGGATTAATTGGAGGAATCCCAGTAAACATCTTTCTAATTTCTTCTATTTTTACTCAAACCACACTCTGAGGGACAGATGGATACTGAATGTATCCACAATCACATCAGATTTATGGTCAGAAATTCTTGAATCAGTATATATTTTCTATTAATTAGCATTTGGACCAAAAATACTTGTCTCCACATAGGTTACAGTTAATGATCCCTACTATTCAAGATCTTTGTCCAAAATGTGGTTATTCTCCTGCAACATTTGTTCATATCACATGGCAGTGTCCCCCAATTTAACAGAGGAGATAATTCAAACCTTATATTTCTCTGGACACGCACACATTAATACTAATCCTCAATTAAATAGGGGGTACTGCGGCACCCTCTACTTGTGAAAAGCAATTACTAACCGTTTTACTTTTAGTTAAACGACTGATAACGATGAGATGGAAACTAAGCACTCACATCTCTTGAACGGCTAGAAATAGCTGCCGAAATCAACACATTGTAAAGAAGTTTTGTCTGTCTGGATGAACATTTCCCCAATAATAAATCACTAAATCCCCCCCCCCCCAGGCTCCCTTTTCCCTACCTAATAAGTTAATTTTCCTTCCCACGAGTTTATAGGAACGACACCAGTTTGAACTGAATCAGTTTATTTAGTGTATTACAGCAACACATTACAGAATGTGAAATACAGTTTCTGCTTGACAATTGCTTGGTCGCTGGGATTGTAATTGACTAATTTTATATTAATGGAATTGTAACAATGCTTTATAACCTATATACAGTGCCGGGCCACGCTGGGCAGGCACCTTAGGCTGGCCCGGCAGTTGCGGGGCCTGTTAAGCGTGCGCATGCTCGCATTTGCTATATAGTGCACATGCGTGAATTGAAGTTTGCGCCCATGCGCAGAAGCGCAAAAAGCAAGAAGAAATGCAGAGATTCGGGTAGAGAAGGGAACTGGACTTGGGGTAGGCGACAGAGGAGGTACGTGCCTGGCGCCCTCCCAGCTTTGCGCCATAGGCACGTGCCTACTCTGTCTACCCCTAGTTCCGGCCCTGCCTATATATATATAGTATATATACATCCACTGCTATCCAGAGGTTGTTGCTCACCTCCACATTAAATTAATCTGGCAAGATCTGTTATGCATAAAACCTTGCTGGCACAAACTCATAGCATTATGATTTACAATGAACCCAAGTTCCCTTAATACCCCTTTGAAACAGCTTTCCTACCATACCTCCCAACATTTTGTAAACAAAAAGAGGGACAAAAAAAGTTGCCACAATTGTTTAGAACATTCCCATTTTTGTGGCCACACCCCCTGATTTTTCTTTGTGCACCTGGTGGCTGTTCTGGGCTTTCTGCCAAAAGCCAATTAAGTTAGAAACTTTGTATCTTTTTCTGGCTGTTCAGTGCAGAGAAAGTTGGGACTTTTTAAGTACAAACGCAGGACTGCGGGTTCAGCTGAAAACGGGACAGTTGGGAGGTATGCCTAACACTGAAGTTAGACTAACCGGTCTATAGTTTTGAGGCTGAGGTCGAGATCCCTTTTTGAATAGTGACACCACATTACCAATTCGTCAGTTGGCACCATGCCTCACCTCAATGAATCCTGATAAATTTAAGAGGTTTGGCAGTGACAGTCCTAAGCTCGTTTAGTACCCTGGGATGAATACCATCCGGGCCCAGACCTTTGCTGTTAGAGAAAATTCCCATTGTCTCCTACTGAACCTGCCAGATTTTACTTGCCAAGTTTTTAAACATGATCTTCTAATGCACGTAATGGTCATGCTGCTTGTTCTGTCCCAGTAGTTACTGTAAGTTTGTCATGTTAAAATGTATATGCCTATGTTTATATGCTTACCCATTATTATGCTTCCCACGTAGTGACCAAAGCTATACGGCAGGCTCTGTATTGCCTTGTTTGTAAAACTCAGATCCTATTCCTTCCTTATGTGTGATGTCAGTTCATCCCATCATCCTCTTGTGTTCTTGCTTTCCATGAGAGCAGAGCTTCAGCTCAGAGGTTTGGAAAGAAATATTCTTTTTGACCTGCAACACTTGTACATCCACTCCTACATTTGTTCATCCACTACAAATAAAGCAGCTTTGTGGATTCCAAGTGTCTGGTGAGTTCACCTATCTGGCATAGATTGCCCTCAGTGGTTGTTACAGCTCCATACAGGCTCAGCAGGGAGGTCTCATGGGGAAATCAGCCATCATCACAGCAATTGAAGTCAGGTTACTGCTTACACCAATATATTGTGTGCTTAAAGGCTAGGGTCATGATATTTATGCCCTTACATCGAAAATACACTAATTTACTGCTGTTTCAGTAATAGCTGCCCTTACTTGCTCTTGACAATGACCATATGGTCCAAGGGCAATTGTTTTCCAGCTCATCACTTCACCAGTGCTTTAAACTAGAGTCCTGCAGCGGGTCGGGTACCCGCGGGTTACCCGCAAAAAAACTGCGGTACCCTGCGGTTTGCGGGTAGAAGTTCCAGGTGCGGATATAGACGCGATCCAGTGGTTCTGCGGGTTGGGCCATGGATCTTCTCAATATCGATTTTTACTCCTTTTTTCTGATCACGCCTACTTCAGATGATGTCACTTACCGGTTTACAATGACAGCACTTCCTGTTTTACTCCTTTTTTTCTGATCATACCTTACAATGGCAGCACTTCCTGATTCTTTATGGTCAGCGGGTACGGGTTGGGTATAGGTTCCAAAAAATGGACCCGAGACGGACTCTACTTTTAACCACTGCCAGTCTCAAGCAGAACTAAATTACAGTGTCTGATGCTAGCTCATAAACATGTTATTAAAGATGGGCTCTCCAACGTCTCTTCATTTATCTCCAAATACTGTATCTCCCTCGCAACCTTTCCTAGCAGTGAGTGCCCTTAACTTGGCATGCTCCTGCTTTATCTCTCCCTCAACTCATGGATATTTTTTTCATGCCACACCTGCACTCTGGAATTCTATACATTCTGACTCTTCCCAAACCTCATGTGTTCCGTGAAAACACATCTTCTTATAAGCTTGTCAGATTCCCTAAATACCCTGTCACTTCTTGCCCAGTTGTATAGATAATTCCTCCTCTAGCTCTGGACTATTTCACTACTCCATGTAAATATCTCATGTCATATCCTGTAACATCCTTTCTTCCACACTCCCAAATGGAATTCTAATTTTGGTCATGAGCTGAATGACTCTTAAATACCATGATTTCTGAAAAAAATCCCTAATGTTCATGACTGGTGTGCTGTAGATGCCATTACATGCAGTGTCAGCTGAATGATAGCTGCTCAAGCTAAACCTGGCTGTGCATATCAACTTTACTTTGTTTGGCCTGATCCCTAAATAAGTGTGCATTTGAATAGTTTGGTCACAGAGATGGTGCCTATAGTAACAGTGGGATAATAGTCTCTGGGAAGGGAGTGTGGCTGTGGGATAGCAGGTATAGTAGGGAGAGATGGTGCCTATAGTAACAGTGGGATAATAGTCTCTGGGAAGGTAGTGTGACTGTGGGATAGCAGGTTTAGTAGGGAGAGATGGTGCCTATAGTAACAGTGGGATAATAGTCTCTGGGAAGGGAGTGTGACTGTGGGATAGCAAGTATAGTAGGGAGAGATTGTGCCTATAGTAACAGTGGGATAATAGCCTCTGGGAAGGGAGTGTGACTGTGGGATAGCAGGTATAGTAGGGAGAGATGGTGCCTATAGTAGCAGTGGGATAATAGTCTCTGGGAAGGGAGTGTGACTGTGGGATAGCAGGTATAGTAGGGAGAGATGGTGCCTATAGTAGCAGTGGGATAATAGCCTCTGGGAAGGGAGTGTGACTGTGGGATAGCAGGTATAGTAGGGAGAGATGGTGTCTATAGTAACAGTGGATAAAAGTCTCTGGGAAGGGAGTGTGGCTGTGGGATAGCAGGTATAGTAGGGAGAGATTGTGCCTATAGTAACAGTGGGATAATAGCCTCTGGGAAGGGAGTGTGACTGTGGGATAGCAGGTATAGTAGGGAGAGATGGTGCCTATAGTAGCAGTGGGATAATAGTCTCTGGGAAGGGAGTGTGACTGTGGGATAGCAGGTATAGTAGGGAGAGATGGTGCCTATAGTAGCAGTGGGATAATAGCCTCTGGGAAGGGAGTGTGACTGTGGGATAGCAGGTATAGTAGGGAGAGATGGTGTCTATAGTAACAGTGGATAAAAGTCTCTGGGAAGGGAGTGTGGCTGTGGGATAGCAGGTATAGTAGGGAGAGATGGTGCCTATAGTAGCAGTGGGATAATAGCCTCTGGGAAGGGAATGTGACTGTGGGATAGCAGGTATAGTAGGGAGAGATGGTGCCTATAGTAACAGTGGGATAATAGTCTCTGGGAAGGGAGTGTGACTGTGGGATAGCAGGTATAGTAGGGAGAGATGGTGCCTATAGTAACAGTGGGATAATAGTCTCTGGGAAGGGAGTGTGACTGTGGGATAGCAGGTATAGTAGGGAGAGATGGTGCCTATAGTAACAGTGGGGAAAAACAACAGACTGTGCCTATGACAATAATTAAACTAGGATAGGACTGTCTCTAATAGTGGTTGGAAACCGTTTAACAATGCATATAGTAGGGGAAGATTTGAACCATTATGCTTAATATCAATACTTTTCTACCTATACCACTTAAGTTGTTGTTGATAATCTTCTTGCAACAGTTGATAGGTCTTACAAGACTTACTTTGTGCAGCACATTGCCCAAGGTGGTCTTTGTAATGCTGCCTTACTTGCTTACTTTTCTGTACTCTGACCGGGATGAGGTTGGACAATATTACTAGTGGAGCGAGAGCAATTTTGTGCTGTCTCAGTGAGGTAGGCAGTGGTCACCCTATCTGATAACCAATAGCATCCATATACTGTACACAAGAACTTACTTAGATACATTCCCTTCTGCCCAGCAACTAAGGGAACTGAACCTGTACGGATTTAAAGCCATAGGGGCTATTAACCCTATGGGTTCCTACACTGCATTTGTGTGTTTGGGCCTGACACAGATGTCTTTGTGCTGCTGCCTAATGAATTGGGTATTAGTCTGTTTGCTAAGTATTGGCACAATTTCTCTACCTGTGTAAGTGTGACTGTTACATGTGCTTTTGTTGCAGTGCCTTCATAAGCCTATACAGTATATGTGTACAGTATATGAGTTTGTGCACCTGCCTCCCTAATTTAGTAGAGCCCATGTACACTGCCGCCAGCACCTGCACTCTATTTATTCTCCCTGTCTGTGATCTGAGCTATCAGCTTTACAACTGGCACTGTGTATCTATCCATGTTTTCACTCCAAAATCTGCTCTGTGGCCGACACAGTGCCTGTCAATGAAGAGGCAGAAGCGAGTGGATTGCATCAGATCGGTTATTTCTCATTAATCTGAGATTGTAAGTACAAGTGTGTGAGTCGATGAAAGTGTAAAAAACTTAAGGGGCAAATTCCCTAACCGGCGAAAATTCGCCAGCGAAAGCTTCACAGCCATCGCAACACTTTGGCAGACGTAAATTTGCTCCGACTATATAAATTCACTAAGGTGAGAAGTTGCGTCCAGGGCGCCGAACACTGGCGAATTTTCGCTAGCGTTACTTTGGCAATCAAAGCGAAGATGTGCTAGCATTGTCTAATTTGCATTTGCCGGGAAATGATAAAGTTAGATGGACGTATTTGTTGCAGCAAATTCATTACATTACACAAGTCCAGGGAACCTTAATAAATAAAATAGAGTTGTTATAATGCCCTACAGGCCCGGATTTGCTGCAAGGCCGCATAGGCCCGGGCCTAGGGCGGCAAAAGAATAGGGGCGGCATGCCGCCCAGCCGCATTATGGGGACGCGTTTCTTTGCCGGCGCGCTGGAAAGGGAAAGTGAGGTGGGCACTAGGACCGCACGTCCGCCTGGTCGGACCGCACGGCCTAGGGGCGCACCTTATTGAAATCCGGCGCTGATGCCCTTCACATGAGCCCACTGTATGTTCCATATGTCAGAAAGTGGAGGGGGGAACCCGGTTACCCAAAAAAAGTTTTACGGACCTTTGTAGGCTATCACTCAGAGAAAAGGAAAAGGCGCCAGTGCTTTTTGGGACTTAAATTTTTTTTAAAAAAATGTTGCACTAAAAATTGAGGAAGTCCTATGCACTCCATTGCAAGTCTGGCGAATGAGGTAACGTTCAGTAAAATCCGCATCTTAGTGAATTTGCGAAGTTAAGTCTGTTCGCCAGAGTGAAAATTTGTGTGGTGTTACTGTGGAGTATGAAGCAACGCTAGCGTCTATCTCCCTCGCTAGTGAAGTGACACCTGCGTCCGTTAGGAAATCTGCGAAGTTCCGAAATGACGTCACGCTGGTGAATTTTAGGGATGTCGCGGACTGTTCGCCCGCGAACTAATTCGCGCGAACATCGACTATTCGCGTTCGGCGAATGTTCGCGAACGTCGCGCGATGTTCGCCAATTTGGGTTCGCCTTAGCTGGCGCTTATTTTTGCCCTCTCACCCCAGACCAGCAGATACATGGCAGCCAATCAGGAAGCTCTCCCTCCTGGACCACCCCCACACCCCCTGGACCACTCCCCTTCCATATATAAACTGAAGCCCTGCAGCGTTTTTTCATTCTGCCTGTGTGTGCTTGGAAGAGCTAGTGTAGGGAGAGAGCTGTTAGTGATTTGAGGGACAGTTGATAGTAACTTTGCTGGCTAGTAATCTACTTGATACTGCTCTGTATTGTAGGGACAGAACTCTGCAGGGATTTGAGGGACATTTTAGGTTAGGTAGCTTTGCTGGCTAGTAATCTACCTTCTACTGCAGTGCTCTGTATGTAGCTGCTGTGGGCAGCTGTCCTGCTGCTGATCTCTCATCTGCATCTGTTCTTCAAACAACTGCCACCTAGCTGTGTGATCTTTTTCACATTCTGTCTAAATATCAATAATAATACCGTCTCCAGAAACACCACCTGAGTGACGTTTTCCAAGCAGCAATAATATATTCCGTATCCACTGCTGTAGTGTATACGTTGCCCTTGCAGGCATTGTTTGCCCAGTCTTTAACCAAGTGCCACCTAGCTGTGTGAGCTTTTTCACATTCCGTGTCCAGAAACATCACCTGAGTGACGTAGTGTGATTTCTGCCCTTTACAGCACAAAACGCAGCGCTGTGTCAACAATGGATTTTTCAGATACATTTTTGCCCTTGATCCCCCTCTGGCATGCCACTGTCCAGGTCGTTGCACCCTTTAAACAACTTTAAAATCATTTTTCTGGCCAGAAATGTCTTTTCTAGCTTTTAAAATTCGCCTTCCCATTGAAGTCTATGGGGTTTGCGACGTTCGCGAACTATTCGCATGTTTTGTCGCAAGTTCGCGAATATGTTCGCGAACATTTTTTCCGCCGTTCGCTACATCCCTAGTGAATTTTCTCTAGGGTTAGTCACTTCACCCTTTAGGGAATCTGCCCCTAAGCTTACTGATTATTTCCTCCGATGATGCACTGACTCACCTGCTAATATGTGTGCCCGATGCATTGATTTGCTTGCAAAGTAGATAAAGATGGCTACATTGGCTCAGAGTTATGATTCTTATAGAATTCAGGCTATTTAACCTCACAACCATTTTAGCTGTCCAATAGCTCTTTCAAGTTCATCAACAATTTCAGCCCTAGTCTGAGCTGCCTCAAAAATATCTGTAGACATTTTGCTTGTGATACATTTACCTACATTTTCCCACCCTGAAAAATTTTCTGTGGACACCCATGGAAACTTTACACATTCTAAAGAAAGGTCCTAGCTATGGCTGACAGACTGGGAAAGAAAAAAAAACAGCTGAAGAGAAGGAAGATAAAGAAGCGCAAGGAGAGGAAGAATAAAGAAGAAAGGCCACAAGGTGATTGCAAAATATAAAGGAAATGAGCAGAAAATTAAACATCCAAAAATAAAAATGAATGCATACACGGAAGAGAACATGGGTAGAGAATAAAATCTAATTAAGAAGTAAAATAAGAAAAAGACAACTATAATAAGATAATATATGATAAAAATATTCTCTGTTCAATGAACATGTCACATTTGCAAGTATTAAGATAAAGAAGTGTTAGGGCACCTATATTTTTTTTATTATTCTTCTAATCCCTATCTACTGCTTTCCCACAGACTGAGATAATAACAGGACTAGAGGGAGACAAGGCCTTGATTAATTACACAGCCCTATTCCACCTCACTGCCCACTCTGCTTCCGCCCCTGCACCTTATCCGTACATTAGTGACAGCACATAATTATAAGAAGCTAGCTAAGCATGAATTGGAAAGGTTTCCCATCCCCAAAACATTTCTATTAGGATAAAAATCTGACCTGCAAAGGTGTATGACACAGTCACAGGCAGCAACCTGGACCCAGCATTCCAGGTCCCCTTGTACCCCAGGCCACCGCACAAACCGACTCTGGGGTCTGCAACCTATATAGTTACACCATTGCTTTGAATGGATATTGTTCAGGAAATTGAATTTTACTGTAAATGCAGTGATGTTCTGTAAGTTGAATTAGATGGATGGAATGGTCAACAATATCTCATCACATTTGCTTGGAATGAAAAGCCCCTGCTCCTGCAGATATTGTACAAGCATTTAAAATAAACATGCTAGAATGTCGGCACACTGGATAGAATAATGTGAAACAATCTGACAAGAGTCTTGGGATCAACCATTTTCACGTTATAAATTTTTCCAGTAGGAACTTTCTCAGGGAAAGAAAATCCAGTTTCTCCCCAGTACTTGTCCAGGGTCTGTGGTTCACTGGACTTCTTGTTTCACAGCCATGCAGAGAGCATGGCTGTGACCTAAATGTCTTCCTACTACATTGACTCTAAGGTAGTGGTTTTAGACTCTTCAGACAAAATAACCCCTTTGTGGTCCAACATTTGGTTATTGTTCCATTTTAGCAAAGATATAAATATATGAATACTTAGTTGTATAAGTCACACTGCTATAATGCCAACAGTTTGGAAACCAGTGTTCCCCCAAATATGGCAGGAAATGATTTTAAGGTTAGACTTTCAGGAGTACATAAGACATCAAATAAGTGTTCTCCCCAAATATCACTCTAATTATACTTCAAACTGCTCCCCTACTGAGCCACTATTTTGACCCCCACCCTGCCCAAGGAGACAGCCTGCATTTCGGAAACTACTGCTGCTCTATGAGGTTTGAAAGTCCTCCAACTGAATTGTGTCCACTCTCCGATCCCACTGCGAGAAAGGATACAGCCTGTTCTTGGTAACATTATTCCATTGGGAGGTTCCTACTGGGGTCAACATAAACAAAGCAGAAAGTAATGAAAATATAAGGAAGGACTAGCCAAAAGGCGACCAACTGCTCGATGTTTATATATAAAGTTATCCAAAAAGCCTTCTATTGGTAGCCTCCCAACACAAAATAATCACCCTCCTCCTCTGGAAACTAATGGACCAATTATTTTTTTTAAAGTTTTATTTAAAGTTACTTTAAACTCAAAGGTCCATTTCCCCTATTTGTATTATTAAGAAGAACTAAATTTGCCCGGTGCTGAGCTGTGTGTGTTTAGCAAATACCTTCACTCATTCCCATATTCATCAAAGGTCAATTTTAAAGGGTAATCACTTATAGCACTGTTCCATTTTCATAAACTGTTTAAAAGGCAATCTAGTTACATAATTTCTTCCTCCCCCAGGGTCCCGCATGTTCATCTTGGAGTGTTTCATTTTATTTTTATTTAACTGGATCAAATGCAGGTGATTGCTCCTTTATAAATATTCAGCAATGTGCAGGGTTTTGCATAAGGAATTCAACAAGTTGGGGATAGCGGGGTTGCAGCTGTGACATTTGCAGAATTAATGTTCCCGTATCAGTGCGTTTAACTATTTTTCATTTTTTTTTAAAAAAAAAATTTCAACTAAAAATGAAAGTTTAACATTAAAGGAAAAGTATTTTAAAAAATCTCAATACTTTATGAAAATGTTAACGTTTCTATTTACTTTTTAAGCTTTTATGTAAATGTTCTTTTATGTATTTGTTTAAGGAGTCAGAAGCAGCAGAGCAGATGATATAAACAGACAGATACTGCTTTAAATAACATTCACATATATATCTTACAAAGAAACTGTATTATGCAAAGGAACTGGTTTTGGTTGAAGTTCCTTTGAAAGTAAATGTAAACCCTCAAAACAAGATCAGTGCTCCTCTGAGTACATTAGTTGTTTTTTTTTTTATTGTTTTCAAGTTACAGTATTAGAAGTTTTATGCTGGAAACCCGTTATCCAGAAAGATCTGAATTATAGAAAGGCCGTCTTCCATTGACTCGTTTTATCCAAATAATCTGAGTTTTAAAAAATGATTTCCTTTTTCTCTGTAATAATAAAACAGTAGCTTGTACTTGATCCCAACTAAGATATAATTATTCCTTATTCGAAGCAAAACCAGCCTTTTGGCTTTATTTAGGGGCTGATTTATCAAGGGTCAAATTTCGAGGGTTAATAAACCCTTGAATTCGACCCTAGAAGTTAAATCCTTTGAATTAGAATATCGAATTCGAAGAATTTAGCATAAATCCTTTGATCAATTGAAGTAAAAATCGACGATAAAATCCTTAGAATCGACTGATTTTAAGCGATCGATCGAAGGATTTTTCTTCGATCAAAAAAAGTGCTGGGGAAGGTCCCCATAGGCTAACATTGTACCTCGGTAGGTATAAACTACCGAAGTATGTAGTCAAAGTATTTTTTAAAGAGACAGTACTTCCACTATCGAATGGTCGAATGGTCGAATAGTCAAACGATTTTTTGTTCGAATCGTTCGAGTCGAAGGTTGTAGTAGCCTATTCGATGGTCGAAGTACCCAAAAAAAATACTTCGAAATTCGAAGTTTTTTCATTTGAATCCTTTGCTCGAGCTTAGTAAATGTGCCCCTTAATGTTTACATGATTTTCTAGTAACAAATTATGGAAAAGATACAGAAAGCCCCAGGTCACAAGCATTCTGGATAACAGATTCTATACCTGTATAAAGAAACTTGGAACAATAGGAACATCTGCCAGTCATTGTGTCAGATTGGATGAAATTTAAAAAAAAACTCAGATCCAATTACTTATCTTTCCTGTTTGAGCAACGTCAGAAAAGTTTTTCTTCTGTCATGTTCTCACTGACTGTATCACAGTCAAAAAACCGTAACTGTAACTCAGTAACTTAAAATTCAGAGCCGAGCAACATTACAGATTTTCTTTTTCCAAGCAATTACATTTTCTCTGTAGGCAGGAAGGCGTAATATTTTTTGGCCAAGACTAGGGATGTCGCGGACTGTTCGCCCGCGAACTAATTCGCGCGAACATCGACTGTTCGCGTCCGCCGAATGTTCGCGAAAGTCGCGCGGCGTTCGCCAATTTGGGTTCGCCTTAGCTGGCGCTTATTTTTGACCTCTCACCCCAGACCAGCAGATACATGGCAGCCAATCAGGAAGCTCTCCCTCCTGGACCACCCCCACACCCCCTGGACCACTCCCCTTCCATATATAAACTGAAGCCCTGCAGCGTTTTTTCATTCTGCCTGTGTGTGCTTGCAAGAGCTAGTGTAGGGAGAGAGCTGCTAGTGATTTCACTGATTTCTTTGAGGGACAGTTGATAGTAAGTTTGCTGGCTAGTAATCTACTTGATACTGCTCTGTATTGTAGGGACAGAACTCTGCAGGGATTTGAGGGACATTTTAGGTTAGTTAGCTTTGCTGGCTAGTAATCTACCTTCTACTACAGTGCTCTGTATGTAGCTGCTGTGGGCAGCTGTCCTGCTGCTGATCTCTCATCTGCTGACTGCTGCCTGTAACCCAATAGTCCTTGTAAGGACTGCTTTTATTTTCTTTTTTGTTTTTTTACTTTGCTACTATAAGAGCCCAGTGCTATTAGTCTAGCTGTGTTGGGGAGTGGGACTGGTGTGCTGCTCCTCCTAGTAGTTCACCACTACCAGCACCAACCAGAGTCAAAATTGTTACAAAGTATCTTATTTGCACCTGTTAGCTGTTCTGAGCTCTCTGCCAAAAGCTAATTAAGTTAGAAACTGTTTTTTTTCTGGCTGTTCAGTGCAGAGAAAAGAGGGACTGGTGTGCTGCTCCTCCTAGTAGTTCACCACCACCAGCACCAACCAGAGTCAAAATTGTTACAAAGTATCTTATTTGCACCTGTTAGCTGTTCTGAGCTCTCTGCCAAAAGCTAATTAAGTTAGAAACTGGTTTTTTTCTGGCTGTTCAGTGCAGAGAAAAGAGGGACTTTCCAGTACAAAAAGATTTTTCAGATACATTTTTGCCCTTGATCCCCCTCTGGCATGCCACTGTCCAGGTCGTTGCACCCTTTAAACAACTTTAAAATCATTTTTCTGGCCAGAAATGTCTTTTCTAGCTTTTAAAATTCGCCTTCCCATTGAAGTCTATGGGGTTCGCGACGTTCGCGAACCGTTCGCATTTTTGACGCAAGTTTGCGAATATGTTCGCGAACAGTTTTTTCCGACGTTCGCTACATCCCTAGCCAAGACACAGTTGGGCTTCTTTACAAGGCCCCACGCAGTGTACAAAGTGCAAACAAAAGGGTGCAATTGGCTTTTTTGGCACTTTGTCCTCTGCGTGGGACTTTGTGCAATTAGCTGTTTCAGAGCACAGAGACCTGCGGATTGCACCTTGCATCGGGTGCTGCCTACGTTAGGTAGCAATCGATTTAAGAGAGGTGGTGGTTGGGAGGTACATAGTACATTTTATACATTCTGGAATGTTTATTTTAGTCTACCAGACCAAGCAACCCATCTTTCCTTGGAATAGACTGTAGCTAGGTTTTCAAGAACTGTCGGCTTTTCCTTCCACATGTCTGAGCGCTGCTATTTCCCCTAATGAACCAAATCACTTTTTTTCTTAGTCGGGGGAACAATTAACTTCCAGTCCTTGGGAATGAAGATACGTGTGGCTTGTTACATCAAGATTATTTCAGCAGCTTATTGAGGACTTCCTTCTTGTAGTTATCTTTGCCTAAATTGATGTTTGTGTTTTGTCAACAATTTCCTTGAACGCCCTTTTTCCATACAGCTCTAAAGCTTTTCTTCCATCCCTTAAATGCTCCCTATGTACAGCCATACCATAACTCCCCGAGTGCTCTTCTAATCACGTATGCAATTTACATTAGTTAATTAATTAATTAATTATTTTTGAAAATATTAAGATATTAAGAAAACTTTATACTAACAAAGAATTGTTCACCACCTGCTGGTCAGTTATATAACTGTGATCCAGTCAGCAGAATGTGACAAAGAAAAGAGGGAGGACTGTTATTCATGTTTCTGTACTCAGAGAAGAAACCGCAAATAATTTTTCCCATCAGTGGGGTAATGAGAGTACGCCAGGCCCCCTTACCAAAAAATCCTTAGAGGGGCCAGGCGCACTCCGATTCCTATTCTCCTGCCCACTTCCTGTCCTGCCTTCGCCCCACCCATATCATGCCTCTGCCACGCCCACACAAGACCTCCACCATGCCCACCCCTACTCCGCCCACTCCCGTCTGACTTGCTTCCCCCTTGCTCACCCGTAAGAGAGCGCGGCTGGGGAGGAGGATTTTTTATTAGCTATAGAGGAACCAGATCTCATAGTCTGGGCCCCCTGTTTCCCAGGCCCCCCTGCGACTGCGGGGTCTGCTTCCTCTATAGTTACGCCACTTTTACTCATGTCTTCCCTGAGTAGAGAACATTAGAGTAGTTCTCTTTGTTTTTTCTATCACATTCTCCCTGAATGAATTACAGTCGGAAAACTGACCAGCAGGAGACACTTTTCACGATTTTTTTGGATTTTCACCTGAAAACTCGGAATTTTGCCTGAAAACTCTGAAAATTTCGGGGTATTGCCAAAAACCCAGCACACCTCAAAAAATCATGGGGACTTCTCCCATTGACTTATATGCAACCTGGACAGGTCTGAGATGCCGAATTTTCAGATTCTGACTTTCCCATCCTCGGCGTTTAATAAATTCCAAAAAATTGGTGATTTATTTAAAAGTCAGATTTTATTAAAAAAATCACACATTTTTCGTGATTTTTGCATTTAGAGTTTAGTAAATATCCCCCTTAGTCGTCTCCACACTGAAACTAATTGTTTATATTGTAGTTTAAGTAGGTTTCAAGATATCAACAGTTTTTGCTCAAACAGAAGTCCATGAAGCAGGCAAGACACTAGCATACAAGCTGAAAAAAGAGGATAAAAGAACATTGCAGTAAGGAACAAAATGAATCCAAATTTATTTTTTCAATATGTAAATAGTAAATAATACTAGGGTTGGGACCCTTAAGATCCGGGAAGGTCAATTGATTGACAAGAGCAGGGAAAAAGCAAAGACTCTGGCTTGTAATTTTTTTATGCAGGAACCAGGAAATTGCAGTTTCTTTTCCTTTATAACTGTGATTGCCAAACCTCTTTCCAGATGAATATAACTTTCTCGATCTAAATTTCTATGTGGAGTTGAGCAGACACTTAGGGGCAAATTAATCAAGGGTCGAACTTTGCGTTCATGGGAGTTTTTTTTAAACTCCCATGAACTCAAAATTTGACCAATCAAAATTTTTTAAAAAATTAAATTTTTAAAAGTCAGGTGAATACCATCGACCGGAAAACTCGAATTGAATTCGAATTGAAACGTAAAAAACTCGAATGTTAGGAAGGCTGCAAACTACTCCAAATTGTTCCCAGGACGTCTTCCATAGGCTAAAACAGCAATTCGGCAGGTTTTAGGTGGTGAATAGTCGAATTCGAGTTCTTAAAGGGCCAGTGTATGTAATTCAAATTTTCTAAAAAACTCGAATCTAATTTTAATAATTCCCTAGTTTAATTTGACAGTTTTGGGTATGAAAAAAACTTGAAAATTTATATTCGAGTTTTCACTTCGAACCCTTGATAAATCTGCCCATTGAAAATGATATTAATGAACTGGAGAGAATGTAGAGATGTGCAACTAAACTGGTAAAAGAGATTGAAGAAATAAACTACAGTGTATGGAAAAAAACCTGTCAGGCTAGGGTTGTTTTCTCTGTACAAAAATGCTTGCCCGGGGGCATGATTACTCTTTTTAAATACATTAGAGGGTATAATAGACACATAACTAATGTGATTCCAATCACTGTGTTGTGACTCTGCTCTGATTCCTAGCATTGAGCTAAACTGTGGTCCTGGAGTGATCTCTTTAGACGTAGAGCAGGATCACCACCTAGTGGCATTGCACAAGTACAACCTACTGTATTGTTTCAATGTTTTAATAAGCTCAGCATTATATGATACACAAAACTTGGTCTGCTTGGGTTCTATTCTTAAGAGTCTGAGCAATTTAAATCATTATAATTGGACTAGGAGTTCAGTCTTTGTTACTTCTCACTTTGGCTAAAGAGTAATACAATGACAATATAAAAGAGAAATGACCAGCTGAGCAAGCTTCTTCCTTTTTCTTTTTTTCTTTCACATATTTTTCTGTATTTTTTCTCAAGCTTCATATTTATTGATATGCTTACTCTCACTGAGCAAAGGATCCTGTACCGGTCCTCTTTTAATACTTGATGTCACTAACGGAATTATACAACATACAGTAGAAATATTTTGGATAGCACCATATATTTTTGTATCAAACATCTAAAGAGTAGTTGATATGACTTCACCCATGGGGAAATTCATGTTGTTGTATTTAAGCGTTTACCACCCTCTGGATCAATACCTGAAGTGTTATGATTCCCATATGTTCGAATGATGAATGGAACATAAACGGCCATTTGCTTAATTGCTTTTTATTATGATGGAAATTGTGGTTCTTCATCTTTTATCTCTGTCTTTATACTTTATTTTGTTGTAATAACTTCTCTCTTCAAACAAGCCATGATGATTTGTTGGAGTTCTGTACTGAAAATTAAATGATAAAATTGCCATGATAATAATTGTTCCAGCCTAAAACCTTTTTTTTTTTATAAATAGAACACCCTTTGGGGAATGTAATAAAAGTGGGTAAAGGAAAAATATTCGCAATGCGAAAAGTTATGCCTTTGTGCGAACAAATTTGTTTTTGAGCGAATTTAATATAGCTTTTGTGAACCCAGAAACTGGCGACCACTTCCGACAGGGGAAGATGGTTTGCGAATTTTATAGTCTGCGCCGGTACGCAGTGAATGTAATAAAACTTCTTACTGAAAAAAGTTACGTTTGCTCCAGAAGATTACGACACCTTCAAGCGCTTCTTAAAAGTGGGCAATGCGCAATAAAAGTCGCAAAGAGCAAAACAATTGGCACAAATAAGAATAAAAATTTGCATTTTGCAATGTAATACTCTTCCTTAAACTGTTATTGCTTTGCGAACTTTAATTGCGCATTGCGAATAATTGCGCATTGCCCACTTTGAAGAAGTACTTAAAGGTGTCGTAATCTTTTGTCGAGCAACAACTATTTCAGTAAGAAGTTTTATTATATTCACTGAGCACTGAAGCAAACGAAAAAATATGTAAACCTTCTTCCCCCGTCGGAAGCGGTCACTAAACAGCTATATTAAATGCACGCAAAGGCAAATTTGTTCGCACAAAGGCACAAGTTTTCGCATCACGAATATTTTTTCCATTACATTCCCCCATAAGTCTGCTCTTGCACCCCCCCCCTCCAAGGTCAAGAATGACATCTAGAGCGGCTCCCTGATGAATGAGCTGGTGCGTCACAGAAGGGGAGCGGGGGGCCCTGGACAGCACTCCCGGTGGGCCCTGAGCCCCCCAGTCTGACCCTGTCAATGTGGACAGCATAGGTGTCCAATTTTAAATGTATGGGGCCACTATAAGTTCTTATGCCATTGGATAATATACATATATAAATCAACATGATGATATTCGAATGGCAGACAATCACTGCACACATTATGTGTCTATTCATTAACCCTGCAACTCTCTCTCCCTTCCATGCTTTTCCTCGGCAGAGATTTCTCGGGAAGCAAAACGAGATTATATTGCATTGTGTGTATCAGGATCCCAAACGCCACATTCTCCCTCCCCCCCACTTTAATTTTTTGTCCTTTGGTATTTAAATGATCTCCTGTGTAAGTGGGCCAGCCAGATTGATATCATTTTTTCTAATTGGACCAGTGTTGTTAGTGGAGTACCGCAGGGCTCTGTACTAGGTCCCTTGCTTTTCAACTTGTTTATTAATGACCTGGAGGTGGGCATTGAAAGTACTGTTTCTATTTTTGCAGATGATACAAAATTGTGCAGAACTATAAGTTCCATGCAGGATACTGCCACTTTGCAGAGTGATTTGTCTAAGTTGGAAAACTGGGCAGCAAACTGGAAAATGAGGTTCAACGTTGATAAATGCAGGTTATGCACTTTGGCAAAAATAATATAAATGCAAGTTATACACTAAATGGCAGTGTGTTGGGAGTTTCCTTAAATGAAAAGGATCTAGGGGTCTTTGTAGATAACAAGTTGTCTAATTCTGGGCAGTGTCATTCTGTGGCTACTAAAGCAAATAAAGTTCTGCCTTGCATAAAAAAGGGCATTAACTCAAGGGATGAAAACATAATTATGTCTCTTTATAGGTCCCTGGTGAGGCCTCATCTGGAGTATGCAGTTCAGTTTTGGACTCCAGTCCTTAAGAGGGATATAAATGAGCTGGAGAGAGTGCAGAGACTAAGTGCAACTAAATTGGTTAGAGGGACGGAAGACTTAAATTATGAGGGGAGACTGTCAAGGTTGGGGTTGTTTTCTCTGGAAAAAAGGCGCTTGCGAGGGGACATGATTACACTTTACAAGTACATTAGAGGACATTATAGACAAATGGCAGGGGACCTTTTTACCCATAAAGAGGATCACCGTACCAGAGGCCACCCCTTTAGACTAGAAGAAAAGAACTTTCATTTGAAGCAACGTAGGGGGTTCTTCACAGTCAGGACAATGAGGTTGTGGAATGCACTGCCAGGTGATGTTTAGTGATGGGCGAATTTGCGCCGTTTCGCTTCGCTGAAAAATTCGCGAATTTCAAGCGAAATTCGCGAAACGGCGAAAAATTCGCGAAACGGCGCCGGCGTCTAATTTTTGACGCCGGCGTCTAATTTTTGACGCCGGCACCCGTTTTTGACGCCGGCGTCCGTTTTTTCGAGAAAATTTTGTTTGACGCCGGCGAATTTTTTCAGCGAATTTTCGCGGGCGTTTCGCTAATTTATTCGCCTGCCGCGAATCGCGCAAATTCGCCGCAAATTCGTGCCTGGCGAATAAATTCGCCCATCACTAGTGATGTTGTGATGCTGATTCAGTTAATGACTATAAGAATGGCTTGGATGATTTTTTGGACAGACATAATATCAAAGGCTATTGTGATACTAAACTCTATAGTTAGTATAGGTATGGGTATACAGAATTTTAATTAAAAGTAGGGAGGGGTGTGTGTATGGATGCTGGGTTTTCATTTGGAGGGGTTGAACTTGATGGACTTTGTCTTTTTTCAACCCAATGTAACTATGTAACTATTTAAGGACTGGACAAGCGAGAGAATAGGCAGGAAATCCTGACTATGAAAAAAGTCAGAAAGTGTGTACATAAAGAAGGCCCTTTTGCAATTGCTTCCAAAGGGGATCTTTTGTTAAGGCTGTTGGTACACGGGGAGATTAGTCGCCAAGTGATAAAACTTCGCTGCTGCGGGTGACAGTGCAAGCGACTGATTTCCAGGAAATGTATTTCCACCGACAAGAATGTGAATTGCCGGTGGGATGGTATTTGCGTTGCTTCGTTTTCCGAAATCGTCCGAAGTTTCCTTGTGAGGCAACTTCAGAAAACTGAAGCAACACGAATGCCACCGGCGATTCGCATTCTTGTTAATGGGAAGGCATTTCGGGGGGATTAGTCGCTCATAGCAGCGAAGATTTATCGCTTGACAACTAATCTCCCCGTGTGCCACCGGCCTACAAGCGTGGCTCCACTTTAAAGGACAAGGAAAGGCTGTTTTTCAATAATCTAATTCTCCTCTCCCAGATCGCTACTTTTTTCCCCCCAAAAAAGTCTGTAAAACAGATAGTCAGTCCTTCTGTTTCAGCTTTATTAGGTGATGGGTCTGTCATCTTTGACTGGATAGTGTCACCATGTGCGTTTTTCCACTCTACTGCGCATGTGCGAATTTTGTCTCTCCGTATTATGTGCGTAATAGTTAAGAGTTGAGTTGAGAGAGTGCGGGCTTCAGGGGACGATCAGGATAGGGACGATGTGCGCATGTGCTGAACAGAAATATTGCGCATGTGTTAAGACCGAGTCGTCAGCTTATTGGCCCGTGTGTGGGGCTTTCCGACTGGCATTCCAGATCGATATCTGGCCGAAAGTCAGGCTGACGATCGGGCAGGTTAAAAAATCCCGTTGGATCGCGGCTGCATCTTTTCGTTGATGCGGTCCTGCGATCCGACCGCCCCTTTGGCCTCCATTCTGATCCGATCGTTGGGTCCTAGGGTCCACGATGGGATCAGTCTGATATCGCCCACCTCAATGTGTGCATATCAGAGAGAGATTAGCTCGTCAACGAGTGGATCTCCCTGTGTATGGCCACCTTTAGAGTCTTAAGGTGGCCATACACGGAGAGACTGGCTCGTTTGGCGATGTCGCCAAACGAGCGGATCTCTCCCCGATTTGCCGAACAATATCTGGCTGATCCGATCGTGGACCATAGGGCCCAACGATCGGATCCTAACGAATAGTAATGGGTGGTCAGATCGCGGGACCGCATAAACGAATAGATGCGGCCGCGATCCAACGGGATTTTTCTTCCCATCCGATCGAGATCTGCCCGACTTTCGGCCAGATCTTGATCAGGGAAGCCCGTCGGGGGGCCCCATACACGGGCCAATAAGCTGCCGACACGGTCTGTCGGCAGCTTTTATCGGTATGGTATGGCCACCTTTAGGGGCAAATTCCCTAACCGGCGAAAATTCACCTGCGACGGCTTCGCAGCATTTCGCCAGGCATAAATTCGCTAGGACAATGCTAATTCACTTAAGTGCGGAATTGCATCCAATGCTGGCAATTTTTCGCTAGCGTTACTTCGGCAATCACAGTGAAGCGTTGCCTAATTTGCAAATCATAAAGTTACATGGAGGTATATGTTGCAGCAAATACATTACATTACACAAGTCCAGGGAACTATAATAAATAAAATAGAGTTGTTAGAATGCCCTACACATGTACCCAGTGTAAAGTTTCCATATGTTATAAAATGTATGGGGGAACATGGTTACCCAAAAAAAATTTTTACGGACCGCTCACTCTGAAAAAAGGAAAAGACGCCAGCGTTTTTTGGGACTAAAAATTGAGGAAGTCCTATGCATTCCATTGCACTTCTCCTGGTCTGAGCTGGCGAAAGCAAGTCTGGCGAATGAGGTAAAGTTCAGTAAAATCCACATCTTACTGAATTTGCGGAGTTACGTCCATTCGCCAGAGCGAAAATTTGCCTGGTGTTAGAGTGCGAAGCAACGTTAGAGTCTATCTCATTCGCTAGCGAAGTGACGCCTCCGCCCATTAGGAAATTGGCAAAGTTCCGAAATGATGTCACGCTGGTGAATTTTCGCCAGCGTTAGTCACTTTGACCCTTTAGGGAATCTGCCCTTTTGAGTGCAGGGCTGTGACTTTTGGGTTGTGTTCGTTTTACACTGCAAGCTATTGGAAAATCAAAACCTAAGGATCTTTTAAACAGGAGCATGCTTCTCTGAAATGAAATACACTGACAGCCTGTATCATGTGCCCAATGGCAGTTCAACACAAGGACTGTACATGAGAGACATGAGAGAGTTGGAGTCGGACATTTTGGGCATCCCTGGCCTGCACTTACAATACAAAATTGCAAGGATACAATGGCCTGCCTCAGGCTTAAATACAAAAAAAACAAAGGTAGACTAAAGTAAAGTAAACATGGATTAATATTCCTGTTCTGCAGAGGAGCATGAAGCAAGATTTGCACCCACTGAGAAGCAGAGCAGTCTGTAGTGACTGGGTGGCCTTGGCTTAATGAAAACCTCTCAGTAACTCCTCATTAGCTATAAAATCTCAGTTTTTTTTTCAACTAAATGGCTCCTTAGCTATAGATGGAGGGTGTTGGTTCTCCCACTGCAACTGAACTGTAAAGCTATTCATTGAGCCACACATATAAAGCATTACTGGAATAATGCACAGAGCTATGTAAGATGGGTTACTAAATCCTATTCTTATTTTAGCACCACCTCCCCCCAAAAGCGGAGATGTGTCGCACTAGACACACGGTAAGAGTTAGGAACAAGCCATCTAGCAGAGTCGCTCTGCTCCCATTGAGTAGATTAGAGCAGTCAGTATTACAATGGGCACAGCAACTGTACAAGCACTGCAGGGGTAAGGATTGCGAAGTTCTAACTCTAGTATCTAGAGATTCTAGCCGGCAGGGAGGCAGTTCAGGGAGGAACGCCCGAAGAAGAGGAGATTTGACACTGGGTGACTAATCTACCGAAATAGCAGCGTGTGTCCATTCAAACCCCATATGGTGGTCCTTAACTATTTACCTCCATTCATAGTATTAAGTCTGCCACCTCCCTGCATGGTAGTATTTTTTTGGGATACGTGTCATCTGACCTAGGCATTGGTTTAAGTCAGAGAGATTAGTTTCTCTCCGCCATTAGCTTTTAAAAGAGAGAGATTGCCAAGACCACAGCATTGGTTCGTCAGGTTAATCATTCACTTGATTGCAGCTTTTAAGAGAACAAGACAGGGTTGCTATGATTGGCAATTCAAGTTTGCTCTCTGGAACGATAAACACACCGTATGATTGGATGGCTGAAGTCTCTCGATGTGGCCCCTCTGCCAAAAAGTCGAATCAATGGCTCCTCGTACAAGGTTTCTAGATTGTCAGTCCTTCCCTTTCCCATTCAAGACCCCTTTTTCTACAACATGCTGCAATGTGTTGTGATTTATTTATGATTCTTTAAACTTGAGCTTAAAATTATCGAGAGTTTGTGGTGTAGGGACTTTGCCTTTTAACTTTTTAGACTGTGTACTGTATTTTCAATATCTACAACTACACTGTACTCTATAAACCCAGTTTGGCTGGTCACAGATTGATACAGTGCCAAATGGAGTTGAAGAAATTCGACTTCTTGTTAAGCAACCTCCTCTAGGAAAATTTTACATTTAATGGTCAACGGGTGTCCCTGCCATTATCCCTGAAATCTGCAGAATATCTTGATTCACTTTGATGTCCTGATAAGTGTTAGACATAAAATGATCCAATTCCGCTGTCTGCACAGATCTTATTTATCAACACACAGGTTACACTTAAAAAACCCTGAGTTGAATGACACTTGTCCCAAATGTTTTTTTTTTGCTTATCCAAGTTTCAGAAACTGCTCCTACAAAAGTCAATGTACTGAGTTCACTTCTCACTGCCCCGTGCCTTTCCCTCCCCCCATCACTTTCCAGCCCCACTTCTTCTTACCTAATAAATTCACACAGACTGGATTGGGGTGTTATTCTGTTTATTTTGTTAATTATTTGGCAGTCAATATATTTAAATCAATAAATAAATTTGTAAAAAAAAAAAATAGGAAATTAGAACAAGTCATCATTTTGGCAGCCAAAGATTGCTGGGCTATAATATAAGGAATGACAATTCAGATAATTAATCAAATGCATTCATTTTACTTTCCTGATCATTTGTCTGTCTAACACTACTGTGTATGTAATTTTATGGGCAAAGACAGGAGAACAGGAAACAATACAATATCTTTCCATTTGTTACATGGGTTGTTCACCTTCAAACACTTTTTTTCAGGTTAATTGGTTTCAGATTGTTCACCAGAAGACGCTTCACAATTACTTTCTATTTTGATTGTTTTTCTAATAGTGAAGTGTAAAGTTTAATTTTTTACCTTCTTAAGCAGCTCGAGGGGGGGGGGGTCGCTGACCTTATAACTGTTCTAAATTGATACATTTAGTTGATACATTTATTTGTATCTCTGTCCCTGCTGACGGTGTTGGACTGGGCTTGCGCATGCGAGCGGCGCAATGTATTCATGCATCAGCTCAGAGTGTGTTGGCACATGCGTGAGGTGGGCCTAGGAGTTGGAGGTCAGGAGGGGGCCCACGGGGACTACCAGGAGGGCCCTTTGTTTGCAGCCCTGGTGGGCCCCCAAGGATCCATTCTGACCCTGCCGGCTGAGCAGAATCATGCAGCCATGCAGCGGCCAGTACTTACAGCAGGATGTGACATGGCCCAATATGTGTTGTATCTCCAACATATACTAAAGTCCCCCTAAAGTAAAGGGAGTGCTCTCCCTATTTATACAGAATTAATTATTGGTCTAGATGTATAAGTAAATATGCTTACTACTGACAGGAGCTAATAAAGTTAGAAACCCATTCTGATCATAAAATGTTGGTAATAAAGAGAATCAGCTGCTGTTGTAGTTGGTGATGTCATTAGAGGGGAACCGTTGGTGGCTTGTGACTGGCCATAGATTGAAATTAGCCAGTCACAGGCCACTAGCAATACCCACCCCTCCCCCCCCCTCTGATGACATCACATATGATTATAAAGGACGCAGGATATGCTTTATAAGCCTGGGGTGAACAGGTTGTGTGTTATAAAGACTGGTGGAAACAGGCTACGCTGGATAAAGTGCATGAATCAGGCTGTGCTTTATGGCGCCTGCAGGGAAAAGGCTGTGCTTTATGGAACCTGCAGGGAACAGGCTGTGCTTTATGTAGACGGTAGGGAATAGGCTGTGTTTTATGCAGCCTGTAGGGAACAGGTTTTGCATTATGGAGCCTTTAGGGAACAGGTTGTGCGTTATGGAGCCTGTATGGAACAGCCTGTGCTTTACGGAGCCTGCAGGGAACAGGTTGTGCTTTACGGAGCCTGCAGGGAACAGGTTGCGCTTTATGGAGCCTGCAGGGAACAGGCTGTGCTTTATGGAGCCTGTAGGGAACAGGACGTGCTTTATGGAGCCTGCAGAAAGCAGGTTATGCTTGGTAAAGAATTGGGAAGGTATGATGGGAAGGTTGGTTAATAAGGTATGATGGGGACATATTTCATAGGAAGATGTGTAGGTAGTTTAACAGGATGAATCTGTGATGTCATTAGAGGGGAACCGCTGGTGGCATGTGACACGCCATAGATTGAAATTAGCCAACCACAAGCCACTAGCAATGCCCCCCCCTCCCCCCCTCTGATGACATCACAGATGATAATAAAGCCTAGAGAAAGCAGGCTATGCTTGATAAAGCCTGGGGAGAACAGGCTGTGCATTATAATGGTGGTGACACATTAGGCTACTGGGGGAGATTAGTCACCCACTGACAAATTGCCACTTCTTCGGGCGACTAATCTCCCCTAAATGCCTTCCTGCTAGCTAGAATGTAAATCGCTGGCGCAGAATGCTTCATTTTCCGAAGTTGCCTCACAAGGAAACTTCTGGCGACTTTGGAAAGTGAAGCATTCCGAGTGCCATCCCACTGGCGATTTACATTCTAGCTAGCAGGAAGGCATTTAGAAGAGATTAGTCGCTCAAAGAAGAGGCGATTTGCCGCTAGGCAACTAATCTCCCCCAGTATCCTAGAGTGTCACCATCCTTAAGCCTGGTGGAGACAGGCTGTGCTGGATAAAGTGCATGAATCAGGCTGTGCTTTTTAGAGGGCAAAATCTGTGTATCGCTAATCAGCGCTGGCCCGTCCACATCAAGACTCGCCACACTTATTCTTTGAAAAGCGGCTTTATTCAACTTGCATAAGTGATGACAGGCAGTGGGTAAGTGGTGCGAACTAACGCGTTTCGTGCCCTCTCTATTGGCACTTCATCAGAGTTCAAAATATGTCACATGATAACCCATTATATAGAGTGTCCAGTGTTAAACACCTGTGTGTATAAATTAACATAAATCCATTCCCTTCAATTATATCAAAGCATCCCATTGGATACTTGTGAATCCCGAATTATAATACTAAATGAATTCATTCTAATAAATTACCATATAAATTATAGGGAATAAAACAGTGATTAAAAGTGGATAAAAAAGTGAAGGCATAAAAAATTATAAAATATAGAAATAAATATATTCTAATTAATCCATATATTCAATTAGTGATATTTGTGAATAAACACATTATATACATTGTATAAAACCAATACACTATATTACCAAAGGTTTTTGTTTGCTCACATTACATTTAAGTCGAAAGATTTATTTGATATCAGGAAATCCCAATCCAGACTACATAGATATATTAAATCTCAATTAATCTATAAGGGTAAATATAATAAATGTAAACATTAAAACCACTAGACTGTTTGAATAGGTGTTAAAAAGTATATATATGCATATTACAGCATGTTTTTTGTAGTTAATATTTAATAAAATTAATGTAGCTATATCATGCATATATAACCATATAAATTACTCATTTTTGACACACGTGAAATATAAATAGTTTCAAATATTATTTAACAACGTTATTCAATTATCTTATTGTATATAAGAAGGGACACTGAGGAGTTATTATCTTACGCATATTCTCCATAGGACTCAAAGAGTTAAAAGCACTATCCTTAGGGGTTGTGATTATAAACACTGTCTTTACTGCTTCCAATTATATCTATGTTCTGTCTGAGTAATACTTCCTTATATATCTCCCTTTTATTCTATATATGACTTAACATCACACTCTCTATTAAGTCCTTGAGGTGAAACTGTTTCTAATAATAGTATCCACTTGATTTCCTTTTTGGACAGCAGTTTATCAATATCTCCTTTTCTTTTCCCCAGACTGACAGTTTCAATTGCCTGGAATGAGACAAAGTATTCATTAGCGTTATGTTCACTAACTACATGGGCAGATATTGCTGAGGTTAAATCATTCCTGTTTATACATGCTATATGTTCTAATACTCTGTCTTTCATTCTTCTGGTTGTTTTCCCCACGTATTGTTTTCCACAACGACACGTGGCCAAATATATAACATTTTCAGTACGACAATTAACATACGTATTGTTATTATAAATTTTGTTTGTATTAGTACTCCGTATATCCTTCGAAGGTTTAATAAACCTACAGCATTTACAAATATTTGCTCCACACTTGAATGTGCCCTTAACACTTAACCAATTTGTGTTCGTTTTCTTTTCTGGTAACATACTTGGAGACAATTTATCCCTTAGATTCGATCCTCGCCTATAAACGAACTGTTGTCTACCTATATCCAGCTTTACCAATATCGGATCTAGTCCCAGAACTTTCCAGTGTTTGTTAACAATGCGTTGTATGTCACTCGCTTCTGAGCTATATTGGGTAATAAATTTCACTTTTTTCGACTTGTCGTTATTCTCTTGTTTTTTGCACTTTTGTTTTTCTCCTTGTTTTGCAAGTAAATCTGATCTATCACTTGTGCTTTTTAGAGCCTGCAGGGAACAGGTTGTGCTTTAAAAAGCCTGGGGGAACAGACTGTGCTTGGCAAGAAATAGGGAAAAGTAGGTTCATGTGGAAAAGATGGGCAAGTTGATTAACAGGGGAAGATGGGGAGGTAGTTTAACAGGGAAGGCAGGAGGTGTTTTTTTTGTTTTTTTGTTGTTTTTTTTTTAAACTTAAAACAAAATTGAGACTATGAGAAAAAACTGTAAAACTATAAAAAGCTGCATAAGATAGAAATAGCACAGAAAGCGCAGTGAAAAAAAAAATAGATTATTTCCAGACCATTGAACATGTCTGCCTTCAACCCTATCCCTGTGGTGAACATCCTTCAGGAAAGCATTCGCTGTCTTAATGGCAAGAGACTCCCCCCTAAGTTCTTTGACAACTGTTGGCTTTCACTCCAAGGGAAACTTTATGTCCGGGGCAACTTAAATTATCTTAGTATTGGCGGCAAAAATTGCCCCTGGGAGTGTGAAGAGGAAGAGACCCAGGATCACTTTCTGGTCAGTTGCCCTGTGACTAGAGACTTGTATGGTCAGTTAGCCGCAGCTCTTAAAGTTCCCGCCCTGAAAAACTTGACTTATACAGAGTCAGCCTATGGGGTTTCTGTCAGGCAACATCTACTGGACCATGAGACCTTCTACATTATCATCGCCTGCACACGGTACCAGATCTGGCAGCATAGGTGTAGGAGAACTTTTGGCTACGCTAAGGCTACTCCTGACAATATTGTAAGAGCAACTCTGGCTCAGTTGAGTTTCCTGAAGGAAAATGATATAAGGAGGTCAAACTCTAATGGAAAGCGATGGCGAGGGTTGTACCTTTCTCTTTCATGAACATGCCCTCTTGTTATGTGCTGTATGGGGGGAACTGTTGTATTATTATCAATACTGTCTCCATACTCTGATACTGCTCTCCTTTTCTTCTCAGGGTGATGGTGGTAACCTTACCCAGCCTGGAGTACGAGGACTGGCTATTGTTTTTGTGTTTTGGGGTGATATAAAGGCCATATGGACAAAAACAAGACTTTGCGAGTTTGGCCTTGTGAATTGGTGGGTTGGAGGGTTTTTCTTTGGACTTTTGCCTATGGACAGAGGGATGGACTCTGCGGGCAGGAGGGTGTATGGGTGGGTTTGTGGCTTTTGGATTTGCTAATATTATGTTATATTTTGATGAATTAATGTAAGTGTATTTTTTATAATAAAAATCCCTATCCCTGTGGTGAAATCACAGTGCTTAAAAAAATGTGGGGGATAGTGCCCAGAGCTCAGAGACTTTTAAAAATCAATCAACTTGTGCTTTAGAAGTATTCTGAAATAAAATTTCAGATCCATATTCTAATCTAACATATTAGGTCAAGAAACATTCCCAGACAAACTCTAAGGTTTACCTTGGTGGTGACACTAAGAGGAATTACTCCTGCCAGTAGTGATGGGCGAATTTGGGCCGTTTCGCTTTGCCGAAAAATTTGCGAATTTCGCGCGAAATTCGCAAAACGGCGCCGGCGTCTCGTTTTTGACGCTGGCGTCCGTTTTTCGCTGGCGAATTTTTGCCGCGAATTTTCGCCGGCGTTTCACGAATTTATTCGTGAATCGCTCGAATCGCGCAAATTCGCGCCTGGCGCATAAATTCGCCCATCACTACCTGCCAGCTTGGGTCAACGTAGCTGAACTTTTCGATCATGCGGGTCTCACTTGGGTCCTCCTTTGGGAATGGGATGTATTTCTTGCTGAGTCCCTCAACTGATGTCTGCAGGAAAATAAGAGAAGCATGGTTATATAATTATTATCCCTCTATAGCCATTGTGACATTTCTATTCTAAATTGCCATGAGTGTATGATAAAGCATGAGAGGAGCAAATCTCATGTTTCATTCTTACACATTGATTCATTTTCCCAAAAAAGGTTTGTGTTTTTGCCCAACTATACTGTTTTGCTATATTATTGCAGGTATGGGATTTGTTATCCGGAAACCCATTATCTAATAAGCGCCGAATTACGTCTCCCATAGTGTTTTGAGTCTTAGGTACCTCCAATAGTTCCATAGACAGTCCATAAATACAACATCTCAGCAGGCTTTGGAACATCATCAATCTGAGCTTTCTTCTTTTTGTATACTGAGACAGGTATGTGCTATGAAAACCAATCTTCCAACAATGTTTTTTTGGATGAGAACTATTTTTTATCCTTCTACAGCTTTGCAAAGTACAGTTTTTATACTCTACCCAAAGTTGTTCCTGGCCTTCGGACCATTGTCCATACTGTACTGAAGGACAGACCAAACAGCTAGGATTAGTAATACCCCACTGAATTTAGGATGAGTTAGCAAATGTCACATGTTCATTTACTTTGCACAGAAGACTACGTTTTTGAGGCTACTCCCTGAAGTCAGAAGTGCTGCTAGAGCAGGTGCCATAAATAATACATGTTAAGTACAATAACCTTTTACCCCCACAGAGACAAAGCATTGAGTGGCTGTCCCTTACAATAGTACATCATGGCTGGAAGGAGAACGAGTACTTATACTATGTGTATGGGAAGGAGAACAAAGTGTAGATGGAGAACTATCCACAGAAGTTTCACTGCACTGTCATGTAAACTACATGGAGATCACCCAGAATGATTTTTCACAGAAAGAACTCTAACGGCTTTCAGTAAGCTGCAGTAAGTACTGGGTTTCTGGTTTGCCTTGTACCTACAAACACTCTTTCCACACGCAAGCCCCTTTATATTGGGGACAAGTTGCACCCACCAGTGGGCTATTTGCTGTAGGAGCTGCACCTGACATCTATGGAGCCTTGGCTGTTCTTGCTGCTGAGCTCTTGCAGCCTTGTGCAGCACCCCAGCAGAGAACTACTAACCAAATCATTCGTTATGCTTTGTTCACTGGCCACCCAACCAGTGGCGTAACTAGATGTTACTGGGCCCCATAGCAAATTCATTTTATGGCCTCCAACATAACCACAAGTTGCCCTTTTTTACCAATATATTTTGAAATTGCTCATTAATTAGGGCCTCATGGGGCCCCTATTCCTCCTGGGCCCCCCTGCAGCCGCAGGGTCTGCTTCCTCTGTAGTTACGCCCCTGCACCCAACCAAGACTTACTCTTCATGGGTGCCTCCTGCCTCAGTGTCTGTACTTAACTCCTTCTCCTCCTTGAGGACTTACTCTAGTTGAATGCCCTCCCTTTATAATTGGGGAATCACCTGACTCTGCTTATCATACTGGGACAACTGTATGCTGTCTTACTGCCTCTATCCCCTTGCAATACCCTTCCTGGTTTGCCAGACCCATTCAATTTTTTTAAACCTCAAAATAAAAACCTTTGGGTATTGAGATTAGTTTTGTTTCTGATATTTGTTACCTTCCATCAGGTGGATCAACTGCAGGTTATTCAATACTATAAATATAGGGCAGAACACTTGACTTGCTCAGAGTGGTCTTCTGTACCCAAATTTTGGGTTTTAGATCAGTCCTCATTCACAGCTGCTTTGGTTTATAATTTCTGTGAGGACATCAGGATATAGGCTGTCACTTCCCTCCAACTCAATATAGTTTTCTATACATCTCAGTTGTCAGTGGCCTAATATCGAACTGATGCATTTACTCAAGGAAAGTGGATGTACATGCTATTCCTACTGCTGTACAGCATTGGTGATTTACAGTATGTATAACAAATTCACAGAGTATAAGGTTTAATATTCTGAAAGTAAGCGTATTGCTATTAAATTCCAAAAGCCAAGTGTGCTTATTGCAATTTATACAAAGACTAGTGCGTGTAGTACTCAAAAACAGACACAAGATGGAAGTGGAACCTCATTTATAAAGTAAACTAACACTGTCACTCAGTGATTTTTTTTTTGTTTATTTTATTCTGTATATATTTCTCCATTAATGTTAGCAGATGTATCCATATTTCTGCAAACAAGCAGAAGAGGCTCGTGTTTCCTGCTCAGCTGAAAATATGAGTAAGATAATGAATTAATGTGCGGGATGATGAGTGCGAGTGAAAGAAATGTATGACACAGCAGTAATGTGAGCAAATAGTGAAGATAAAGTGGCAGAAAGACTAAGGTTTCATTCCAAAAAGCACTGTTGTATGCAGCACAGTGTGTTCTGTGCCACAGTCACTCAATTGTAACTCAATTAGTAAATAAGGGATTCCATTATTTATATTAAGTAAGACTGTACCATCAATGGCTGTTCATCTGATTTTGAAGTAAAGGTATGGGATTATTTACATGGAAACCTGTTATCCAGAAATCTCTGAAGTGTGGGATGGTCATCTCCCATAGACTAATCATATAATTTAAAATATGAAAACCTATTTCCTTTCTCTCTCTATGTAATAATAATACTGTATTTTGTACTTGATTCCAACTAAGTGATAATGAATTCTTACTAGTGGCCAGTAATGTAACTAGAGGGGGCGGGCCCTGGCGACGGATGCGCAGCCGGGCCCCCCTTAGTATGCCCGGAATCAGCCCGGAACCGCCCGGAATTCGTGGTGCGCGAGCTGCCGGGGTGCTCTGAGGGGGTGCACCCCCTGCTCCCCAGGTAGTTATGCCACTGCTAGTGGTAAAACAACCCTACTGGGTTTATTTCATATTTTAATGGCTTTTTAGCAGATTAAAGGTTTGGAGATCCAACTTAGAGAAAGATCCCTTACCTGGAAAACTCCAGGTCCCGAGCATTCTGGATAACAGGTCCCATACCTGTACAACTCCCAGTACCACCACATACTTCCATACTTCAACAACAGCCATTGGGGACCTAGCTTGGGATGATAGAGTTGCCATCCTATCCTATTCTCACAATACTGCAGCACTGTTGCCTTTTTTATTGTGTATATATCTGTAATACCCCTATTCTTTCTTGCAAAAAGTGCCCTAACTGAAATCCTAGATAGGCTGCTCTATGCAGTACTTATTGGGGGTGATTAAAAAACACTGGCCAATAATGCACATGGGTAGTAACCCACTTTCTTTTATTGCTTTGCCTTGCTGATAAAAAAAAAGCTAATTAGCTTCAGTGATCTAGGATACAAAGTTTGGAACAAAAATATTTAATAAAACAACTGCCCATCTAAAGGAATTACTTGATGGAATGTTTTTCTGGGCACTCTTTTTCCCTAGATAAATGTTCTCCAGCCAGTAGCTGTCGGGCATGAAAGAGGGCCACTCCATGAAATTAAATTTCATTGAGTAAAGAGCACAGAGGAGCTGAGAGTTTCACCAACCATACAGTTTGCTTGCTACACAGTAAGGAATAAAGAAGAATGTGATATGGGCAGATACCACTAGGCTTGGTTTTACAGAGGAGGAGGCCCAAAGTAACTTGTGAAAATAAACATATACATTTTAGGTATTTGGTCGAAAACACCAGTTGCTGTTGAACTGCAACTGGCACCAATCCCAGACAACTATGTCAGTTGCAGTTAAACAACAGCTGAAAAGTCAAAGTTTAAACATTCCTAAAATATCTTATTTTGTATATAATGTAATCCTGCAATTATCCTGTAATATTTTAGTTGTCTAATTTCTAGTCCCCTTCAGATGATGCCAACACAAATGCACCAACTTCCCATAGCCCTTTTATTCTTCTATATTCCTTTTGCAAGATTCAAGCAATAGACCAAGGGTATAGTCTGACAGTGCTGAACGTATGGCAAGTATTTATGGTTCCTCAGTTGGGGTGGGCAGAGAGGCTTAGTTTAACAGAAACTGAAGTGTTGGGCACACTGATACTACCCTTACTGTCACCATCTCTCTCTACTATACCTGCTATCCCACAGCCATAGGCACCATCTCTCCCTAATATACTGTACCTGCTATCCCACAGTCATACTCCCTTCCCAGAGACTATTATCCACTGTTACTATAGACACCATCTCTCCCTACTATACCTGCTATCCCACAGTCATACTCCCTTCCCAGAGACTATTATCCACTGTTACTATAGACACCATCTCTCCCTACTATATCTGCTATCCCACAGTCACACTCCCTTCCCAGAGACTATTATCCCACTGTTACTATAGGCACCATCTCTTCCTACTATACCTGCTATCCCACAGTCACACTCCCTTCCCAGAGACTATTATCCCACTGTTACTATAGACACCATCTCTCCCTACTATACCTGCTATCCCACAGTCACACTCCCTTCCCAGAGACTATTATTCACTGTTACTATAGGCACCATCTCTCCCTACTATACATACTATCCCACAGTCACACTCCCTTCCCAGAGACTATTATCCACTGTTACTATAGGCACCATCTCTTCCTACTATACCTGCTATCCCACAGTCATACTCCCTTCCCAGAGACTATTATCCCACTGTTACTATTGGCACCATCTCTCCCTACTATACCTGCTATCCCACAGTCACACTCCCTTCCCAGAGACTATTATCCCACTGTTACTATAGGCACCATCTCTCCCTTTTATACCTGCTATCCCACAGCCACACTCCCTTCCCAGAGACTATTATCCCACAGTTACTATAGACACCATCTCTCCCTACTATACCTGCTATCCCACAGTCACACTCCCTTCCCAGAGACTATTATCCCACAGTTACTATAGACACCATCTCTCCCTACTATACCTGCTATCCCACAGTCACACTCCCTTCCCAGAGACTATTATCCCACTGTTACTATAGGCACCATCTCTCCCTATTATACCTGCTATCCCACAGCCACACTCCCTTCCCAGAGACTATTATCCCACAGTTACTATAGACACCATCTCTCCCTACTATACCTGCTATCCCACAGTCACACTCCCTTCCCAGAGACTATTATCCCACTGTTACTATAGACACCATCTCTCCCTACTATACCTGCTATCCCACAGTCACACTCCCTTCCCAGAGACTATTATCCCACTGTTACTATAGGCACCATCTCTCCCTACTATACCTGCTATCCCACAGTCACACTCCCTTCCCAGAGACTATTATTCCACTGTTACTATAGGCACCATCTCTCCCTACTATACCTGCTATCCCACAGTCACACTACCTTCCCAGAGACTATTATCCCATTGTTACTATAGGCACCATCTCTCCCTACTATACCTGCTATCCCACAGTCACACTCCCTTCCCAGAGACTATTATCCCACTGTTACTATAGGCACCATCTCTCCCTATTATACCTGCTATCCCAAGCCACACTCCCTTCCCAGAGACTATTATCCACAGTTACTATAGACACCATCTCTCCCTACTATACCTGCTATCCCACAGCCACACTCCCTTCCCAGAGACTATTATTCCACTGTTACTATAGCACCATCTCTCCCTACTATACCTGCTATCCCACAGTCACACTCCCTTCCCAGAGACTATTATCCCACTGTTACTATAGGCACCATCTCTCCCTACTATACCTGCTATCCCACAGTCACACTCCCTTCCCAGAGACTATTATTCCACTGTTACTATAGGCACCATCTCTCCCTACTATACCTGCTATCCCACAGTCACACTCCCTTCCCAGAGACTATTATTCCACTGTTACTATAGGCACCATCTCTCCCTACTATACCTGCTATCCCACAGTCACACTACCTCCCAGAGACTATTATCCCATTGTTACTATAGGCACCATCTCCCCTACTATACCTGCTATCCCACAGTCACACTCCCTTCCCAGAGACTATTATCCCACTGTTACTATAGGCACCATCTCTCCCTATTATACCTGCTATCCCACAGCCACACTCCCTTCCCAGAGACTATTATCCCACAGTTACTATAGACACCATCTCTCCCTACTATACCTGCTATCCCACAGTCACACTCCCTTCCCAGAGACTATTATCCCACAGTTACTATAGACACCATCTCTCCCTACTATACCTGCTATCCCACAGTCACACTCCCTTCCCAGAGACTATTATCCCACTGTTACTATAGGCACCATCTCTCCCTACTATACCTGCTATCCCACAGTCACACTCCCTTCCCAGAGACTATTATTCCACTGTTACTATAGGCACCATCTCTCCCTACTATACCTGCTATCCCACAGTCACACTCCCTTCCCAGAGACTATTATTCCACTGTTACTATAGGCACCATCTCTCCCTACTATACCTGCTATCCCACAGTCACACTCCCTTCCCAGAGACTATTATCCCATTGTTACTATAGGCACCATCTCTCCCTACTATACCTGCTATCCCACAGTCACACTCCCTTCCCAGAGACTATTATTCCACTGTTACTATAGGCACCATCTCTCCCTACTATACCTGCTATCCCACAGTCACACTCCCTTCCCAGAGACTATTATCCCATTGTTACTATAGGCACCATCTCTCCCTACTATACCTGCTATCCCACAGTCACACTCCCTTCCCAGAGACTATTATCCCACTGTTACTATAGGCACCATCTCTCCCTATTATACCTGCTATCCCACAGCCACACTCCCTTCCCAGAGACTATTATCCCACAGTTACTATAGACACCATCTCTCCCTACTATACCTGCTATCCCACAGTCACACTCCCTTCCCAGAGACTATTATCCCACTGTTACTATAGACACCATCTCTCCCTACTATACCTGCTATCCCACAGTCACACTCCCTTCCCAGAGACTATTATCCACTGTTACTATAGGCACCATCTCTCCCTACTATACCTGCTATCCCACAGTCACACTCCCTTCCCAGAGACTATTATTCCACTGTTACTATAGGCACCATCTCTCCCTACTATACCTGCTATCCCACAGTCACACTCCCTTCCCAGAGACTATTATTCCACTGTTACTATAGGCACCATCTCTCCCTACTATACCTGCTATCCCACAGTCACACTCCCTTCCCAGAGACTATTATCCCATTGTTACTATAGGCACCATCTCTCCCTACTATACCTGCTATCCCACAGTCACACTCCTTCCCAGAGACTATTATTCCACTGTTACTATAGGCACCATCTCTCCCTACTATACCTGCTATCCACAGTCACACTCCCTTCCCAGAGACTATTATCCCATTGTTACTATAGGCACCATCTCTCCCTACTATACCTGCTATCCCACAGTCACACTCCCTTCCAGAGACTATTATCCCACTGTTACTATAGGCACCATCTCTCCTATTATACCTGCTATCCCACAGCCACACTCCCTTCCCAGAGACTATTATCCACAGTTACTATAGACACCATCTCTCCCTACTATACCTGCTATCCCACAGTCACACTCCCTTCCCAGAGACTATTATCCCACTGTTACTATAGACACCATCTCTCCCTACTATACCTGCTATCCCACAGTCACACTCCCTTCCCAGAGACTATTATCCCACTGTTACTATAGGCACCATCTCTCCCTACTATACCTGCTATCCCACAGTCACACTCCCTTCCCAGAGACTATTATTCCACTGTTACTATAGGCACCATCTCTCCCTACTATACCTGCTATCTCAAAGCCACACTCCCTTCCCAAAGGCTATTATTTCACTGCAACATACATTGCTTGTATTGTATAACGTTAAATCTGTGACATTACTGAGGTCTCTCACACTCTTCCTATGTATTGTATATCCAGCATAATTATGTGTGGGGCACAAGGCAGTCACCCCTTACCAAAAACAAGACAGCTCTGATCCCACATTTGCTCTTTGATAGCTTATCATGTGTGTAAAGCTACAATAAGATAACTGTTCAGCAATAAATTAAGAAATTGTAGACTAAATTTGCAAGTGCAGCCATTCAGTCTCCCCCTGATAGCCCCATTCCTTTACACGGAGATTGTAAGAGTTTGCTGCAGCTGCCAAGGAAGCCCATCAATGCCTGTGTGTTCCTGTGTGATTTAAAACATGCTCATGTGCTTGTGTGCCTGCTAATGTGTGTTTCTGTCTGAAAGCACCTAATTATTTCTGTCAGTGACCTCGCTTTCATCCGTGAGTAAATGCTTGCACACATTTGCGCCACAGCTTGATTTGGGAGGTGGTGGCTTGACTGTCAACGCTTCATGCTTAGGAGTTGAATAAAATTTGACTGGGTCCAATTTGAAATTGATTTAAATTAAGAAGTAAATACAACTTGTGTTGGGAAGTTGATAAAAACAATGGTAAACTATTCTCAGCTTCAGTTATATTTCTATGAGCCAGTGATTGGTGAAAAGGGAATTTCCATAGTAAGAAGAATTTCTTGGAATAAAGATGGAAAGCGTATAGTATGTGTGCGAGGAACAGTGTCTCATATCTTAGATTTAAAGTTGCAACTGGATCTGTAGGGCTTAACACGTTCAGAAGAGCCATGTGCACAGACCATAGTAGAAACCATTGCTGGGTACATTATTATTGTCTGTCTGCAGTACTCACTAATATCCAGGACTCTGTTCACTATTTCAAGACCTCCTCAGACTTTATTCATTTATATGTTAGAAACTAGCTGACAATAAGACAGTGCTGAATCAACTTTAAAGGGGTTTTTCACCTTAGAGATACCTTTTAGTATGATGTAGAGATTGGCTAATTCTAAGCAACTTTTCAATTGTTTTTCATTATTTATTTTTTGCATTTCCTACAGAAACAGTCCATTCTGCAAATCAGGACTTTACTTCCCCATCCCTGGAACCCCTTCAAATCCATTTTGATGTCATCAGGCCCGGATTTGTGGAAAGGCTATCAAGGCCCGGGCCTAGGGCAGCAGGATTTTAGGGGGCGACATGCTTCCCAATCACACACACATTGGTTAAAAAATACTGGGTATGCGCAGGAGATACAATATTTTTTTTTAATTACCCATGTTCCAATCCCCATTGCTCAGGTACCAATGAACATTTGCCCAAATAAAGGGGAGGAGACAGGGGCGAGGAACGGCGTTGGGCCTAGGAGGGCCTGGTATGTAAATTAAAGATTTTTAAGTCTGCCAGGCTTCCTCCTCCGTTTGGCTGCTGGTGCACAGCCTTCCTTGACTTTCAACCATGTGTTGACATTTCCAAGATAGTGAATACTTAAACATGGGATAACAAAGCTCAGGAACAGAAAGTACAGAAAATTATAGCTCTGTAGATGGGTAACTTCTTGGGTGAGTCTCAGTTCCCAGTGCTGCTAATAGGTGCATGTTTTTAAATAACCCTTTTGCAATTACCACTCTAGCCCAATTCTGCTACTTTGGGAAGTCCTGTACTGATTTCTGTTTTTAGCTCTACAAAAGTCCACTGCCTTCGCTATGTGATAGAGCATATGTACCAATAGACTAGAGTGCCTTCATCCAGGCTCAGAATGGACTGTGCTGCAATACCCTTCCCTGGGAACTTCTCTGAACCACAAACACCCACAGAGGAAAAGTTGAGCAGTTTATTTATACAGTTAGCTTTCCAGGAGGGCCTACATACAGGCACATAGCTTAATTGATCTGCTACTAGGGGTGTAACTATTTGGAAGCAGCTCATGTGCAATATTGAAACACAAAGGTACAAGAGTGTAGGTGCTGTGTGTCTCAGGTGTGGGGTAAACTGAGGAGGGCCCCGGGTGCAGCTTTTGCAACAGGGCCAGTGGTCCCCTAGTTATCATTATCATCATCATTTATTTATATTGCGCCGACAAGATACACAGTGCTTTACCTTAGTTATAACAAACAGGTAATAAATTGTGGATAACAAACAAGTGTTTAGAGTACAATAGGATTAGAGGGCCCTACAACTTAGAGTTTACAAAGTAATGGTTAGGGTGCAATTGAGACATTAGGATTTTAGAAACAATTTTGTGATTCATGATACAGTAATGATTGATTAATTAAGGTACATTGAATAAGCTTCTTTAAACAGGTGGGTCTTTAAGGAGCGTTTGGAAAGAAGGAGAAAGTCTGACAGCTCGAGGGAGAGAGTTCCAGAGAAAAGCAGAAGCCCAAGAGAAGTCTTGTAGACCTGAATAGGCAGAAGTGATGAAAGAAGAAGAGTGGTGAAGGTCAGAAGCAGAGTGAAGGTTGCGTGAAGGAGAGTATTTGGTGATCAGAGATGAAATATAGTGAGGGGCTTCATTATTAAGGGCCTTGAATGTGAGTGTTAGTAATTTGAATTTGATTCTAGAGGAGATTGGGAGCCATTGAAGGGACATACATATGGGAGCAGCTGATGCTGAGCGGCGAGATAGATGAATGAGTCTAGCGGCCACATTTAGAACAGATTGGAGTTGTGAAAGGTGACTTGTTGGAATACCTGCGAGGAGTAGGTTGCAGTAATCAAGGTGGAAACCTCCACTGAAATGGCACTTTCTCTTTAATTGCCTTTGGATGTATGCGCCCTCAAAATAGCACCCACTGATCTTAAGAGCCTTGATTAGGACTCCCTTTTATTCCTGAAATGTGCACATTCCCTGCCACAGAAGTTCCCTATTTACTTTCCACATACAGTGAGTTAAGCACCTCCTTTCTCCCTGCTACTCCTTCCAGTACTTCCTCTTCCCCCCCTGCTGGACTTCCTATCTATCAGCTTATAGGGGCAGGGACTCTTCCCCCTTCCTGCACAGAAACAATGTAAAGCTGACAAAAGCTGCTGCAAAGAACAATGTGAAGGATAGGATGGTATAACCGTTTTCTGCTGGACAGTCCCATTTTGGACAGCTCAAAAATTTGATGTTACTGGTCTTTTAAAGGTACAATACCGGTACATATAGAGACACGATAATGGCGGAGCTCTACCCATGAAGTAGGGCAACTTCCACTGAGGACTCCGATTCACATACACAACTTCACCCGCTGTCAGCGCTGACCAACATATCCACAGGAGACAACAGTAGTAATATCAATATGGCTTTATTTGGACGTAGTGGTAAAAAGTTCTGTAGGGCATGTGCCAAATTAACGCGTTTCGTGCCTCTGTGACCGGGCATTTCCTCAGAGTTCAGTTTACGTGATGTGTAAGTGTGTTTAAATTGGTTGACCTACACATCTCAATCTTTTAATGCCTGGAAGGGATCTGGGGCATCACGTGTACCCTGACCCCATCTCATCCCCATCCCACCCTGTACCACCGCACTTTGCTCCTGCCTCTTTCTAGCACATCTAATTGTTATGAGGTGGACCCTTGGTGTCAGGTTCTCTAGTAGGGATGTCGCGGACTGTTCGCCCGCGAACTAATTCGCGCGAACATCGACTGTTCGCGTCCGCCGAATGTTCGCGAACGTCGCGTGACGTTCGCCAATTTGGGTTCGCCTTAGCTGGCGCTTATTTTTGCCCTCTCACCCCAGACCAGCAGATACATGGCAGCCAATCAGGAAGCTCTCCCTCCTGGACCATCCCCACACCCCCTGGACCACTCCCCTTCCATATTTAAACTGAAGCCCTGCAGCGTTTTTTCATTCTGCCTGTGTGTGCTTGGAAGAGCTAGTGTAGGGAGAGAGCTGTTGAGTGATTTGAGGGACAGTTGATAGTAACTTTGCTGGCTAGTAATCTACTTGATACTGCTCTGTATTGTAGGGACAGAACCCTGCAGCGATTTGAGGGACATTTTAGGTTAGGTAGCTTTGCTGGCTAGTAATCTACCTTCTACTACAGTGCTCTGTATGTAGCTGCTGTGGGCACTGCTTCTGATCTCTCATCTGCTGACTGCTGTAATAACCCTATAGTCCTTGTAAGGACTGCTTTTATTTTCTTTTTTGTTTTTTTTACTTTGCTACTGTAAGAGCCCAGTGCTATTAGTCTAGCTGTGTTGGGGAGTGGGACTGGTGTGCTGCTCCTCCTAGTAGTTCACCACTACCAGCACCAACCAGAGTCAAAATTGTTACAAAGTATCTTATTTGCACCTGTTAGCTGTTCTGAGCTCTCTGCCAAAAGCTAATTAAGTTAGAAACTGTTTTTTTTCTGGCTGTTCAGTTCAGAGAAAAGAGGGACTTTCCAGTACAGGGGGTTGAGTGGTCAAAAGAGGGACAGTTGGGAGGTATGCAAGTGCCACCTAGCTGTGTGAGCTTTTTCACATTCTGTCTAAATAACAATAATAATTCCGTGTCCGTAAACATCACCTGAGTGATGTTTTTACAGCAGCAATAATATATTCCGTATCCACTACTGTATACGTTGCCCTTGCAGGCATTGTTTGCCCAGTCTTTAACCAAGTGCCACCTAGCTGTGTGAGCTTTTTCACATTCCGTGTCCAGAAACATCACCTGAGTGACGTAGTGTGATTTCTGCCCTTTACAGCACAAAACGCAGCGCTGTGTCAACAATGTATTTTTCAGATACATTTTTGCCCTTGATCCCCCTCTGGCATGCCACTGTCCAGGTCGTTGCACCCTTTAAACAACTTTAAAATCAATTTTCTGGCCAGAAATGTCTTTTCTAGCTTTTAAAATTCGCCTTCCCATTGAAGTCTATGGGGTTCGCGACGTTCGCGAACCGTTCGCATTTTTGACGCAAGTTCGCGAATATGTTCGCAAACATTTTTTCCGCCGTTCTCTACATCCCTATTCTCTAGTGGGCCCTAAGAGTCAGACACTGAACACAGTCATATCCTGCATTACCTGTACACTTTTTCTGTGGTCTCATAAAGCAGATGGATCTTAGGCTTTCTGTAGGCTCACCATCCTACCATAGTCTTCTAAATAACAGATACGTCTATTTTACTTCACAACATTTAAATGCTGCTAATGTGTATATGCATTAGTGTATTCCCTATAAAAGCAGTCAGTGGTCTCTAGAAAGCTTAAACCCTGCTTGGATATTTCATTGTGTTCATGTTTTTATCTAAGAAGAACAGTTGGCTTTAACGCTTAGCAAACACAATGGATTGCCCTCGCTGAGGATGCCATATTAGCAGTGAATCTTAGTTTGGGAAAAAATGAAGTAATTTGTTTACAAATTTTATCTTTGGCAAGAAACTGCCAATTGAATGCGTGGAAGGAGAACCTAATTTGCGCTCCCTCAGATGTAGACTGCCCCTCTTTGCAATGTCTTCTGTTAAGTGGAGCTTCTGAAGTGCAGGGGCAAGCTGGTGAGCGTTTCCCCTGGGGGATGTATAAAGCACAGGCATTCAGATAAAATTGAATCAGTAGCTCTTTCTCAGGCAAATACTTCATTTGTTGATTTGGTTGCTATGCTTAAAGGGAAAGTTAACCCTATAATGATGTTAATGCCTCTTTATTGCTTTTATAGTCAGCTGAGGTTCCAGATATTCAACCTCATCCTCAGGATTAAGCCAGGGCAACAGGACCCATTGAACAATGATTAGTAACTAGTAGTCACTAGTACAAGAAAAAAAGAAGGAAAGTATCCCCTTTCAATGAAGAAAACCACCCAAAGTAAATATTTATCCCTATATCTTACAGTATTAAATTGGACCCTTTGATCACCGGAGCTCTGTATATATTAAATGCCCCCTTAATAAATATTCCCTCAAAGTGCAATTGCTTGATTTACATAAATTAATAAATTAGCCTCAATTGAGGTTATTAAAGATGAACTGAAGTATTATAAAGTGATTTAGTGCTTAATTGAAGTAAAATTAAAATTCAAGTAGATTTTCAATGAATGTATTATATATACTTTATAATTTGAAATTCATAAACAGTTCATTAAGTGATAGTGAATATTGGATTATTAAAAATCAATTAAAACACCGATATTGAGTGCTAAAGTGCCAAAAGGTTGTGATAAATTCACTTATAAATCAATTACAGTACATATATTAATAGCTCTGTGAGAAAGTGGGAAAGAGAAATTGAAGATGGGTGGAGAAGTCCCAAGTAATCTAGCTGATCATTTGACTAACTATGGGACCCCACAAAGAGGGAGAAGTCAGTGCTTCTGGGACTGTGGTCTCAATTCTATTTTATCTGGCTTAGTTGAAGATCTATCTTTTTAAAAAAAACACAAATCCCAGGGCACTTATAGTGAAAACTGTTAAAAAAGAGTACAGATAGGAATCTCCTTAGTCAGGGCTAAAAGGAGTGCCCAGGTCACTATCCAAAATTATTATTTCTTAAAAAGAACGTTAGGAAAAAACAGGACAAAGGCTCCAATCTAATACTGTAAGATTTAGGGATAAATATTTACTTTGGGTGGTTTTCTTGATTGAAAGGGGATACTTTCCTTCTTTTTTCTTGTATAAATCCTTAAATACTGACAGAAGTCAGATCCCCCTTCTTTCAATCAATTCTATATATCTGACGACAGATCATTTCCTTTTAATTGTAGTAGTCACTAGTAGTCATAGTACACCCCAGGCATGTAAGATAGAAAAGATCAATAAGCAATAGCAGTTCAGTACCCACATTTAGGAGAATTAGTAGGTTTAATTATACCATGCAAAGCACAGTAAAAAGGGATCCATGTATTCTACCTACTGCTGGTTGGGATTCCCTCTGGGTATATTGACATCTAGACATGAATGCTAGCCTTTGGCCCTTATGCCACTGATTGTTATCTCTTTGGGCCGGCAGTAAGTATAGGGTATATATATATATGTATAAGTATATGTGGGCTGTGCCTTCTTCTGCTCCTGTCTTGCACTTAATGCAAGGTAGCCTGCAGAACAGGAGGATGCCAACATGCCTCCCCCCACCAGATCATCAATTACACATGACTAATGCAGTTAGCATTGTATTAGCGAAGATAGCCGCACATCTCTACACTCCAAAATGAAGGGCACAATGGCCAACACAGTGGGCAAAGTGAAAAAAAAAGGCAATGGCTCCTGCCATTAACACAGGGATTATTTTGCTAAAGGAACAGTAACATCAAAAAATGAAAGTGTTTTAAAGTAATGCAGATATAATGCAGTGTTGCCCTGCATTGGGAAGACTGCTGTGTTTGCGTCAGAAACACTACTATTGTTTATATAAACAAGCTGCTGTCTAGCCGTGGGGGCAGCCATTTAAAGGAGAAAAGGCTCAGGTTACACAGCAGATAAGCTCTGTAGAACATTATGGTGTTATCTGTTATCCATTAGTTAACCTGTGTAGCATAGGCTTTACATGTTACATAAGCGTCTATTGTAGGTTTAGTTTCCCTTTGAGCAGTTATGGGGTGGGTACCCATATACCTTGCCTTCCATGCATTGCAAGAAAAGGATCATAAGCAACAGAAGAACAAAGTTTGTTTTTGCTAAATACATGTTTTCAATGCTTAATAAAACTAGACCTATTTGTCCTTAAGCTAGACATTCCAAAGAACATAGTAAAGATGATTAATGAGGGATATTAGATAGACAGTCTGTGGCTAAAACAACTGGAGACGGCATGGGCTTGGATGCAATTGAGAAAATATGTATCTGCTTTAGATATTACTGGGAAACATGTTCAGCGCAGTGTCTCCTTATAATCAAAAGTTGATGTGATTATGTTTGTCCTTTCAAGTGCACATTACAGAGCAACTTGCCATACTCCACAGCAGGTATTAGGCTGTGTATATAAGGGTTTATAATCTATGGCAGGCTTTAGGCTTTATATATAAGGGTTTATACTCCATGGCAGGCATTAGGCTGTATATATAAGGGTACATACTCACTGATGTTTCAGAATGCATTGGCAAGGAGTTTTTGTAGATAAAAAGTTGTCCATCTCCAAACAGTGTCATTCTGTAGCTACTAAAGCAAATAAAGTTCTGCATAAAAAAGGGCATAAACTCAAGAGATGAAAATAGAATTATGTCTCTTTATAGGTCCCTGGTCCTTATGAGGGATATAAATGAGATGGAGAGACTGAGGAGACATGCAGTTAAACTGATTAGGGGGATGGAAGACTTACTGTAAATTATGAGGGTAGATTGTGTAACACCCTCTTGGCGACCTGAGTCCCCTTTGCAAGGTGAAAGGGTACTGGGAAGGTACTTGCTCCCACATGGCAGGCACACAAAAAGCCTGTATCACAATAGATGACACACTGGATCCTTTTCCTTTTCTCCACCCTCCCCAGGCAGACTCACCTGGGGGCTCACACAGAGCTGGCAGGCTCACACAGAGCTGAAACAGGCATCCACGTGATGGCACCCTTAAAGACGCCAAGCTCTCCTAGCCCGGTATACACTTGATTGATCCGCAGCTGAACTATAGCTCCCAGCACTGTCCATAGTGCAAGAACACAAAGTCCAGGTTTTGACAATTAGGAGCTTAAGACCCTCCTGGTCTAGCTTCCAGGCTTGGGGCTGCCGCACCCCAGCCTCCAGGGCTCCTGCCCCTACATCTCTGAAGCCTGATTCCACTATCCTCAGTGAAGTAAAATCAGCAAATCTCTGTCCACACTCTCTCAGCGAAATTGAAAGCAGGAATGCCTGTGAGCACATGGCATCTCCTATATATTGAAAGGTGGTGCAGCAGCGACACATTGTGACACTCTCCTGTTTCTGCACATGCTTCACTGGGACAAGGCTCCAGCCCCTCCCAAAGCTCTAGGTAGAGCCTGTAGCTGCACAGAATCGGGATTTCCACCATGTGGTTCAGGCCGTAGGGGAATTAACCCTATGGGTCCCTACAATTTTCAAGGTTGAGGTTGTTCTCTGTGGAAAAAAAGACACTTGAGAGGTGACATGATTACACTTTACAAGTACATTAGAGGACATTATAGACAAATATCAGACGATCTTTTTACACATAAAGTGGATCACCGTACCAGAGGCCACCCCTTCAGACTAGAAGAAAAGAACTTTCATTTGAAGCAACGTAGGGGGTTCTTCACAGTCAGGACAGTGAGGTTGTGGAATGCACTGCCGGGTGATGTTGTGATGCTGATTCAGTAAATGCCTTTAAGAGTGGCTTGGACGATTTCTTGGAGAAGCATAATATCCAAGGCTATAGTGAAACTAAAATCTACAATTTATATAGATTTGGGTATATATAGTTTGTGAGTATATGAAGGGGTCATTGTGAATTTGTGTAAATGTATGTGCACTGGGTTTCATTTGAAGAGGTTGAACTTGTTGGTCTTTTTTCAACCCGATTTAACTATGTAAACTGTGTAACTGTGTACTTCTTCACAGCTATGAGTCTGTTTTGTACATACAGTTATGCCCTTTGTATCTCAGTACCCATAGGAGCACAAACTTATCCTGAATGCATTAGGGTATGTTTGGGTATGGAACATGGGGTGCTTTCAGGCACTTTGAGTTTTTAAGTAGCCTAAAAACATGGGACCATAGCCCTCCGAAATCACCCTCAATAGACTTGCATTGAGAATCAGCAGATTCCTGGAAAAACATAATGATGTCCAGATATTTTCTATACCTTGTTATTCACTCCTGAAAATACCAGGCAGGATTGGATCTTTCTGAACCATGCTACAGTGTAGCTTTCCCTTATTATGCACAGTACAAAGAAACTCTACTGCTTGTCCGACTTTTGGGTTACAATCTGCTAAAGAATGTAAATTGCTTTCATCTGGAGCCACAGCACATAGTGGTAGGAGGATGGGGGCCTTATTACCTACTATTAGTTAAGTGAAACTAATTACACTGTCATGCAAGTTAGTGTCAAGCTTACAATACAGAACTTGTAGTTGGGCACAGAGATAGTAGGGAGCAGAAATACCTGCCTAAGACACAACCCTTTTTGATAATAGAAAGGGGTGGTGTAATTTGAGAAAATGTAATATAGTTGCTAAAATTGCTGGGGAGGTGTCACATATGTGATATATGTGAATAATCCACCAAGATGAAAGTGGAGAGTTACAATCTCTTTCTGAGAACAGAAATACTTTGTATGGAGAACCAACAGGACACAGCAGAGACGATTGTAAGCTTAGTAGAACACGGAGCTTCTGAGCTTCTAAACATTACCCCAGCTCTCCTTGTTTCTCCTCACTCTTGCCATGGCATCTACTTCTGTTGCTTTCAGACAGGGGCTCACGTTGTGCTGGAACAGTGTGTATGTGTTCTAGGGCCGGAGTAAATAGAACCAAAGATTCTTGGCCCTGCTTTCCTTGGGGGACCTGGAGCAGTGGCTGGGTGATCCAGTTTGAATGTCATTGGCTCACTATGGCAACCAGATAGCATTATAGTTGCAGAAACTGAAAAGGTGCTTAGGACATGTCCAATAACACATTTGAATTCCCCTGTGCACATCCTGTAAATAGAAGGAGAGAAGCAGAGGAGAGATGTGAGAGCGGTGGAATATCCAAAGCAAACATTGACACAGCTGGATCAGTGCACAACCCAAAGCAATTCTAAGAGGAGAAAACACAACCCCTGGCTTGAATACAGTCATCAACACTGTGCAGAGCATGTTAGCACCTTTATCAGCACTGGGCTGAGTCTGTCCATATCTCGGTACAAGGCGGAACTGCTTATGATCATATTCTGTGCAAAATTAGAACTCCCCTGTTACCGATGAGATTTACTGAAATTCTGCATAGCACTTATTTTATGGTTATGCTGTCACACAACAGAGCAGGGATTCAAAGCCTTGCTGTAAAGCTGCCCCCAGTGTAGCTTCCCAGTAGATCCTCATAGGAACACAGCAGTTAGCACATAACCCCTCCTATACGTTTTCCTAAAGTTCAGTCATTACACAACTAACTTTAATCAAAGATATTCAGTCTATGGCACTCCAGATGTCGTTAAACAGCTCCCAGTAGCAGAACAAAACTATGTAGGGCTCAATTGTCACCCATCAATAGAGCACAGTGACCCAACCTTAAGGCCCATAGGGGGGTTATATAATAAAAGGCACTAAGTTTGCCCAGGACCAATACCCGTTACCCCACCAATCAGCAGATCGCATTTACTGGTCACCTGTAAATAATTCTGCCATTGCCCAGCTATAGGCTGTCAGGAAGATGATTATGCTGTAGTGTAAAAGGTAGCTAAAGGGGAACTCCACACAAACATAACTTAAGCTTTTTGAAAAGTAAACATAATTTCAAGCAACTTTGCAATATACATCAATTAAAAAATATATAGACATGTCATGATTTTTAATGGTTTGGAACAGTTGCCTAAGCCTAGCCTCTGCTGATCTCTCTGACTACTTTGCTGAGCTGGCTGACTACTGTTACTTTGTATCAGCAGCAATCCGTCCTCAGTCTGCATCCTCCAAACCCCACAATTCCCTGCACACGTGATTTCAATAAGGAAAGGAACATCACAGTGCAATGCATTGTGGGTTATGTAGTTCCTGCATGCTGTCTGTAAGATGTGGAGAAGTTGTTACAATTTGTAACATCGGTGTTTAGTCTCTCCTTCCCTGCCAAGATTTCAAATGATGCAGAAAGAAAAGAACTGTTAAACAGCTGGATTCCAGCATATTCATACTTTTTATAGAAATGGTAACTGTGATGTGTATATTAGTGGTTTCTGTTTTATGTGGGCCTCTTTATCACATTTTGGTTTGGAAGCCGGAGTTCCCCTTTAAGCTGGTTATTTACTGGCCAACAGTGTCTAATGACTTGACCACCTTTAAGTTTCCTTTTAATACAGTGTAGCTAATTCTAAGCAACTTTCCCGTTGGTTTTCATTTTTTATAGTTTTAAATAATTTACCTTCATCTTCTAAATCAGTCCATCTTTCATAGAAAAAACAGATGTTCTGTAAGGCTACAAATGTATTGTCATTGCTTCTTTTTATTACTCATCTTTCTATTCAGGCCTCTCCTATTCATATTCCAGTCTATTATTCAAATCAATGCATGGTTGCTAGGGTCATTTTGGAGCAACTACAGTGACGAAATTGTACAGTAGCACGCGGCACCTCTCGGTCCTTCCTGCCAGTGTTCTGAATTGACACATAGAAAACCCTGGAGCTACTGCTACGTTTTAACCAGACAGAAATGACTCTGATGTACACAAGCTCCACTGCACTCATTTTAATGCATTGTCTGCAATTACGATAGGCACATAACCCACTGGTAACCCTGGATGACACTGGAATTATGGGAAAAAAAAACATTATACTACACAAGCCCGGGAAACCTTAAAGGGATCCTGTCATCAGAAAACATGTTTTTTTCAAAACACATCAGTTAATAGTGCTACTCCATCAGAATTCTACACTGAAATCCAGTGAGCAAACAGATATTTTTATATTCAATTTTGAAATCTGACATGGGGCTAGACATTTTGTCAATTTCCCAGCTGCCCCTGGTCATGTGACTTGTGCCTGCACTTTAGGAGAGAAATGCTTTCTGGCAGGCTGCTGTTTTTCCTTCTCAATGTAACTGAATGTGTCTCAGTGGGACATGGGTTTTTACTATTGAGTGTTGTTCTTAGATCTACCAGGCAGCTGTTATCTTGTGTTAGGGAGCTGCTATCTGGTTACTTTCCCATTGTTCTTTTGTTTTGCTGCTGGAGTGTGGGAGGGGGTGATATCACTCCAACTTGCAGTACAGCAGTAAAGAGTGATTGAAGTTTATCAGAGCACAAATCACATGACCTGGGGCATCTGGGAAATTGACAATATGTCTAGCCGCATGCCAGATTTCAAAATTGAATATAAGAAAATCTGTTTGCTCTTTTGAGAAATGGATTTCAGTGCAGAATTCTGCTGGAGCAGCAATATTAACTGATTCATTTTGAATTTTTTGCCCATGACAGTATCCCTTTAATAAAATAAAATAGAGCTGTTATATTGCCCTACACATCTGCCCAGTGCTTAGTTTACGTGCCCCTGTATCTGGTGCAGGTGCCCCTACTTCTCCTGTCTATATCCCCACTTACAAATCTCCACTTCTTAATGTTGGACAGAGGGAACATAGTTCACATAGAATAAAAATGGCAGTGTGCATATGTACAAATGATACAGAGAACAGCACAATTCTGCAGTTGTAGCGAAATCTGTCATTTCTCTGGCATCCAAGAGTCCTCTTTTTATGTATCCGTTAAGAGTTAAAAAATTGAGTCAGTGGTTGGGGTCAAGGTTTTTGGTTAAGGCTGGTCTGCTGCAAAGGGCCCCCAAGACTTTCTTAAGTAAAATAATTCCTGTAGACTGATGGAGCAGAACATACAAACCACACATCAGTCTTTAAGACAGCTGATGGCTGCTTGATGTTCACAGGGTCAGTGTTATTGGATCATATATTTTGTGAGCTTTTGCTCCTTTTATGGTATCAGAAATATTCTTTGTAAACCTGAAGCGCTCCAAGAGATTCAGCATAATAAAAAAGTTAAAGCCTCCAAATGGGTTTATTTTGGCAGCCTCTTAGCAGTTCAGTCCTCTGAATTATGCGTTCAGTACAAGATATAGCGGGAGGTGCATTGGGACCTGTTATCCAGAAACCCATTATCTTAGTCATGAAAAGACATGTACAACTGTCCCAAGCCTTAGAGGACTTGCATTAGGGAACACAAATCAACTGCCTTGAGCCATACAGACTGGGTAAAGATCAACAACAAATTAGCAACTTTATTTAACTTGGGATAATATAGTCCCCATTCAGCTTCTTTGGGTCACCGCCAAGAGTTGCTATTGTGAAAAACTTAATGGGGCTAATTCAACAACATTATTTAGTGAATTTGCACATGTCAACCAATCAGGTGTTTGTTTTTATTTTCTCAATTGTAGCAAACAGATTAAAATGTTGATTGGTTGCTACTGGCAAATACACTAATGTGATGTTGCACCTCTGTTATTAAACTAGCCAATGAATGTTAGAATTTGTCTCATAAAGTCACATAAAGGCCAACAGTGTTGCAATGGGCCTCCTATTGCCCAAAGGAAACCTCAAAATACAGGTCTGTTATCTCAAGAATGGGCTGTAGATAGAATGTTATAAATATTGCATAAGCTTATGGTGGAACAAGGTAGGGCTGTTAGGGTTTGTCCATATCAGGCACCCACCAGTGTCTAAGCCCACCAAGAAATCATCTGGTACTCTGGTAGGCCAGTCTGACTTTGGTCAGCCCAATATAGGAGCTTCTATCATACTATGGAATTCTGAAAAGGAAAATGTTAAGGCACAGTACATTCTCATAGTGGGGCTCATTTATCAACACTGGGCAAATTTTCCCATGGGCAGTTACCTATAGCAACCAATCAGTGATTAGCTTTTTTTAGAACAATGAATGCAGCAATCTGATTGGTTTCCATGTGTTACTGCCCATGGGCAAACTTGCCCAGTGTTGATAAATGACCCCCACTGTGTTTGGTAATGGAATCTGGACCTGGTATTGCACTGTGCTGTATACACAACAGACTGTATGGAAGGGCAAAGTCTGGACATGACTCTTGCATGGAGACAATATGGGCTTTTGTGGAATCAGAGAAAGCTGTTCTATCTCTTTTTAGTGGTTGAGTCAGTTCCTGGTATTTCTGGGCTTCCATTAACACACTTATTACTCACTGCCCTTGCCATATGTAACTTGTTGCACAGTGCACTAATCCAATATGGCACCAGGATGCTCCTGCAGGGGTCATCTCTGCCTTTCCTCAAGATCTTTGCTTTGCACAGTCATTGTTTGCACCTTACTGTATTTATCGCTATATGCCACACGCTCAAGTTGGCACTCAGGGAGTTAAAGTGCAACTAATGGCACAGGACTTTTCCTGCACACTCGGAGAGGCATATTTTCTGGCAATCGTGAGACTTTGGGATATTTCCTGCCCATTCCACCCCCACATTCCAGAGGTACAGCAATGGATACTGTAAAGATAAACAGCAGGCTGCTAAATGTTTCTTCAAAAGGAGTTCTACAATTGCTTAATGGCTGCTTTCCCTGGCATGTCTGAATTTATTTTAATTTGAAGATCACTGGCAAAAATATTGAGATACTGAACTGAAATTATTTTCATTCCAGAAATCCCTTTGCATAGGAGAGGGCCTTATTATATGGTTATGATTGCTATATATGCTATAGATGTTATCTTGAAGGTAAAATACCCAAATTGAAAGGACTGTTTGATAAGAACCAGTAAATGAAACCTACCCATATAATGTTGACTCGATTGTATTTTGGAGAACTCGGCAGCATGTCTAGAAAGGGCTTTCCACTGAAAACACTAGAGATCATTTGCTAACCCTAACACAGTGTGCTAATTGCCAAAAAAAGGCAGCAATCTAGGGTTGCCACCTTTTAAATGTCCACTATCTGGACAGGGGGGTGGGATTGTGATGTCAGTGGGCAGATGTGGTAACATCACGGGAAGATCCTGTGATGTCGCAGGGCTATCATGGTCATAACGGTCGACGATTGGCTAATTGCCAATCTAGGAGAATCCTGCCTGTTTTTGCTGATTTTGAAAACTGGCAGGCAGTTTTGACCAGGGCAGTCCTTCCACCGCTGGATTTGCTGGGAAGGCACCCCTAGGCCGCGTGGTCCACAAGAACAAGAGCGCCAGCGTGCAAGCACCAGAGCACTGGGAGCAGCGCGTCCCCAGTGCTCCCCATAGAGCAGCTGGGCGGCATGCCACACCAAAAAATGTGCCGCCCTAGGCCCAGGCCTATGTGGCCTCGCCACAAATCCGGGCCTGATTCCTTCCAAAAAACGGGTTGTCTCAGTCAAGCTCATACATGGTAAAACTACTGCAATCTGCCTTTTTTTTGCAATTTGCATGCTGTGTTGGGGTGTGCACAACTCCTATAGTGAGCTCTTACGCCCCTTAATGCTCTTGCTCTTCTGCCCCTGGGGTCAAGAATTAGGTGGGGCCTTTTTTACCCGCTAGATACAAAATCACTAAAGACAGCAGATATGCTGCAGTAATACAGTACTTCCTAAAAGAAAGTAATTTTTACATATACAGCATAGTAGTAAACAGTAGGTCAAGTAAATACATTTTCGATCATTTTTGGTGCTCCAAAAGGAGCATTACTATCTCTGAGAGGGACCTTTTATGTGGGTGGATAGTTGGCTTGAGATTAAAAATATGATTTGGCTAAAAAAAAAAGAAGTTGGTGGGGCCACAAAAATGGAGTCCTAGATTCAAATTCTGCCATGTGACCCGTGGGCATACTGTGCCATCCTATGTATAAACCTACATATTACTTTTGCTTTGTCCTTCTATTCTCTTTCTTCCTAAATCCAATAATATCAAACTATAATATTTTTCTTCCTGGTGTGCTTTATCATTTCTCTGCCTTCCATCCGGTCTCCTTTCCCCTGCAGTCCCCCATCCCAAAACCAAAGCTTGCCTCTTTCCAAAACATGTTCCTTCCATTAAGTCTGGAAATGAATGAATGCAAAGGATTTAAAGTTGTTGCCAGAGCTGGTTTAAAATTTCAGTGTTTTGCATTCATCTATTTAAATGTCCACTTACAATAATAATTTTAGGGCAAATGTCCTTCCAGACACATCTCCATAAATGGCTTTGTGAGATTCTTGTTTTCATTGTTGTTGTTTTTAGTTAGGCAAATGTTAATGATATCATGCTGAAAGCAGCCGAACGAGTTCCAAACACCCTTACTAACAGCAACGCCTTCTCACCCTCCACACTTTTGCCGAAGCATTTATTTGCTTTAACCCAAAGCACTGCTGAAGGTCTGGCTTGCGACAATGTCATCAACCCACTATTTTGGGATTCAGACGGATCCTGAATCTTTCATGAAGAATTTGGCTGAATTCTGAATTGAATCAGAGCCCTAATTTAGATATGCAAATTACTGCAAACTAGAGTTAAAAAAAATCCATTTCCTTGTTACTGTTATGAAAAGTCACATAAACATAAATTTGGTGAGGTCCTTCGTACAAGTAGTTGCAATTTAAAAAAAAAAAAAAATACACCTGGCCCCCCACCAAAACAATGCTTTGGGCCTCTAGGGAGGTCAGATCCACAGATTAGGAACCTTTGATGCATGTCATCTGCAAAAGTAAATATTATCATGACATCCAACAGGAAGGATAGTGTTCTGAGATCAGACTTTGATTGTTTTGTGCGAGGACATGTTGGATTATGCCGTTAGACCACAATGTTTGGAAGTTTTTTTAAGTCAGTCTTCATCTTTTTTCTGTGTTTAAAAAAACCTCAAGGTCATGGACACTCATGTGAATTGAACCCACAAATGCTTGTCGTCGCTTACGCTCCACTTACCATGAGTGCAATTTCCACCACTTGAGTCTAAGGTTCTGCTCAATGTAACACTGCCTGGACCACAATATATGCCACAGACACAACCAATGATATGCCATGCTGGGCATTTATGCAATACATTAATTACACATACAATGAATTACATGCTGTTCACCAGTACAAGTCAGGTATATAAATTATATGTATTTCTTCGCTGTGTTGTAAATCTCCCACAGCTCCAACAGGCCATAAACATGCAAATGTAAGTGAAAATTTGAATTCATTTGATAGACAGTGGATGTTTGTAAGGTTGATTCATAAACATGATATGAGATATTAAATATGTAATTTACTAGAGAGTCACTTTTTCAAAATAGATCACAGGTCTTTTAGCGCTATTGGAAGGAAGGGCCTTTAATTGTGTCTAAGCTATATCATTCTAGCATCCTTAAAGAAGAAGGAAATCTATAGAAACTGTTAATTTCCAATAGATTAGCCACAATAGTGCAAGATAGAACACTATATTTATTCTTTAGAATGCTTTACCATACCTGAGTAAAGAGCTATAGGTGCCCTCTCTGTTTGTTTAGGCTAGCAGCTGCCATATTAGCTTGGTGTGACATCACTTCCAGTCTGAGTCTCTCCCTGCTCAGTCATAGATCTGGTCTCAGATTACTGCAGGATGGGGATGAGGGAGGGAGGGGAAAGATGCACAAACTGAGCATGCTCAAGCCCTAGCCCTGAAGTTTTATGCTGAAAACAGGAAGTCTGATACAGAAGCTCATGTAAACACAATAGAAGGAAATAAACGTGGTGTTTCTTTTGACAGAGAACTCAGATCAGTGTTACTTTGAGGGTTTACTGGTGTATTTATATAGACCTTTCTGATAAAGCTTAGTTTTTTTTAACCTTTCCTTCTCCTTTAAGTCAAAAATAGATTTGTAGAATCCATGTTCAACAATTCAACATACACCATGGCTTTTCAAATGCACTAAAACCTAAGGGTGAGCTTTGACCTACTTCTAGAGGTCTTGCTGAGTATGGAATGGGGTGCTGTCTTGAGTATGAGTTGCAGCACAGTCAACCCTGCACAAAATTACAACATGGATCTCTTTGCAAGAGCCTGGATGGATGGTACTGGATGTGAAAACGTTTGACCACTGCCCAAAACTAGGAGCAATTTACAAGAAGAATTTAGATAAGAATTTGTCTCTGTATCGGACAGAGGCGATATTTGCAGATTAGAGCTTTTGACATTCAGTAGCATTGGCTCAAGGTTCAGCCAAAAACCAAATAATAAGCAACTTTACCCAGACGTATTTCTGGGGTCTTTGCCATCTGATTTTCTTTTGGTATATATGGCCATCCTGTGTCGGCCTTTCGGATGCCACCCCCCCTAGCACACAATGCTTACCTTTCCGGGTTGAGTGGGAAGCGTATCGCTAGTGCAGAGATAGCAATTGCACTCTCTACACTTGAAGAGACTAAATTCAAATTGAAAAATCTCTCTAAGATACCAGGAGCTGCATTTTGCCACCCCTGATAATCAACTGCTGCCATCTAAGGAGAGTTTCTCAACTTCCCTGGCCTTACCCATTATGAATTGCTTTCTGAAAATCTACCCCAAAACTCCCCAAAGTGCTGCCATATACTGTACATTGGGGAGGTAATTCTGCTACTAAAAGAGAAGAATCTTTAAGTGGATGGAATGTTCCTTAGTGGTTGAGAGCTTTTTACCATGTTAACTATGGTGGCTTGATATGTTTTGACAGCCAGCCATGATATTTTGGGTTGAATATCTAATTTTGTAATACTGAAGTGTCAAACTAAATTAAATTTAGTATATTTTATATGTAATGGCCTACATGTCAGAGTCTCCAATAGACCCTGATATCTGTAGAACTAACAGCCAACAAATGTGTACAATTAAAACGAATTACTAGTCTCTTGCCTTCACTAGTTGATGTAACCTATAGCAAAAGAATGCTGGAGGTTGTAAGTTCGGCATTTGGTTGGTTTTCAAGCTTTGTTTATTGTCCATATTTTGATTGGTTGTTCCCTTATAAGAAGCTTACAATATGTACACACATTGTTATATTAGTCTCTACCTCTAGATCCAAGAATATGTAAAAGAGACAATAAGTGATGGGCCCTAAATCGCAGTGAAACTGATCCTAGGCCTTCATTGCCTACTAGGCAAACTCCACAGTTTGTGAACATCTACATGGCAAAAGAATTCCTATTAGAAATATCTATATCCAGGGGATTTCTTGGGTTGTATTTCAACAGCATCTGGAGGGCCAGCTGAACCCCATGCCTGATAAAATTATAAGGGATAATCATTGTCAACCAGGGAATTACATTTTACTAAGTAGAAAATGTTGTTTTGAGTGACAATTTTGCAGCAGAAGTGCTAAGCTGTCTTGAGACAGGCAGAATAAATATCAGGCTACTGTTTAATGCATTTTGCAGACCAGAGGAACTTTAGCTGGCTACGTTAAAAAGTGATGCTATCTTCTCTTTTTCTCATTGTTCCTATATTTCCTTGGCTTAGAAATATCACAGGGTATGACCTGTGCGTTGAATACAGAGAAAGCAGGGCCGACGGAAAGGAAATCCAAAGGCCTCCCCTGAATGAGCCTTGAGGCCGGGAAAGGAATCTTGTATTTAACTTGTGATAGTAAAGTTCACAGCTGATATTTTATCCTTATTCATAAGTCTCTTGAGTCTAGGGCGCCTTTTCAGCATTTGCTGCTGTTTGTAGAGGAGAAAGCTTGGCAGTGAGTCGACACAAGGAAGTCAGAGCTGGTTGCCTCTGATGGAGAGACACAAGTTTGTTTTCTTACTTATGCTTAAATGGGTTTATAAGAGTTTGGTGTAAGAAATGTACTAAAAGCGGTAAATGCTAAGAGCAGCTAAGTATAAGCAGTTCAATATACTTCATCCTTTTGTGGTTGGCTGATTACAGTATACATGTGCTGATGGTAGTGACCCATGTGCTTCTCATTTAATGCAAGCCATGCTCCATGACCCACAACCAACACCTTACCTGCAACCCATCACAGCATTCATGCCATTTATTGTCTTTATTCAGCTGAAAGGCAGTAAGTTTCTTTAATGTTTTGTTAATTGGTGCTGAAAAAATGAATTTAGCTGGCCATCTGCTTTTGGTACATGTACATCTAGAATACAGTTTTGGTCTCCATCACTCAAACAGGACATTATTGTATTAGAGAGGGTACAGAGAAGGGCAACTAAGCTGGTGAAAGGTATGGAAAATCTTAGCTATGAGGAAAGACTGGCAAAATTGGGGATGTTACATAGTTACATAGTTACATAGTTAAATTGGGTTGAAAAAAGACAAAGTCCATCAAGTTCAACCCCTCCAAATGAAAACCCAGCATCCATACACACACCCTCCCTACTTTTAATTAAAATTCTATATACCCATACCTATACTAACTATAGAGCTTAGTATCACAATAGCCTTGGATATTATGTCTGTCCAAAAAATCATCCAAGCCATTCTTAAAGGCTTTAACTGAATCAGCATCACAACATCACCTGGCAGTGTATTCCACAACCTCACTGTCCTGACTGTGAAGAACCCCCTACGTTGCTTCAAATGAAAGTTCTTTTCTTCTAGTCTAAAGGGGAGGCCTCTGGTACGGTGATCCACTTTATGGGTAAAAAGGTCCCCTGCTATTTGTCTATAATGTCCTCTAATGTACTTGTAAAGTGTAATCATGTCTCCTCGCAAGCGCCTTTTTTCCAGAGAAAACAACCCCAACCTTGACAGTCTACCCTCATAATTTAAGTCTTCCGTCCCTCTAACCAGTTTAGTTGCACTTAGTCTCTGCACTCTCTCCAGCTCATTTATATCCCTCTTAAGGACTGGAGTCCAAAACTGAACTGCATACTCCAGATGTTCACGCTGGAGAAGAGGCGCTTAAGGGGTGATATGATAACTATGTATAAATATATAAGGGGATATATGACAACCTCTTTAATGCTTTATTTATCAGTAGGTCTTTCCAGCTGACACAAGGTCACCCATTCCAATTAGAAAAAAGGAGGTTCCTGCTAAATATTCTGAAGGGGTTTTTTTACAGTGAGAGCTGTGAAGATGTGGAATTCTCTCCCTGAATCAGTGGTACAGGCTGATACATTAGATAGCTTTAAGAAGGGGTTGGATGGTGTTTAGCAAGTGAGGGAATACAGGGGTATGGGAGATAACTCATAGTACAAGTTGATCCAGGGACTAGTCCGATTGCAATTTTGGAGGCAAATTGGAGAGGCTTCAGATGGTTTTTTTGTCTTCCTCTGGATCAACTGGCAGTTAGGCAGGTTAAAAAAAGTTAAAAGGTTGAACTTGATGGACGTGTGTCTTTTTTCAACCTAACCTTACTATATTACTGTGTATGAGGCCAACCAATGGTCTTGCCCAAGCAATATCTGTTTAAAATTCAGCTCAATGTAAGCCTGGCAGGTTTGAAAATTCCATTGGACAAGAAGCTCATTGATGCAGTACTTGTCATATTGGTCTCCTTATGGCCCTGTGTATGATCCACTATTTGGCCAATGATTGGATGAGCCTGATTTGGCCCTACTTATAGATGGACAAATTAGCTCAGATCTGCATGTCAGTCACTGGCCTGGCACCCAGCCTGCTCACCTATCAACCACCTCCCAATAACTCACAATTCTACCAGCACAATTTTCTTACTCCCCCCACCATCCACCATGACCCTGCTCTGACTACATTCTCTTTCTGCACCATGCATTCCCCTCCAATTGTGCCTTGGACACAGAATAAAATGTAAAATTAAGTGCCCTGGGTGTAAACGGTACCAGCCTAGGCTTTGAGGTAAGTCACTAGAATCCCTAGGTGGATGCCTAACAATTCGCACTACCTAGTTATTCTACCTTTCCTTCTCCTTTAATTATATTAGTGCTGCTCAACTGTTTCCATATACAGTATTAGGCCAGTTATTCACTATACTACATGCATCAAAATATGATGTCACCCAAAAATCTTGGGGGTCTTGAGTAGATATTATTCTGTTGTAGGGCCATATCCAAATTACACCATTACCCCCAACTAAACTAACTAAGAACTGGAAAATTAATGAACTCCAATGAATGAATTTCAATGAAGTTCATTTCTGCATTCTGCAATGAAATGTTTAACATAGCTGTTTGTTTATGTCATTACGGGGGGCCAATCACAGAAGAGTGAAAAATGGTTTCATCGTAACCACTCCTTCCTTCCAGCACTGTTACAGCAATAGGGAAACAGATTATTCAATGAAATATTTGGGTCATGTAACAAAAATTCCAGACTTCAGACGCAGACTGTTTTTGCGGCCGAGGGCAACCGCACAAATCTTGAAATCCTCCTCAGCGCATTTTCCACCCATGACGTTCCAGTTCCATATCCTTCATTAATAACTGTACATTAATACGTGGAGGCTACAGAGAAGGGATCAACTCATATTCCAAGTATAAATATTGTGCCTGAGGGTAACGCTGTTAACAGTTTGCTGCAAGCAAGAATTTTCCATAGTTTTGCTGAAAGCTCCATGGGAAATGAAATGAAAACAATTGCAAAAGACTGGAATATTTTTTTTCCTCTTTTATATATTTCGACATATGAAAGCTGCTGCTATAGAATTGTTTAGGAAATAGAACGGCTTTCTCATTCCTATGTCTGAAGTGGTCAGATATTATAATTTAATATATCTTCAAATTTGCCCTTCAGCTTACCCAGAAAATTCAATCATTTGGCTCTGGATCTACATCTGAATTAAATCTGCATGAAGTGGTACAGGGAGGTGCGATGGGGCCGGGCAGAAATTGGCCTAATAAACTCACAATTGGATTGCTCCAGCTGGGCGATGCAGAGTGACACTCTGGGAATTGTATTTAGTAATATGACTTATGTAGGCTGTGGAACACAGTAAAATATCCCTTTTACCAAAGAATAATTTCCTTTACAGGGAACTTAGACAATATAGCAAGGTCAAACTGGCCTGTCAAGGGCATTTTCCATTATTTTTCAATGGACCCTGGATATCCGATTCTCTAGTCGTTTCCTAGGGGGTCTTGTCTAATACTGAGCAAATTGGAGACTATAAAAGAAATTCTATATGGAAAGTGCTAAATATCGACACTAATTGCCGTGTTTTTTCTACTCACAAAGCAACATTGTGTTCCCAATTTGTGCCAGTTAATCTTAATCGATTTGTGTACATACTGTATGACGTCTCTTTTACCATAAATAAAGTCTAAGTGAGTTCCAAGTTAAAGCTTAACATTATAACGGAACTATGGAAGTAATACCTCCCCAAGGCAGTTAATTCTAGCACTCCTTTGTGTCCATGCAATTTGCACCTTGCCTGTGGCTGAACAGGGGCACTGAGACGAGGCACAAGACATAAGCATATGGTATTGGGGCAAATACTTTAGAGGGGAACTAAATTAAGGAGAACTAAAAAAAAAGTCTAAAAATGAATATGGTTAGGATTGCTGTATTTTATCTCCTGGACTTAAGCTGGCCATACACGGAGAGATCCGCTCTTTTGGCAATGTCGCCAAACGAGCAGATCTCTCCCCGATATGCCCACCTTGAGGTGGGCAATATCGGGCTGATCCGATCGTGGGCCCTAGGGCCCAACGATCGGATCCTAACGAATGGGAACGGGTGGTTGGATCGCGGGACCACATCAACGAACAGATGCGGCCGTGATCCAACGGGATTTTTAGTCCCATCCGATCGAGATCTGGCCGACTTTCGGCTAGATCTTGATTGGGGAAGACCCTCGGGGGGCTCCATACACGAGCCAATAAGCTGCCGACTCGGTCTGTCTGCAGCTTTTATCGGCCCGTGTATGGCCACCTTTACTGTAGAGAAGTTCTGCAGCCTTATAAAAGTAATGATCCAGGCCTCTAAAGTTGTCCAAAGGAGTTAGACATTTTGGGTCTTATTAGGATGGCTGTCTTTTGAGTGTTAGTGACGCTGCACATGCTCAGTGTACTATGGGCACCCATATGAACTAAGATTAGGGGTCATTGGAAATCATCAAGAAGACAAAAGTGGTTTGACTGGGATAGAAGGTGATGCTACCAGGCTGGTTGGTGAACTGCCATACGATGTTAATCTGAATTACTTGCTAAGATTGTACAGTATATGCTGTATATTGGAAGTCGATAACCAAACTTAGGTAAATCACAGCAGCCAAAACCATGTGCAGTGAATCAACAGAAAAGAAGACAAGGAGCTACTGGGGGCCCTTGCATAGACACAGATATTCCTTGGTAAAGAGCTATTGTCTCCTTGGGCTGCTGCAGAAACACTAAACATAATATGCAGCATTCGTAGCCAAAGCTTTAGTTCCCCTTTAAGCTTGATTTTGCTCTTTGAAGTTACATTTATAAATGAGCCCTAAAATATTTGATTAAGTCAGTGCTAGTTAATTATCCCTGCTCATTTTATATGCTGATGTGGATTTATTAGACAGGAAACAGACATGACTGAGTGTTAAGAAAACACAAGTCTAAGCCCGTCTCCACCAGTACAGCTGTCCTAAAGTAATTTGCTTAGAATTTTATCACAGAGCAGCATAAGAAACTTCTGAGGAATAGACTTTCTTTTTCATGTAGCATAAATCTTCTGCTTAACCTTAAGGTGAATATAAAAGTTAACATGTTACAATTTTGGGCAAGTAATGTGTAGGGTAGATAGGCCATGCTTTAGAATTTTCCATACTCTTGATGGTGTAGTGGGTGCTTTTTACTGATATCATTCTAGAAACACATTGTGCTCATCCAAAAGGTACCCACAGTACCAGCTAATGCCAGCGGTGATTATTCAACCTTTGTCTGAATATCAATGGTAACTTGCTGTTCTACCATAGATAATAGAAATTCTCTCTCTGTTGTAGTCATCTCAGTCTGGTGCACATGGATAAGGGTTGAACAAGGGGAAGCACAATTGGTATTACCCATAAAATATTTTTAAATGCATTTTATGAGATCTCATGACAGCTTATAGTTGCATTATAGCAACTTTTTTTTTAACATACAGTCCCTGTAGTCCTCTGAAGCCAAATGAAGAACATAGTGGCTGGTTTGTCACAGTTCTTCCTGTTCCTTTTTACCCAGTCTCTTAGCACTAGGGACACAGTAGATCATTGACGTCTGCCAGTTATTGTTCTCACAGCTTCTAGCCAACTCACTTTCATTTATGGACAGCCTTAGGAGGTATAAGGAAGAGGATTCATGGTGACAGAAGAACCAGAATAGACTTCGGTGCAATGGTTCTAGTGGTGAGCAGACTGTGCAACGGCCTTTGGAGCAATGGTCTCATTAGACATGAGCAAACTAATTGTGGAGAGTAGACCACAGAAAACGTTGTATGCCCACACATAACTTAATACCCAACCACATTCTGTTCTTAAGTAGTGTGCACAATGGGAACATGACTACAAGCCAGTTGTTGGTAGAGCTTGGAGTCATCTATGACACTGCTTGACTTTATTCCTTTCCCTTCCTATCTTTTTTCCACTAGATCAATGGCATCCATTGCCTTTGGGATTGTGGTACTTGTAGAGACACCTGGTGCATCATCTGGCTCATGGAGAAACACAGAGCAGGCAGACAATAAAAAAAGAGAGCACAGGTAGTAATATTAACTGTTAGCCCTACTTACTGATTTCTCCTATCTGCACTGTCTATTTTGGCAGCCCCTGTTATTCAAACTGCATCCTGGTTGATTGGATGATATGCCTCATCATGCTTGCTGGAAGCAGGAACAGCACTAATAGAAGGCTAAAGAGGCAGCACTAGGCACATACCTCTTTTGCTTTCCTACCCCTATTTTGGCCTCTTTTGTAACTTCAGAGGCAGCCAGCTGAGGGAGCCAAGGATTTATCACGCTCCATAGTGACAAAAATGGTCCATGATAAGCTCCCGGATCTTCACTTCCTTGATGAGGACCAATCAGTGGTTGGGGGTTGCACGAGGCACCATTGTCATTGGGAATTCATCTGGGAGAGGGTGCACATGGTTGGAGTTGACCCAAGTAATTTGTATTTCTGGAAACAACCAAAATGTTGTTTCAAAATATACCTGTGGTTAAATGCAATCTTTCAGTGATTTCTATCGCTTGTTTGAAGTATAACATTTGTATGAAGCTTGTATGAAGTAAAAAGGAGTCCTTTTAACACAATATGGTAGTAATGATCATGTCCATGCAGATTGTTGTGTAGGTTAGGTTTAGTACACAATGCCTTCTGAAGCAAAAACCAAAGAAACGGAAAAAGCACTAGGTATGGATTTTCCGGTAGTAACAGCACCACGGGAAATACAAAACTTGTATTTTTATGGGGAAACAGGACAATTATGCAAATTGTGGATAAGGACAAGTCATAGTGAGACTGGAGCGATTTGGAGGACCGTATAAGGAGTACTACTTGTATACAGATAAATCTGATTTGTGTGTACTGTGTAGCAATCCTTTTATTCTCTTTCCCGACAATCCCACAGTTTTGTTTGTTTAGAGTGTTCACACAGCACAGCTGTACATGTTCCCGTGACAAAAGCCTTGGTCTGCTAAACAATGCATAGAATGGCTTGGTTCCTTTCAGGCTTTGCCTTTGTACAGTTGCCCCTGGGAGAGGCCGGAAGACTGAATTTTTAGGAGGCTGCTGTCAGCTGCAAGCACACTTGTAACATGTCTGAATATAAAAGAAGTATGTGGATGCCAGAAATCTCACAGTCTGTTTAGAGCCAACTTTCCAAGTGTTTGTATTTTAGTTGGAGCCTTGTAATTGATTGATTGCCTTTACTGTGATTCAGAATTGGACTGGGGTACCCAGGGGCTCACCAGGTACATGACTGAAGGGCCCTCCACCCAGTCACCATTGCCCCCCTGCCTGATCCACTACTTACCTACATACTTCACCTCATCTCGCGCAGAAACAAATTAAAGATGGATGTGCATTACTCCTCTGAATGCCATCTTTAATTTCATTTGAAGTTGCATACTGGGAATTGGGGCCAACCGTGATTTTTCCCAGTATCTTGGTGGACCAGTCCAATCTTTATCTGATTAATTGGATTTTACCGCAGTATGACATTGAACGGCTGTGAAGTAGTTAGTGCTCAGCCCTGAGTACTTAGGGGCAAATTCACTAACCTCCGAAAATTTGCCAGCGTCAGCTTCGCTCACAGCGCAACACTTCGCCAGGCATATATTCGGCAGCACCACGCTAATTCACTTAAATCCGAAGTTGCGTCCAGGGCGCCGAAGACTGGCGCTAGCGTTATTGCACCAAGCAAAGCGAAGTTGCGCTAGCGTTGGCTAATTTGCATGATGCGGGAAATTAAAGTTCAATGGACGTATATGTTGCAGTAAATACATTACACTACACAAGCCCGGGAAACCTTAATAAAATAAAATAAAGTTGTTATATTGCCCTACACATGAGCCCAGTGTATAGTCTATGTGTCATGTGTTAGGAAATGTAGGGGGACGCTAGCGCTAGCGTTTTTTGGACTTAGAAAAATTTTGAACTATTTTTTTAGGAACTTCTATCTACTCTATTGCACTAACGCTCAGTAAAAACCACATCTTAGTGAATTTGCGTAGTTGTGTCCATTCGCCAGAGCGCAAATTCACCAGGGGTTAGGGAGCAGAGTACCACTAGAGTTAATCTCCTTTGATAGCGAAGTTACGCATCTTAGTGAATTTGCGTAGTTATGTCCATTCGCCAGAGCAAAAATTTGCCTGCCGTTAGAGTGCGAAGTAGCGCTACAGTCTATCTTCTTCGCTAGCGAATTCACGCCAGCACCCGTTAGTAAATCTGCAAAGTCCCGAAATGACTTCACGCTGGCGAATTTTCACCCGTATGGATTCACTGTGGGCACCGCAGCATCTGGAAGGTTTTGAGGCTGTGCTTTTTTTGTGGTCAACCACATTTAAGTTATGCTTTGTTGTTATTTCTGCTCTAATAATAATAATAAATCCCACTATTTTAAGGACTTTAATGGATAACCTTGCATAACTGTTCTGAGTTGGATAAAATCCTTCATCCACTATTGTAGCCAGTGCCCATAGGAGTGCAAGAGTTGCATGTAACACCTACTCTGCTGGGAGTTGTCCATCACCATGTTGTGCTAAGAGTTAAAAGGTAGTGTACTAGGCCATGGTTACAGCATCCTAGTCACTCACTCAACTCACTCAACACTCACTTCTACTGGACCCTTATATGGGTCATCTGCATGTGATTAGCCTTATCTGAATTGGCCAGTCACATGCTACAACTCTGTTGGATTATACACTAGGGACCAACACAGGTCTGAATGAGCTGTCAGTCAGTTCTGCTGTTTCTGAATTGATGATAAGGAATCACACATGGAAGACAACTGGTTCCAGGTGCCTTAGCTAGGAGAAGTTAAAGAGCACCTCAAAAATCACAGAGTGGCCATTAAGTCTCAGTTTTCTGTGTGTAAAGCCTTGTTGCACATGCCTCATACAAAATGCATTTTTAATGGGTTTCTTAATTTGGGGTTTTTCATGCATTTTTAAACAATTATATCTGTTTTTTCCCCTTTAATTCCTTTAACATGGTGTTGATTATCCAAGCATTTGAATTCCATAAGGCTGCCTTGATCTTGTTTACTGGAAAAATGACACTCTGTGCTGTGCTTACAGACTTTGTTTGGATTTGTAGACCAAATATTGCCGTATCTACAAACATTATTCATGGGTTTCAGCCAAGCATGTCTCCTTATACTCAGTCTTAGATTAATATAATGGCCAGAGTAAGCTGGGAATTGCTGTAAAGCCTCATCTGTGTCCTCGTTTTACTGCCTGTAAATGTACAGTAGCTGCAATTGAAAGCAACTACTGTTCCCTGATTCCAAAGTCAGTTCTCCGACCAAATCTGTTAATCGGCTGGCTTCTGCCACATTGTTTCAGGCGCAAGACACTGCTTTTAATAACTATTAAATTTGCAAATAATTTCTAAACCATTGACAATTTTTAATTAATTGTATTGCTATAGATACTTGGGGGTACCTTTTCCAGCTACTCCCAATGGTAGAAAACGTTGGCTCCTTACCTGAACGTTACCCGTGTAGAAGTAACGAAGAGAGGTTTTCAAAGCTGAACTACAGAAATGTCATACAGAAACGTGGGCACCAGTGGTAATCAGGAACAGTAGATTTACAGGAGATATAACAAAAGAGAGTATTTCCTTTGTAAACCAAATAAGCACAATATCAAATCATACACTAAGTTCACAATGGATATTTCTTAGACCACAGATGTCTACTCCCAATAAACCAAATTCCACTTATATCTCCTACCCATCTGAATCCCTAGAACTTGGTTAGTGTCACTTGGAGAGCGACCACACACTATAATGTCCTCAGCTGAGCAAAGGGCTTGTCTTATTAGTTCACACTGTCTAACTAACATTCCTCGATCATTCTATACGATACCTGCACTATTTATACCTTATTCATGAGGTTCCTTGTTCTTGACTTCACCAACGCCTTGGGTTTCTTAGGGCTTGAAGGAGAACTAAAGCCTAACTTATGAAGTAGGGTAGACAAGTTGTACATTATGTTTTGGGCTTCTTCTGCTGATTCACTGCACATGCTCTGTGCTGCTGTCACTTACTGAGCTTAGGGACCCACTCACAATATACAGTACACACAGAATAGAAATGTCACAATATAAGGCTGATTAGTACTTAATAGAGATCTTATATTACAGACAATCCTCATTTTTGGCTTGTAAATTTGTGACGACCCTTAAGCTTAGCTTCTCAACAGCATGCAAGTGTTGCAGACACTTTCCAAGATTGTGAGCCCCTTTGGCAAGTTTGAAGTTCTGGATCATTGCTGCTTTTGAGAAGCTGAAACTTTAGGCTGGTGCAATAAATTAATTATGTAAAATATGGCATGCTTAGCCATGTTCATTAATATTTCTACTTAGACCTCCTGACTCAAGCTGTCCAGCAACATCCACCCCCACACATTGAATCCCAAAGAGATAGCACCATGTCCTCCCTCCAAGAGAACGTGCACAACAATCAGTACCCCTGGGTCTACAGGGTTACACATCCTGCCCCTATGGCATAGGTTGACTTCTTTACAATAGGTGATGTTTGACTCCTTACCTCTCCTACCTCTCCTACATCATGTTTATTGGAAATTTGCTTGGACTTATTTTTGTTGGAGACCCATTTAAACAGTTATTTTTAACAGGCTCCCCATTGGTCTGATGCTATCATTCCAAGTAGAGTGTAGGCATAAGTCATACAATAGATTGGAAGCTTCAGCAATTGAAGAGAACCCGGTTGTTTTGACAATAAAACTGGTTAGAACATGAAAGCATTTTTATTGAAGCAGCATTTTATCCAATGTCTTGTCAGTTATATTAATCTCACAAAATCGATCTTTCATATAGGAGAGAAAACAAAAGAAGCACCTTTCTAATTCAATTTCCTTTTTTTGTTTGTTTGTCCAGATAGATATATAGAATTTAAGAGACGCACAGGTCCCAGAGCTAACACATTTTCAAGGCTTGTCGTGTACAGAGCAAATGCTTTTCTTTGCTTTGCATTGAGTAAATTGATGATGTGTTGTTTTATCCCAGGTGATTCATGTATAAAATGATCATTAATGAAAAATAAGTTGTCATCTTGTAGGGAAAATAGAAACCCTTCTTCTCTTCTAATGGATTGACACAGACCAATGTGCTGCTCTTGGAAGGAAAATCTCTGCAGTGGATATCTTTTGTGAAGAACAGTCCATCTTACTAGTGATGGACGAATTTCTCCCGTTTCGGTTCGCCAAAAAATTAGCGAAACGGCAAAAAATTCTTACAAGAGATTTCCAGGTTTGGAAGCTGACCTTGAAGGATTCAAATGGCTTAAAAATGGTGTCATGGACTAATATGCTAGTTATCTTGTATTCACTGTATAACTTTATTTCATGTGGGTGATTCAGTGCCATGTGTTACAGAAGGGTTAAATTAGCAATCTTGTTACAGCTCTTAGAGGCCTTATTCTGCCTGCTGAATCCAAAACATTTCAATATGGAAGCTCCATCCCCTACTTTCCTGTCATACCTTGTCTACTTCTGCACACCTACAGACCATTATTAGGCAGTGAGATGAAATAGCATCCTCTTTCTGAGGGGAGGAGTGCGTAAAAAGTCAATGGGTAATTTAGGGAGTATGTTCCAAGACGGTTGTGTGTCTGTGAGTTCTTGGGAGAAAGAGGAAGCAACTGGCACAATGAGTTGTGAACCCCATGGAGATTTCAAACTCCTTTAAGGAAGAGGAATTATCTTTTACAAATGTAAGGAAGCCTAGAGACCAACATCCCTCCTATTAAGGGCCTTTGCACTCTTATTCAACCTTCAACCCCACTGGATTTGTTAACATTAACATCAAGGACTGCAGTGTACCAGCTTATCCTTGGCTTTGCTACACACTTGGACAATTGTGAGACACTCCAGGTAAATCCTACCATTAGGTGGTGCTAACTATTATGAACATATGTCTTAAAATGGCACCAACATCTTGTGATAATTTCTAAATAACAGCGACCCAACCCGAAACCTTTACAGAAGGCCCAATAACCAGCCTTGTTCTTTCTTGATTTGCCATTTTTATTCCCTTCTTATGGGGTTATAATATATTTGTTTCTTCTATGCTTTCTCCTTTCTGTCACTGTTATATTTTAGGTTAATGATACACGTGGCTTTTTCTCATCTGGAGTAAAGATGGTGCTGAAGAATACTGATCTACTGCCTTCTCCTTTAACTCTAGTATCCAATGACAAGCAATGAATCACCTTGTCAGTGCCCATATAGGGTGGACGTTGGTACAAAAAGACACCTATGCATTTTGTAATTAAATCCACTCCAAAAATAGCATGTGTGACGCAAGTCTTGCACTTCCTCAACTTCTACCTTTCTGAGCTCCTTACTTTTTGTGTCTCTATTTGCTCATCTCTTTCCTATTTGTCTTGCCTGCTTCTGTCTCTTCTTCCTCTCCTTTTCATTTTCATCTGTTTATAATCTTTCACATTCCACCGCTCCCATCAGCTTTCCAGCAAATATACAGGTATACAAGGCATATTACATCATTACATGACCATTATTGTGCTGTAAATTGTGCTGATAAATGTCAATTAAGTCACCTGGAATGTAAAATGTCATAAATCCGTTTCTGATGGTGGTCATGTTGGGAGCACATGATGCTATAATTGGACATTAGGTCTAATTTTGTGACTCCAGAAGCGATATTGAGTATGGGGTGGGTTATCCATGATGATTATGAGAAATTTAGGTCAGCTGCTTCACTATACTAGCGGGTCAACTGGAACGAGGTCTTGATCACGGTGGGTCAATGGGTTTTGTGTAACCTAAAGCTAATTTAATAAATAATATTTTTTATTGGGGTGATTGGGACAGTTACCATATGGTAGAATAACTTCACTTGATTTCTGATGCTATTCATATGTAAGTAATATGTCAGCAAAATATAGTAGCAACTAAAACAATGTCAAAATATTTCACACAATAAAAATTTACAAAAATAAATATATGTTAGTATTCCAGTAATCCATACACATATGGGCTGTTACTGGGCAACAATACCCAACTAATGAGAGTACCACTGGTTAAAAATACCTTTCAGGAAATCTTCAATTACAGTAGTAGCTCAGTGGTACTTGCAATTTCCTATGCCACTGATACCATTGCAGAAGCCACTGATACCCTTGCAGAAGCCTAATAATGCACCACAGCTGAGTTAATTCTAGCGATGGCAGAACAAGATGATTAGAAGGAATTAAGTCAGTCTCTAGAATGGCACAAGACTTGGGTCCTGGCTACTGTGCACATAAATTATAAGGAACTAGAGATGAATTCTTTATGCCACAACCCAGGAACTTGGATTGAAAACCTCCTTGATTTTGATCTTGACACTTGGTCAGTGTGCTCCTTTGGAATGGCTGCACGGGTCACACAGAGGCTGAGATTTTTCCAACGTGTAAGGCTTTCCAGTGAGTGTCTGATCACAACCAGTACAAGAGAAGTGGTGTGGGTGCCAGTAACTGCTGTCTACCTGCTCATAATCCTCTGAGAAGATGATCTGTAGAACCAAAGGATTCACGTTATTAAACTGGAACTTATGTTGGTGGGGATTTTCATCTTACAAAGCTCCAGACAGCCGTTCAAACTAATGTCCACATATTTGTTTGAATAGATTAAACATAAGACATTGAGGTTGCTTCATGCATTGTGAGCACATTTTTACAAGGTGTTTTCATTCCTCAAGTAAATTTTAAATAAATAAAATTCAAGTAACAAATAGCCAAACTCAAGAAACATTCTGTAGAGTTTATTATGTATAAGATGCAATAAAAAAAATGGAGAAGAATTCTGTTATTTGGGTTTGTGGAAGACCTCGTTAGACCTGGAACAAGAATATCCTTCTTATACAATGCGACTGTTATTGGTCATAGTACATTATCAAAGGGCCTGGAGAATATATTTTTGGGTTTGCTCTTTTGCCTGGTAATTCTGTGTTTTTCTTTCATTGCCCTAAATTAGAGTACTGGTAATATTGGCCATGTATCCCTCCCCCCTTCCCCCATTGATATAGCCCTGATTATCGCAAGAGAAATTCAGCAAGACTATGACATCCAGGACTGCAGTTTATGGAAGTGCTGGAAAGATATCTAAATAAAAAAATATCCTCACGAAACATCTCTATTTTGCATTTCTCACCTGGTCACATCCTGCACACCGGGGCCTCTCGCTCTCACAATAGTGGCGTCCGCACCACAGAGATTTGTTCTTCCAGAAATAGATCAGGTTCACCAGAGGCTCCCTGCATTGGCAGCACATGAAGCAGGCAGGGTGCCACTGCTTGTCAAAGCCAGCACGTTCAGCATAGACTGCAGGGGCATCTCTTGACAGAGGCTGCTGGCACATCTCACAGAACTAAGGGAGAAGAAAGAAAATGGCTTTAATTAATTTCTGCCAAATTGTCGGGGGAGTGTATTCATTACAGCTACACATGAGAAGGGGCTCCCTCGGCAATGTTCAGAGGTTCTCCCACGCCGGTGCTACAGCCAACCAACTCAACAGGAGGCACCTTTTGTGCTTTATTCTTTAGCATTAATGTACTGTTTTAAATCTATATATGATGACTGTGGTTAGAGCAAGCTCTGTGGTGCTTAATCACATGTGCTCGGCACTCTTTATTCCATGCTTTTTATCAAGCACTAATCAGGTTTCTCTGTGCACCCTCCTGCCATCCAAGGAGCTACCATAGTGGCAGCAGCAGGTTGTTGGCACTGCAAATTAACATTCCTAATAGATAACACTATTCTGCTAATAACTGCTGTTTTAAGGGAAAAGCCACCATAAAAATGAACAGTGATAATGGGATAGTTTGAAACGATGCAGTACCTAACAACTCCCAGTCTCAATAGAGCTGGCAATGTGAGTCCCACAGATATTCACACATTATGGTCAATGTCACGAGGAGTCAATTAAATCTGCTAGCATTTTCTGGGCTGTCAGAGGAAATTATGGTCACTCCAAGGAGAAGCTGTAAGCAATGCATGCTGCAATGAGACGCAAACCCAGGATTCAAAAATCCTGGTTGCTAGGGTCAGCGACCCTTGTTATTTTTCAATTTTCTTTCTGCTCTTGTTATAGCAATAATAATTGTAAAAAACTCTATTTAACTACAAAAAGTAAAAAAACGTGAAACATCACTGTTGGACTTTAACCCACTTTTTTATTGACACTATGGGGCAAATTTATTAAGGGTGGAATAGTGAATTTGAATTTTCAAATTTCTGTTTGGTCAAAAACTCTTAAATTCGAAGTGTGAATTATCCAAACTCGATTCAAATTTTAATTCAAATTTGAATTTCGAGATTTATCAAACCTATACCTTCCTTGGTAATAATTCAAATTTGACTATTCGCCACCTTAAACGTGCCGGGTTCATGTATAAGTCAATGGGAGAGGCCAAGTGACAAATTTGAAGATGTTATTAGCCTTCCTGACATTCTAGTTCATTTCGGAGAAAAAACTGAATTCAAGCTTCGCCGAATTCGATTCGATTCTAGTTTTTGGGTCGGTAATATTTGTTCGAGCTTTAGACATTTGAGTATTTTCTTAAATATCCTCCCAATCGATTTTCTTGTAGTGTATATTTGAATTTTTTAGAGTAAAAAAAACTCACATAAATTCAAAATACGACCTTTGATAAATGTGCCTCATATATGTCTCTATTTACTCACATATTCGTTCTTCTCAAAGGCTTCCTTAGCTGTTCCATTTGTCTCTTTACTTTTGCTGCCATCTTTTTCCACCTGCTGCTTTGCACTACAAGGCAGAGCCACTTCAGCAACTCCCAGCGCCTGCTCCTTGTACCTCTTCACAAAGTCTTGCATTGCAGTTCTATCCAGTTCAGATAGCCCTTGGCAAAGATCTGGGTTATGATCATAGGGGGGTAACTGTCTCAAGAGCTGCACGCGGCGATAACGTGCCCCTTCAGTTCCAGCGACAGGCTGCATATTCTTAGGAATTAGCTCCATGTACTGCATTGCCTGCAATAGAAAATTCTGTTCAAATACCTTTTGAATCATTTAGACAACTTTGTTTTATGATGGTGTCTAGCTGATTTCACTTGCAATGACAGTCAGTCAGTATCCCTCAGTTTAATAATATGGGTGCAAAGTAACACACATCAGTCAGCTTTTAAAGCATGTTTATTCGGGGTCTCCAAAATTGATTGCCACCGAGTTATAAGTTAACCACTAGCCATGTAAACTTCCCCATAGACAAGTTTCAGGACAGAGCCAAATTAAACACAACTGATCACAGATCCTTGAGTGACTACCATGCAAAGGACTTTGGGTCAATCCCACCGCTTGCAACACAATTTGGGACTAGAGACCTCTCTCTACTAGTGCTAATAAAATCCTCATTACCAAGAGCACCCAGGAAAACAAGTTGAAATGAGAGAGAAATAAAGGGGAAGGAACAGGCCAAAAGCCAATGCAAACAGTTTACCTTCTAGGGAAGAGCACTGGCAACAAAGCATGGTCAGGAATCTAAAAAGGGGGTCAGAAGGCTTGGATATTTCCTTTCCTTAGAGGATGCCAAGAGTAGTTAATCTGCATTCAGCCTAAACATTAACTGACTTTCTAAGAACCTTGTCTACTGCTTTTTGGTACTCTACACGGGGATACAGGCTGCACATGCTATAAGGACATCTTTAAGAGGTTGGTTGCCCAGTTGTGTATGAACAGTACATAGGAAGTTCCAATATTTTAAATACCAGTTTCTGGTTAAGTCCAGGGGGTGCCCACTCATAAGTGACAGTGAGGAAAGTGGGATCCTTCCCAGAGGTTATGGGGTTGGTGATGATCATGCGATTTCTTTTGTAGACACGTGCACCTTCTACCCCTTTCATCCGTGCTGTCAGCCCTGAGTAGCGAGAGTCTGAAAGCAGGTGTCCTATCCGGCAGTCCTCTTCTAAGTCAGAGGGCAAAAAATGGTCTTCACGGGGGCACTGGCAGCTCTCACATTGTTTTCTGTAATTAAAAAAGTGTTAGAGGCTCTGTCTGTTTTATTATGATATCAGTCTTTAACAAAGGCCTATACTTCCCTTTTATTATATTCCTTGCCTTAATGCAAATAGTGCTGCAGTTTCCACAGCTCATATCTAAAAATGGCAGTAGCACTAGACAAGGGTGTTGGCAAGAAATACTCCTTCTTCCTTCTGCCCAACACACCTTCTCATGTATTTCTTTCAAGAACATTTTCACTCATTCTTGCGAAGATGTTGTGAGAAGCCTTCTTATAACAAAAGGTATTCACATGCCTCGTGCAACATACATAGCATTCCTTAAGATAAATGTCACTTAAGGAATTATGAAAGGCTGACATTGATTTATATGACCAACCATGCGCCCAGCCATAAATCCAGAGCTGCAGGTTGGGCATTACTTATTAACCATCCCCACCACCAAACCATTCAGATTGGATCCCCAGCCTCCCTGCTTTGCCATTTCCATAATTGATGCTTCTAACACACAGAGGAGGGTAACATTTTATTTTGTGGAGGTCACCAGTTGAAGGCTTTGCAATGGAAAACGTATTATATATAAATAAAGAGCAGTTAGCTAAGCCAAAGAAGTTCTTTTACATTCAGCACCTTGGTATACAGTTGCACATTTGTTTTTGTGTCTCTTGATTCTTAAGATCAGAATGAAGTAAAAATATGGAACTGTCAGCTCTATTGTAATGTCCAAGCAGGTCTTTTTGATTGAGACATTGAGGATGCTCAAATTACTAATTTACGTCATTTACACCTATTTATATTATTTGGGTGTGGGACAGGGATTACAGAAGCTTTGGCTAAGGAGGTATAAATATAAATGATGACCTTTTATTTCTCTCCAAACTTTGCAAGAAGAACTACCTACCCTATCGCTCTTGGCAAGTGCCAATGTGGGAGCAGCAGAGAGATGATCTCTGGCTTAGATAGTCTAAGCCTTTAGGTTCAATGTGTATCCAGTGCTCTTAAACGTATCCCAAATAACCCGGCTCAGGTCACACGCTCTGGCTGACATTGACTACAAATTCCCCCTCCCCGCCCTCTGTGGCCCTCATTGGAGCCCCTGAAATGTACTGAGCTGTTTGTGTGCTTCAATTAATTATATCTAAAGACTTCTCAGCCCCGAATCTCCTGTTGCTCATTAGTTTTTATGTCTTTAGGTTTATCATTTGCATTGCGCCCGTGCTTAGCGGAGCAGTAGGATACCCAGACAGCTGGCTCTGGAAACCTACAGATGAAAAGCCTGGGATGGATAACAAGTCAATATATTTTTCTTGCTTTCTACCATTACTTATGCTTTGGATATGGTTCATAAATTGCTTCATTATTGCGCTGTATGATTGATACACTGTATCCAGATGCTGTGCAGATTCACATCAGGATTATTTATATTCACCCGCGCTAGACTTTGGTTCCAGCACTGCTACTGAGTGTTGTCATTAATAATGCAGAAGGAACCCGCTGAAGTAGAAAATGGATTACTCCATTAATTTGTCATCTTTCAGCATATTCTTAGATTGTTTTCAGCGTATTAATCTTGCTATTATTCTTTGTTAGCATGCTTCCGTAATTACATCTGGTCAGTAAGGTTTAGGCGGTGCTGTCTTGCTCCTTTTGGTTTATCAGAACTTTCAACTTAAGGGGGTAGCTCACCTTTAACGATTGTGATATTACAGATTCCAAAAGAGCAGAAGAGCACACAATTTAATACAAATGGCACAGAAATTACACATGAGAACCATGGCTGTTTAACTGAAGGCCAAGAGATTGTCATGGCATCAATTCCATTATGGGACATGTTTATTTTAATATAATTCAGCCCATTTTAAAAATGCAGTTTATGACATAAACAATTACATTTATATATACCACTAATCTACATCACACAAAAGGTTAATCGCCAAGTGAAATTCCCCAGATATATGACAATTTTGGGGAGAACTCTCTAGTGTGCCAACACATTACCTCCAGGAGTGAGGCTGGAACCCGGAGCAGTTTGCTTTGCTCCTCTTACAGGAAGCCCCCTTTCCTGCTGGTTGTTGTCCCACCGACATCTGGAAAAGAAAAGACACACATTTTAGAAATGAAAGCTGACATGCTTAAGCTTAAAGTCTGATTAGAATGATATATTTTCAACAAGACAACAAGCTCTATTCTTGCTCACAGGGAGGTATAGTCAAATGTCAGTTAGCAAGGATAGTAGTTTAAGACTCTTCAGCAGAACTGCCTGTAGCTTGTCTTGTAGTTCTGAGAACCCTAGGGTGTCCTGGGCTGCAGGTCCCTGCCTTTTGGTTTGTAGAAGGGGAGACAGGGCCAGAGGAGAATGGACCCCACTACAATGCAGAAAGGTAGTGGAGGCCAATCTAAGGGGTCAAAAAACAACTACAGCATCCGGATTATACCACCTACAGTACCTCCTATACCTATCTCTGCTATATAAGCTATTTTAAGGTTTGTAATTAGCTTTTCTCAAACTTGAATCTCAAACATGTCACACACATCAAAGAAATAAACATGTTTTACTCCATAATTGAAATATAACCCAAAAGAGGTGCCTTTATTCAAACGCAAAAAAGATCTTTCACAACTATTAGTTGAGGTCTGACAAAGTCAGAGCAACAATAAATTTTTACAAGGAAAGGAAAAAGAAACCCCACCAATAGTTATGATTCTAAAGTTGACAGGAAAATTCTAATAGGTGATGCACCCTACTTATTTAATAACAATAATTCGTAAGAAAATTTAAAGTGCTAGTGCCGTTATAATAACATTAACTTTTCCTGAATAATTCGAAATTGAAAAATTGAAAAACCGAATTAATTCAATTCATCTGTGAGATAATATTACTCCTTAAATTCATCCATAGATAGACAAAAAATTCATTATTTAAATAAAGTGCGGTGCAATAATTTAAAGTATTAAACCTGAAAAATTGATTGGTTAATTAAAAAGTAGTTAAAAATGACCAAACATGGTAGTGGGTTAAAAAATGTAGTCACAATCCATAAAATTAGATAATAGAAATTGGAAAAAATAGACCGGTTACCCTGTCCTGTCTCATCTTTGTGGTGTCCCAGGCTCTAGAAAAAAAATCAGGTAGCTAGTTTACGGGACAACTCCACCATCTATTTTTTTCCAATTTCTATTATCTAATTTTATGGATTGTGACTACATTTTTTAACCCACTACCATGTTTGGTCATTTTTAACTACTTTTTAATTGACCAATCAATTTTTCAGGTTTAAAACTTTAAATTATTGCACCACACTTTATTTAAATAATGATTTTTTTGTCTATCTATGGATGAATTTAAGGAGTAATATTATCTCACAGATGAATTGAATTAAATCGGTTTTTCAATTTTTCAATTTTAAATTATTCAGGAAAAGTTAATGTTATTATAATGGCACTAGCACTTTAAATTCTTTTTTAGTACATTTTCTTACGAATTATTGTTATTAAATAAGTAGGGTGCATCACCTATTAGAATTTTCCTGTCAACTTTAGAATCATAACTATTGGTGGGGTTTCTTTTTCCTTTCCTTGTAAAAATTTACTCCATAATTGCTCAGAGGTGACTTGCTCACTGTTGGCTCCTGCTTACTATCAGCGATCAGTTTTCAGGACGCCCACTATTAAACTGATCTTCTGTAATTCTGTAATTCTTCTCCAAAACAGTAATAACTAATAAAACCAACTAAACATCCTGCACCATATATAAACTCCATTCTGGAAGGACTTATGTCCCTGCCAGTCTATTTTAAAACTGTGAACAGATACCATGTGCTCATAACGTGACATAAGCATGTGCTAATCCACTTCACCTGTCTCCCATTGGAACTGAGGTGCCATGTTGAGAATTCATTGTGTTGTATGGAAGATATTCCTGCCCCGCGGGAGTTCACTTGAGTACAGACTGTTGGTGGAAGTGTAAAGTTAGGCCTCCCAAAGGGTTCAGCCTACAGCTGAGATATGTTCTATCATGCATTCCTCGCGCCTGTCATTTCTATGACACCAGACAAAAATAGGCTTTGGCAGAACAACACAGGCCCTTGTGACAACCGGAGACTATCACCATGGCAAACTTCTCTCTCTCCTACTTTCTAATTTTTAAATAGACTTCCTAACCTGAATACAGTATATTTCACTCACACAGGTCAGGCTTTCCCTGGATTTAGGAGTTAGAATAGAGATTTTGGTTGGTACTCTGTGCTGCAGAGTAGGGCGCTCAACTGGAAGGCCATAGACGAGTTGTGGTCCTCCAAGACATGTTTATACCCCCGAAAACAATTGGGTAATTTGACTGCAAGAATAGTACAGTGTCTTTATGTTAGATCAGTTTCAAGATCAAATGAAAGATGCTTGTTTGTTCCAGAAACAAAACCCTTGCACATTGCTTTAAATGGGTCTAAACTGCTGCTCTAATCTTGCTGAACCACACTTTCCAAGAGTCAACAGGGTTAAAGCAAGCTAGGAGCTGTAGTCCAGCAACAACAGACAAAAAACATCTTCAGCCTTCCAGGGTCAGAGGCATTCTGAATACCTCTCTAAAGAGAATCCCACCTAATCAAAGTAAAGCTGGCTCTGTGTTCTTCATCTTGCAGCTGGAGATGCATGTTTTTTCCAGCACTGAACAACTTAACAGCCGTACAGTATGTTCTCTCCTCATGTCATTGTAATTGGCTCAGTTACCTCTGTATGTGAGATAACAGCCTGATGCCTGACAGAGCCCTGGTAATCAGGAATATCATTGGTGAATATACTTGCAATTCGAATTCAATTTGGGTCACAAACATTGGAGTACTTAAGTGGCTTAACTATCTGCCTTGGTTCTCTACCATTTATTGTCCAGTCTGTCATTCAAACCACTGCCTGATTGCTAGGGTGAGTGGGACCCTAGAAATCGTATACAGGTATTGGACCTGTTATCCAGAATGTTTGGCAATCTGGAGCTTTCTGGCTAACAGATTTGGATCTTCATACCTTACGTCTACTAGAAAATCATGTAAACATTAAATAAACCCAATTGGCTGTTTTTGTGTCCAATAAGGATTAATTATATCTTAGTTGGGATCAAGTACAAGCTACTGTTTTATTATTACAGAGAAAAAGGAAATCATTTTTAAAAATCTGGATTGTTTGGATAAAATGGAGTCTATGGGAGACAGTCTTTCCGTAATTAGGAGCTTTCTGGGTAACGGATCCCATATCTGATTGTAGAGCAGTAGAATAAAGGCAACACCATGGGTGGCAGTGGAGTTATTGGCCTTGTGTATAATAACACCCTGATGCAGAATACTAAATAAAGGGTGTTGTTGGGTCCCAGGTGCTTCAGAATGATTATTGTACTGGACCGAGCAGGAGGGTAGTTATAAGAGGTAAAAAAGAAGGAACCTTGGCTTTTTATAGATACGTGTGTCAAGTGCATGGTAGTCTCAGCAAGTGTGTTGATTCTGTGCTGAGTGAGGGCTGCCCAGCATTACCAGAATTATCAGCACCCCGATCATACACAACATCAGCTTAATGCTAAGAACTCAGCTCCACCTGACACAGCTCACGGCCCTTTAAAAATAAACAATTGCTTCATAGATCAAAGCCAACTATGTGTCACGGAAATAGGCAGCTGCTTCCCTCTGACCTCATATAAAGTGCCTTACGGTTGGAATTCAAGTCTCTTGGGCCACACATAGCAACTCTACCAGATTCATAACAAATCTATCCCTATTATGCACATGATGCACAATGCGGAGTATGTACATAGAATAAGAGTAACGTATAGTTTCAGAAATTACAGTGTTGCATTTCTAAGATAATGTTGTCTATGGCAGTTTCTCCATCTCCAAAAACCACCAGTGCTGCTCCCATTCTACAATGGAATCTGCCTGCTAAAATGAGGCAATCAGGGAGGAGAGTGACATTTTTGTTTGAGGAAGAAACAAACAGAAGGCTATCCATTGGAGAACCAACTATTGGCCACTTGAGACACTGGGACACTCCTCTCACAACCAACCCCTTCTGCTGCTCAGCAGAGGTACGTTCATTGGGTCCTAGCACCCCCCTTATCACCACCTCCACTGTCTACTCCTATGGGCTCAGTGTGAAGTCCAGTTAGGGTGAGAATTGGGGAGAATGGTAATTTGTTCAACATGATACACATCCAGTTTGAAGCTGGACTTTCAGGAATATCTATGTGGGCAAATGGATATTATTAGAACTATGACAGCATGACTTATACACCAATATTCTTTTATATCTGTACTCATTTATGAGCCAAGAGTGTCATTGACCAAAGGCTGGACTTTCCAGTGGGGGCTTGATGTAAAAAAAAGCTTGATGACCACTGAATAGAGGATTTTTCCATGTATAAGTGGCTGAGCTCTGGTACCTAAGGATGGTGTTCACAGTTCAGATCTTCATTATTCTTTGAGAGGCAGCATGGGTGGTTTGTGGCATTTCTCCACTGGCTCCACAGTATGTTATAGGGTGATATCATTGAGCACTAGAAACCAAAAATACTAAGCACTAATGATGGGCGAATTTGTCCCGTTTCGATTCACAGAAAAATTTTCAAAATTTGCAAAACGTGAATTATGACGCCAGCGTCAATTCGCGGGCATCAAAATCTACGCTGATGGCAGCTTCAACGCCGGCTACAATTTGAAGTGCGCCTATTATGTCCAATTGCATTAAAGTCAATGGGCGTGCGTTCAATTGTCGCCAGCGTCAAAACTGTCGCCGGCGTCCGAATTGTCGCTGCAGTTTCACAAATGTATTCACTGGCGGCGAAATGCGGAAATTCGCAGCAAATTTGCGCCTGGCACATAAATTCGCCCATCAATAGTAAGCACAATTCCCCAGAAGCATTTATTTGTATAGTAGCCTTTAAAACACAGCAGTGAGCAGTACTCACTACAGAAGGAAACATACAAGACCCTCACTGCACTGTTAATAAGCACGTATGTTCCTAAAAAGCTTTTTAAGCAAAGAATAACTTTGTTCCGTAAATGCCCAGATCCAGTTACTGCTCTTGCTCTGGCTGCTTTAAGCACAGTTTGTATCACAATGTTTTTCAATACCAACAGAGATTTTGGTCTTTGGACTGAGACACAGCATAAGGGTGGTTCCCGCAAGAAGCCAAACAATGTGCACAGGTCAGCTTTCTCTGCATGAACTCCTTTCCATAAAAGTATCATCTGAACTTGGTTCAGTTTTCACTTCATCCCCCTTGACATCTGAAATCAACATGTGCTACAGTTTAATATAATAGCGTCTTGCCAAACGTCCACAATCCGCTCTCTCCTCTTCCATCTTAGGTAAATAAAAATGACTTGAATGCACACATCTGCCAATATAATGGCCAACCCTTTCTGATCATCTAAAATAAATGGATATTAGGCATGAGTTATAATAAAGGGGTGGGGCACCTTTATGTTAACATTTAGTATGTTAATGAATGGCTAATTCTAAGTAACTTTTTAATTTGAGATCTTTTTTTATAGTTTTTGAATTATTTTCCTTCTTCTGACTTTTTGCAGCTTTCCAATGGGGATCACTGACCCCATCTAAAAAGCAAATGCCCTGTTTGGCCACACATTTATTGTTTTTGCTACTTTTTATAACTCATCTTTGGATTCAAACCCTCCCCTATTCCAGTCTCTTATTCAAATCAATGCATAGTTGCTAGGGTCATTTGGATCAGATTGCTGAAATTGCTGATGAATAAAAGGCTAAATTACTGAAAAAACACAAATAAAAAAAATAAAAACTAGTTGCAAATACTGTGAATATCTCTCTCTCTACATTATATGAGCTGTCCACGGATGGTTGTTGAGTTAAAAGAGAAATTATAGATGATGTAGATCAACAACAGCTGAATGTTTGCAGGTATGAAATCCCTAAATAAAACACTATGATATGAGATATAGATATGAGCCCCAGCCTTTCTGCAATGCTTCGAGGTAAGGGGCCTCCTATAAAGTTTCAGAGCAGTATATCAATGCACAAGGCAGTACTGGTAATAAGTAGGTCCATTATAAAGTTCACTTTCCTTTATAGCACCTGAGATCTATTTTGTATCTGCACATGTTTGTCAAGTGGAATTCTTGATAAATCAGGGCTTCTTAAAAAACAGTACTTTCTATTATAAGACCCCTATTAGTCATTATAACAAGGAAGAAAGGCTAAGCTTTAGATTCAGCATCTGGAACCGATTGTATGACAATAACACGGCAGGGTAAACCAACTCACTCACTGCTGCAGGTCTGCCCTTTCCTGACAGCAGCCATAACTTTGCATGATGAATGGACCAGGATTATTTTACCTGATTATGAAAAAGTGATTATGAAAAAGCAGGAATTTTACAAAGTTCTCTATCCTATTGGAGACAGATTGTGCTGCAGTATCAGTCATCTCCTGGTGTTAGACTTTATCATCACAAGGGAGAATCAGTTTAACAGGTTTATACCCCTACGGCACCAGATCCCCGCTGTTTCCTTCTCTTACAGAGACGGCTACTACCTCCAATTCGTTTTACAAAAAATTCACTAATTATACTAATATAATTCACTAATATATATATATATATATATATATATATATATATATATATATATATATATATATATATATATAATATATATATATATATATATATATATATATATAACTTCAATTTAATTAACTTAAATAAAATTATGTTTTTTAAATAACCTACTGAATGGTATATATATATATATATATATATATATATATATATATATATATATATATATATATATATATATATATATATATATATATATATATATATATATGTATATATATATATGTATATGTGTATATATATATATATATATATATATATATATATATATATATATATATATATATATATATATATATATATATATATATAGTGAAAAAGGATTGCGGCACTCACAGGGTTTTAGTGCAGAGAAAATAGGGACTTTCCAGTACAAATGTGGGACTGCGGGTTGAGCTGTCAAAAGAGGGACTGTCCCTCCAAAAAAGGGACAGTTGGGAGGTATGTGCTGGGAGTAATTAGCCATTCCAGGTGTGGTTACTTATGGCGTCCTCTAAGCACAGGCAGAAACCCTGCCGATCCTGTTTGTCCACATATTTAACTTGTTCGTGTGAGTGGAAACTACATGAATGTAAAAACGAGAAGGAACACAAAGAACTAAATATATACAAATAAATACAATAATGGAGCCGAGGGAGTTTAGTGGCTGATATTTTGCATCGTACAACCTGGTGGCCACATGTTTTAGCAAGGATGCTATGGCTTCATGGAAATTAATGTACTTGTAGAACATCATTCCAAGGGGACATATACCCTGTTTATAAGAAGCCTTAGAAATGTTTATTTAAGCATATCAGTTTATGTAATTCTGAATAGGGAGCCTTGGCTATCTGCGTATTGTGTTTATTTATATGAGTGAGGGCAGCCATGTTCTGAGACTTCCTTTGTCCTGATCTTCATGAGAAATGGAAAAATTCTTATTTTTCCAGCAATAATGCATTTACAAAGTCAGCATGGTATCATATAACCATATAAGGGAAGAAGGTCACAGGCCAAGTGCTTCCATGGAACTGCAACTTTACTTCTGACAGTCTCATATTTTACAATATAGGGTATATTATTTCTTATAATACAAAACTCTCAGTGGGGATCGTTTATCTGCCCATGGGCAGTAACCCTTAGCAACCAATCAAATGTCCTATCTGCAGCTGGCTGATAAAAGACTGCCTTATTTATCAACACTGGGCTAATTTGCAGATAGGCATTTTCTTATAACAACCAATCAGTGATTAGCTTTTTAAAGCCAGCTGCAAGTAGAACAATGAATGCATCAATTTGATTTGTTGCCATGGGTTACTGCCCATGGGCAAATTTGCCCAGTCTTGATAAATGACCCCAGTTGATTGGTTGCAAATGTACCCACAGTTGATAAATGAATGTGTAATATAAGTGACACAGGGAACTTATATAGTGAATAATATACCTCCTACTATAATATGGTCTGGGACCGGTTATCCAAAATGCTCAGGACCTGGGGTTTTCTGGATAAGGGATCTCTCCATAATTTGGATCTCCATACCTATTAAAAAAACTACTAAAAAAATAATTTCGACATTAATTAAACCCAATAGGATTGTTTTGTCTCCATTAAGGATTAATTATATCTTAGTTGGCATCAAGTACAAGGTAATGTTTTATTATTACAGAGAAAAAGGAAACAGTTTTTTAAATTTTAATTATTTCATTAAAATGGAGTCTATGGGAGACTGCCTTCCCGTAATTCAGAGCCCTCTGGATAACAGGTTTCCGAATAATGGATATTAAAACCATTGGATGTGAAACCATATAAAGGCAGGAGGCTGCAGGTCAAGTACTTTCACACAGTTCATGGAACTCCATGGTGAAATATAATGTCTTTGGAAATACCTAAATAAAACCTGGGACACAAGTCACATTACTAAATATAAATATGTATGAATAAGTAGTTTATTTGGTTCTTATGAGATATATATATATATATATATATATATATATATATACATATATAGGTATGGGACCTGTTATCCAGAATGCTCGGGACCTGAATTTTCGGATAATGGGTCTTTCCGTAATTTGGATCTTCATACCTTATGTTTACTAGAAAATCATGTAAACATTAAATCAACCCAATAGTCTGGTTCTGCATCCATTAAGGATTAAAGGGGAACTCCTAACCAAAATTTGATAACGAGGCCAGAAACACAGAAAACCCTAATAATATATCCATCACAGTTATCTTCAAAAAAATATAAATAAATGGCATTTTCTATGCTGAAATTCAGCTGTTTAACCGTTCTTCTCTTTCTGCACCATTTAAAATCCTGGCAGGGAAGGAGGTACTTAACACTGATGTTACAAATTGTAACAACTTCTCCACATCTTACAGACAGCAGGAACTACATAACCCACAATGCATTTCACTATGATATTCTGTTGCTTATTGTAATCACATGTGCAGGGAATTGTGGGGTTTGGACAGATGGCTGTTGATACAAAGTAACAGTAGTCAGCCAGCTCAGCAAAGTAGTCAGACAGATTACAGGAGAGCAGGGGCCCGGAGCTAGGCTTAGGGAACTGTTTGAAACCATTAAAATTCATGAAAAATCTGCATATATTTTAATTGATATATATTGTAAAGTAAGTTAAGTTTACTTTTCAGAAAGCTGTGTTTGGATCAAGTACAAGGTACTGTTTTATTATTACAGAGACTAAGGAAAACACTTTCAAATATTTGGATTACATGGGAGATGGCCTTTCTTTAATTCAAAGCTTTCTGCATAACGAGTTTCCAGATAATGGATCCCATACCTGTATATAACAGAATAGGATTTGCTTTGCACACTACACTTCCTTTATGAAGAATAAGCATTGGCTGCTGCTCTGCTTCAGCACAACTGCAGGCTTTTACAATGAAAGATCACAACTAGTACAACAAAATACAAGGAATTCAAGGCAGGAACCCATTCCAACAGATATTTTTATTACAGATGTTACAGCATCATCTGCATTTAGACCTCTTCTGTTTGAATTGTTACTATCAATTACTCATTTGGAAGTAAATGATTATAAGTTTATTTTCAAGGGAGTCAATATAAATAGAGCGCATGACAAGGTGCAGCCTGTGCATAATATGCAGAGTATTACATTAGAGAGCTGCTTTGGGTAATGCATCATCTAAATTGACAAATGGCCCCTGGGAGGTTATTGTTTTCAAAGGCGTTTATGTTAATAGTCAGCAAATAAAGTGTAATTACCGATGTATTCAAGACTTATAAAAAACAATTTATTTGAAATGTTTTCCTCAACAATAATGCCCCCCTCCCTCGCTGCAGATAATACTGGTTTCCACGGCCTGTTCCATTCTCCAATTATCTTGCACTCATACCAGCAGTGGAATCTATTCTGGGCAGGGAAGCCTTTTTTTTCTCTTGGTTTCCACTACCATTTCATTTGGGCTAATGCAATAAATGTTGCAAACCTTGTGGCAGGTCTTCCAACCCGTAGCAACCAAAATCAGATGATTGCTTTGAAGTGATCAGTAAAATGCTACCTGCTGATTGGTTGTTTGCTATCGGTTACTAGACCTGATGCAACTTTAAATTCATTACCTATTACCATTGCTGTGCAGCCTGTGAACTCCCCAATGCAATAAGAATGGAGGAGCCCCACTTAAGAGGCTAGTAAAGTTTTTAGGGGGCTATATGTATCTGCCTAAGGTTACTAACAGTGACATGGATAGCTGTTATTAGGGGAGTCTCTCCTAATTTTCCATATTTAAAGAAGGTGATGTGTTGTGCACATATACCAAAAATGCATGTTAGTCTGGACCCACACAAGGTTTTCTGCTTTAGGCCTCCAGAGTCTTCAGCCACTGGACACATAAAGTGCTTTGCCTAATTTAACCTGCTAGTAATTTATCTATATTTATGTATACTTTTGCAATTCAGGATGTGAAACATATGATTATTATTGTGCTAAACCACGATTTCCAGCATCCTCAGAGCCTTTGGTGCTTAGATTTTTAAATTTCCAACACCTGGAAGGTCACAGCTTGGACAATTTCTGTAATAGACACTGTTTTCCCCTAAAAGTCAATAAGATTAATGATTCCTCCTGCCAAGTCTTTACTTGTTCACATAACCCAAAGCAAACTGAGCACTAGCAGCCAGTAGTGAAGTCTCTGAGTAGATTGTACAGGAGGGAAGAACATGAATCAATACAAGCAGGAGAGAAGAATCAATACAAGCAGGGTCTCAGTACTCACCTTCTGAATGCCAGAACTGAGCTCCATTTCCCAGAAAGCCTGTGGCTGGAGGTATGTTCCCTACCTAGTGCTACTCTAATTCACAAGTGAGCGAGAGACTGATTCATGAGCCTTTAACTGCAAGCTGAAACTCCCTGTAACAGCCTGCCAACCAATCCCTGGCCATCAAGAAACTTTACAACCAATTGGGCCTGGGGCTGCATGTTTTTCTTTAGTTAACTAGGGAACACCCAGGCTTTGTAAGTGAGCTGAGCCAGCCAGCGAGGCTGAAAGCAGCAGCCCAGGAATGCCTGATTCATCCTGTCTGCCTCCATCAGCTGGACCCAAGGGCTGCACTGCTTCCTGGACCACTCACTCTTCTTCCTTTAAAGGAATTGGAATGGAATGAGCCTTTGGGTAACCCTCTGGTATTTTTATCCTTAGCTACCTGAGCAGGAAGCAATGTTTCTGGCACGTGGCTAGGCTTCCATTCCAGGGCTCTAAGCAGGTCATTGTGTTCTGCTAATGCCATGCACAGCCCTGAAGCCAAGAGGTGAAAACATTGTGTCACGGCTCTTTCACTCATCAACATTGGGCGGCCAAGAGGTGAAAACTTTGTGTCTGGGCTCTTTCACTCATCAACATCTAGAATATGCCTACAGTTTTGGTCTCCAGTGCTCATACAGGACATTATTGTATTAGAGAGGGTACAGAGAAGGGCAACTAAGCTGGTAAAAGGTATGGAAAATCTTAGCTATGAGGAAAGACTGGCCAAATTGGGGATGTTCACATTGGAGAAGAGGCGCTTAAGGGGTGATATGATAACTATGTATAAATATATAAGGGGATCATATAATAATCTCTCTAATGCTTTATTTACCATTTTTCCAGCTGACACAAGGTCACCCATTCCGATTAGAAGAAAAGAGGTTCCGCCTAAATATTCTGAAGGGGTTTTTTACAGTGAGAGCTGTGAAGATGTGGAATTCTCTCCCTGAATCAGTGGTACAGGCTGATACATTAGATAGCTTTAAGAAGGATTGGATAGTGTTTAGCAAGTGAGGGAATACAGGGTTATGGGAGATAGCTCATAGTCCAAGTTGATCCAGGGACTAGTCCAATTGCCATCTTGGAAACGGGAAGGAATTTTTTCCCCCTCTGAGTCATTGGAGAGGCTTCAAATGGGGTTTTTGCCTTCCTCTGGATCAACTGACAGTTAGGCAAGTTAAAATAGAGTTAAAAGATTGAACTTGATAGATGCGTGTCTTTGTTCAACCTTACTTACTATGTTACTATGTAACATTGGCCGTTCAGGATGTGAAAACATTGTATCAGGGCTCATTCACTCGTCGACATTGGCCAGCCAAGAGGTTAAAACATTGTATCAGGGCTCTTTCACTCATTGACATTGGCCAGCCACAATGGTTAAATGAGTCTGAAGAATGTGGTTTCATCCCATTGCCTCTAGGCATACAGTCTTAAGGTGTCCATACACGGGCCGATAAAAGCTGCCGACAGACCGAGTCGGCAGCTTATTGGCCCGTGTATGGGGGCCCCCGACGGGCTTCCCTGATCGAGATCTGGCCGAAAGTCGGCCAGATCTCGATCGGATGGGGTTAAAAATCCCGTCGGATCGCGGGCGCATCTGTTCGTTGATGCGGTCCCACGATCCGACCGCCCGTTTGGCGAACGCTAGGATCCGATCGTTGGGCCCTAGGGCCCACGATCGGATCAGCCCGATATTGCCCACCTCAAGGTGGGCATATCGGAGGGAGATCCGCTCGTTTGGCGACATCGCCAAACGAGCGGATCTATCCGTGTATGGCCACCTTTAGATGTTAAAAGGGATGTAAACTCAAAAATAACATTTTTGCCTAATGTTGTTCTAAGCGGCTTTCCAATGCATGTTCATTAGAAATGTTAATTGAATTTGAAGTAAGATATTCAGCTTAAAGTGTTACAAACATAATACAATGACCTGATGGAGTTCTTGCTTAAACTAGAGAATCCCTGGAATCACCGCTGTAGACAGTATTGGAAATCTCTGGTACAGGCAGAACAACATTATCCTTAGGTTCGATCAGACTGTAATTTCATTGTTGCAACTAACAGTCTCTGGGGACAGGTTTGCTCATTCCTTGTGGCACCTTCTTGTAACATGACCTGACATCTAAAATATCTGAAAATAGAAGCTGTAAAGCCCTGGCTGTATTTACTGTATATTAACAGGAGAATGAGAGAATCACACTAAGATGGCAAATAAGCATTTCAGAGTGCATCTTTTGTTTTACAATACTTTGGGGAAGATTCACTAAAGGGCGAAGTGACTAACGCTAAGGATATTTCGCCAGAAATCCCATCTGCAGGGACATCGCCAATTCACTAACATGCACAGGCGACAATTCACTAGTGAACGAGACCGTTGCTAGTGTTCGTTTGCACTCTATCGCCAGGCGACTTTTTGTTCTAGCGAACGGTCGTAACTCCGCAATTTCCCTAAGATGCACATTTTATTATTCAGGTTCCTTGAACATTTGTAATAATAAGTGGCCACTTCAAACATTTGCACCAATAAGGACGTCCATAAGACTTTAATGTACCTGCCCTATTCACATTACCTAAGTGTAAGGGGACTAATGAAGTTTCGCTAGGCAGAAGCGATCGCTAGCATCATTTTGCTTTAAAACGCTCGCATTGCCGACGTAATGCTGGCAGAAAGTCACCAGTTTTCAGCGCAACTTTGCATTTTACTTAATTAGCGTAGTGGTAACGAATTTTCATCCGCCAAATTGGCGCTAAGTGTGGTGAAGCGTTAGCTGACAACAATTCGCTCTTTAGTGAATCTGCCCCATAGTTGCTTGTGTAGCGCTGATCTGGGCCGCAGGGTCAGTGCAGGAGGCATAAGTGCGGTCACTAGGAGTTCTACATTGTGGGCGGCTGATACGTAGGAAGGACTGAATATTTAATGTATATAACAACTATTCATTTATTGATGTCCTGGCATACAGCGGGGTACAAAGGAACACACCTGGCCAGGAAAGATCTCCAGCACACGGATATGATATGTTACTGCACATACGAGTTTATGTAATAAAATGCACTCAATTTGCCCAGGAGCAGTAACTCATACAGATGCTACAGCATTGTAGTAAAACAAAATCAATTATGGGGTAGCTGCTGTCTATACAGCGAGTCCTGTGCACAGGCCCAATTAAACCAAAGTAAATATCAAAGACATGCACAGTTTCTCGCTTAAAACATTTATTGGTGCATATAAACCACAAAAAATAACATGTCAATATTCAATTCACACACACCACAAAGCAGTGTCTCCCCCCCAGTCTGCCTACCTGTTGTTAGCCACACCCTCCTGCTACAGCATCATCTGCAATTAGACCTCTTCTGTTTGAATTGTTACTATCAATAACTCATTTGGAAGTAAATGATTATAAGTTTATTTTCATGGGAGTCAATATAAAAAGAGCGCGTGACAAGGTTACATTAGAGAGCTGCTTTGGGTAATGCATCATCTAAATTGACAAATGGCCCCTGGGAGGTTATTGTTTTCAAAGGCGTTTATGTTAATAGTCAGCAAATAAAGTGTAATTACCGATGTATTCAGGACTTGATTCAAATAAAAAACAAAATATTTGAAATGTTTTTATCCACTTGTGAATCGACAAAAATGCTCCCCTCCTGCTCCCTCCCTGCAGAGAATACTGGTTTCTACGGTCCGTTCCATTCTTCCATTATCTTGCACTCATACCAGCAGTGGAATCTATTCCATGTAATAAAAGTTTGCCCAGGTGCAGTAACCCATAGCAACCAATCAGCTGGTAGAATTTACGTGTCACCTGTTTAAAGGGATACTGTCATGGGAAAAAAAATTTTTTCAAAATGAATCAGTTAATAGTGCTGCTCCAGCAGAATTCTGCACTGAAATCCATTTCTCAAAAGAGCAAACAGATTTTTTTATATTCAATTTTGAAATCTGACATGGGGCTAGACATATTGTCAATTTCCCAGCTGCCCCAAGTCATGTGACTTGTGCTCTGATAAACTTCAATCACTCTTTACTGCTGTACTGCAAGTTGGAGTGATATCACCCCCTCCCTTTCCCCCCCCCCAGCAGCCTAATAACAGAACAATGGGAAGGTAACCAGATAGCAGCTCCCTAACACAAGATAACAGCTGCCTGGTAGATCTAAGAACAACACTCAATAGTAAAAACCCATGTCCCACTGGGACACATTCAGTTACATTGAGAAGGAAAAACAGCAGCCTGCCAAAAACCATTTCTCTCCTGAAGTGCAGGCACAAGTCACATGACATGGGGCAGCTGGGAAATTGACAAAATGTCTAGCCCCATGTCAGATTTCAAAATTGAATATAAAATAATCTGTTTGCTCTTTTGAGAAATGGATTTCAGTGCAGAATTCTGCTGAAGCAGCACTATTAACTGATTCATTTTGAAAAAAAAATTTTTTCCCATGACAGTATCCCTTTAAAAGCAAACATCTTATTGGTTTGCTATGGGTTACTGCTCCTGGGCAAACTTGGTGCCTTTTATTACATATGGGGGATAGTGTCCTGTTCTCTGTGTCCAATTGGCCCCAATAAACACTTGCTGCAGCTTGTTTTGCCTGTAATCGATTTCTAGTAGTGATGGGCGAATTTGGGGCGTTTTGCTTCGCCGAAAAATTCGTGAATTACCCACGAAATTTGTGAAACTGTGAAAAATTAGTGAAACGCCGCCAGTGTCTCGTTTTTTTGGCGCCGGCGTCCATTTTTTTGACGCCGGCGAATTTTCGCTGCGGTTTTGTGAATTTATTCACCGGCGGCAAATCGTGGGAATTCAACGCAAATTCGCGCCTGGTGAATAAATTCGCCCACCACTAATTTCTAGACTTTTTTATATAAATTTTATTCCACATTGCTAGAAGGGGACTACCAGGTGTAGGAGATTGAAAATATATTTCTTGCCAAAAAGGGTTAAATAACACACTGGCCCCTTTCTCTGCTTTCAGCCACATCTCCCCACCCTTCTCCTCCTGTTACAGCCACAGGGGACTGAGCCAAAACTGCCAGAATCTAGTAAGACATGGGGCAGAATACAAGGGAGCATTTAGAATGTATTGCTGGGTTCCACGGAGAGAGAGGAGCACAGAGCCTTATGCACTGCTGGTACTTTATCCTGTAACAGAGATAATGGTGTATTCGCTAGTGATGAGCGAATTTGTCCTGTTTTGCTTCGACGAAAAATTTGCGAATTTACCCTGAAATTCTCGAACTGACAAAAAATGCACAAAACATTAATTTAGACACCCGCATCAATTTTGAATATAAACTTGATTATTTCAGAAACGGTACAGACTTATTAGAAAGTTTTTTATTTCAGAATGCTGAAGCTTATATTTAACTTTCATTGCCGCAATAGTTTCCCTTTAAGAAAGCTGTACATTTTCTTTGCTCTTATTGTTGCAGATAGTAATTGGTGCAGTTTTTTTGTAGTGGACAAAAGCCGACCATACCTGTGCTAATAAAAAGCTACCAGCTTGGATCTCTAGAGTCCGGTAAAGGTATCTGTTATCTGGAAACCCATTATACAGAAAGATCCGAATTATGGAAACTTTGTCTCCCATAGACTATAGTCTATTGGGTTAATTTAATGTTTAAATTATTTTTAAATTAAGGTATGAAGATCCAAATGATGGAAAGAGCCATTATCCGGAAAGCCCCAGGTTCAGGGCATTCTGGATCGCAGGTTCCATACCTGTAGCTATTGGATAGGATTTAAAATCCCATCAGGCAGAGACTGCATTGCCACATTGATCTGATCCTTGCCCAAGCGTTCCCCACAGGCATGTGGTTTGATCCAGTCTTTTAGCTGATTTGTGTAGTGGCTAAACTGAGCAAAACTCCATTGGTTTGGCAACCTCATTGCCCTTATGGACACGGCCTGCTTAGGAAGATGTATAAGTTCTCCTTCTCCTAGGACCTAGAAGAAATGCTGCTCAGAAGAGATGCTCATGTAAACTCTGCAGGGGGTCATGTTTAAAGTTTGCACTGTGCATTTTTATTTGCAAATGGTAGTACAGGTATGGGACCTGTTATCCAAAATGCTCGGGACCTGGGGTTTTCTGAATAACGGATCTTTCCGTAACTTGGATCTTCATCCCTTAAGTCTACTAGAAAATCATGTAAACATTAAATAAACCCAATAAACTAGTTTTGCTTCCAAAAAGGATTAATTATATCTTAGTTTGTGTCAAGTACAAGGTACTGTTTAATTATTACAGAGAAAAAGGAAATCATTCACAAAAACTGAAATTGGAATCTATGGGAGCCTTCCCGTAATTCGGAGCTGTCTGGATAATGGGTTTCCAGATAACGGATTCTATACCTGTCGTGTTTTTTAGTGATGCGCGAATTTGGGGCGTTTCGCTTCGTGAAAAATTTGTGAAACTGCTCTAGCGTCTGTTTTCGCTGGCAAAAATACGCCGCTGCCCATTTTTTCTGAAGCCGGCGAATTTTCGCGGTGGTTTCGCAAATTTATTTGCCGGCGACAAATCGCCGGATAAATTCGCCCATCACTAGTGTTTTTTCCTGAATGCTTCAATATTGCATTGCAGGGCCCGTCTCCTCTTTTTGTTCGTAGTAAATGCGCATTGCGCATAAATTGTTGGTAGTTAAATGCGCATTGCGCATAAATATTCCTAAATGGCTCTCAAAATTAGATATTCTGAAATGTGTGCTTGAATACCGGTATGGGATCTGTTATCTGGAAATCCTTTATCAAGAAAGCTCTGAATTATGGAATGGCTGTCTCCCATAGATTTTATCCAAATAATCCAATTTTTTTTAAAAAAAACTATTTCCTTTTTCTCTGTAATAGTAAAACAGTAACTTGTACTTGATCCAAACAAAGATATAATTAATCCTTACAGGTGGTAAAACAATACTATTGGTTTTATTTTACGTTTAAATGATTTTTGTTAGACTTAAAGTATGACAATCCAAATTACAGAAAGATCCTTTATCCGGAAAACCACAGATCCTGAGCTTTCTGGATAAGAGGTCCAATACCTGTACTACCATTTGCAAATAAAAATGCACAGTGCAAACTTTATACATGACCCCCTGCAGAGTTTACATGAGCATCTCTTCTGAGCAGCATTTCTTCTAGGTCCTAAAGGAGAACTTTAGCTCATTTTGAGAATATACATTTTCACAATTTCCGAGGAAAGGTATAGTGAATATTTTTTTCTGCGACCAAAGTGGTGGTGTAAATGGAACACAGAGTGTGAGTAGAAAAATGTAGAATTTGCAATAGTGCCACAACGGAAAAGCTCTTAGGCACAATCACAGTGCAAATAAAAAGTTGCAAATGTGTTTACACATTAATTACTACAATGTTGTCCAGCTTTTTAAATATAAACATGCACAGGGCAAATTTGTTTACTGAGCGAATCATTCTGCCATGCAAAGTTTATAAATGAGACTTGGGCTCAACAGCAACAAAATTCCAACATTTTTACATTTCAACATTTTACATCTTTCAAATAAAACTTCAAACTTGGACACGGCTTCTCTTTGCATTGTTTCACCATGAGTAGTTGCTGCTCGGAACTGTTCGATTTCTGTGGATAAACATATCCGTGTGCGTCTATGTGTGCAGCATGTTGATCTGATCATCTGGTGAATAAGCACATCTGCACTTACATATGTACATTTGGGGGCAGATTTACTAACCTGGCGAATTTTCGCCAGCATCCGATTCGCACCCATCGCAACACTTCAACCAGGCGCAAATTCGCTCAGACTACGCCAATTCACTATGTGTGGAGTTTCGTCCTGGGCGCCAAACGCTTTTTAAAGCAATTGTCCAGGGAAACTTAATAAAGACAATAGATTTATTCTAATGCCCTACACATGAGCCCACTATAAAATTAATGTTCAGTATGTTTGAAAATGTCTGGGGAAAATCGGTTACGCAAAAAAAGTCCAAGTTAGGACTTTTGCAGTCAATCACGCTGAAAAAATTGCCAGTGCTTTTTGACTTTGATGTGTTTTCGGCACACAGGATTTGATGTAAGTGACAGAGGATTGAAGGGATACTGTCATGGGAAAAAACATTTTTTTTAAATGAATCCGTTAATAGTGCTGCTCCAGCAGAATTTTACGCTGAAATCCATTTTTTAAAAGAGCAAACAGATTTTTTTTATATTCAATTTTGAAATCTGACATGGGGCTAGACATATTGACAATTTCCCAGCTGCCCCAAGTCATGTGACTTGTGCTCTGATAAACTTCAATCACTCTTTACTGCTGTACTGCAAGTTGGAATGATATCAGCCCCCTCCCTTTTCCCCCTCAGCAGCCAAAAAAAAGAACAATGGGAAGGTAACCAGATAGCAGCTCCCTAACACAAGATAACAGCTGCCTGGTAGATCTAAGAACAACACTCAATAGTAAAAAACCCATGTCCCACTGAGACACATTCAGTTACATTGAGAAGGAAAAACAGCAGCCTGCCAGAAAGCATTTCTCTCCTAAAGTGCAGGCACAAGTCACATGACCAGGGGCAGCTGGGAAATTGACAAAATGTCTAGCCCCATGTCAGATTTCAAAATTGAATATCAAAAAATCTGTTTGCTCTTTTGAGAAATGGATTTCAGTGCAGAATTCTGCTGGAGTAGCACTATTAACTGATGCGTTTTGAAAAAAACATGTTTTCCCATGACAGGATCCCTTTGAGGAAGATCTATCTACTTTATTGCACTCCGCCTAGTCTGAGGTGGCGAAGGCACATTCAGTAAAATCACCATTTTTGGGAATTTGCTGAGTAACGACCGTTCGCCAGAGCGAAAAGTTGCTTGGCGATAAAGTGCAAATCAACGCTGTCGCTGGTCTCTTTCGTTAGTGAATTGGTGCCAGCCTGTTAGTAAATCAGAGATGTCCCTGCGGGTGGCAAAGCTAGCGAATTGTCGCTAGCGTTAGCCACTTTGCACTTTAGTAAATCTGCCCTTTGGAGCTTTCCCATTATTGGGGAGCTGTATAATTCACTGTATATTCTGCAGCTCAGGAGTTCATTAGATTTTGTATCAGTGTTAACACCCCCACCTCCACTCACAGAACCAACCTAGCCCTCCCTCTTACTTGCCCATTATTGACATGTTGCCTTTCACTGTTACTGCAATGACTAAACTGCCGACTGATCTGTTTGTCTCGTGTCACTACAATGACTAACCTTTCTGTCTGTCTGACACTGCAGACTGGCCTAGCTGTAGCTGGGTCACTATACTAACTTGTTTTTACAGTACATACAGTGCATGTGCTGGTCCTCCAGAATTTGGACGGTTGCTGGCTCCTTTTGGCTGCTGTATTCCCTGTCTCATTTCCCTATTCTCTATATTTTGTACCCAGTTCCTGGTTGTGTGTGTTGGGTGCCTTTGTCATCCCTACTCTGCCACATCCAATGTACAATACAGAATGTCAAACCTATTTTAGGCAGAGATGAGAGTAATGCTGATTGTAGATGCAAAGATACGATCGAATTTTTTAGCCTGGCCAATCGACCAAATGACCAATCTCCGTGGGACGAAAAATGTTGGAACTCTCCACACATGGTCCGAAAATCATACAAATAGAGGATTCATACAATCGGATCTTTGCGTCTATGGCCAGCTTAAGGGGTGGGAGATACAGGCTCCTAATTACAAAATGAGAGCTCCTAATTGGTAAAATAGATCAATGTACTTACTTTTTATTTGTAACCCTGTGTAAAATCATAATACTATATGGCATTTAATTTGTTGATATGTTTTTGTTGGTGCAAATGATCTGTTTTGCATTATACAAAAAAAATAAATAATAGAACTCTTTGTTCACGTGATATAGAAAAGCAAATTAATTCCTACTGATAAATGAGTCTTGTTTCTGGCACTGACTATATCTCTATAATGAACATTGTTTCTCTGCATGTAATTCACAGGGTTTACACTTATACGAGGCTCTGCACTTTATATGCAGTGTGAGTCTGAATAACAGCCTGGAGACATGACTGTGTGGGGCTCCCACCCTTGCGCAGTGCTCTGTATAATGTAATTTGTAGTGTCTGATAGACTTGTTCTGCATATTGTCTGTAGATTGATGTAAGGTGGTGCTTTTGTCAATTGCCGGCCAGTGATTCACTGACTGTGCAGTAAATGTTGAGTAAATTCCCAGAGGCAGCTCAGTGGTGCATCAGAGAGCAATCTGTATGTTACTAATTTCTTTCTTTGTGCTCATTGCTTATCAGTGCGTTTCTCTCACTGTCTCCTGCCAGCCCTATAGCTTCTCTCTAGTACCGTTTTCCACTGTATCTGTCCTCTACTTTAGGCCAGTCTCTTATTCTCTCCTTTGCCCTTCTGTCAGTCTCTGTCTGGTCTCTATTCTTTGTTGCTTCCTTTTACTATCTGCCCTTATCTACATTCTGTCAATCCCTTCTGCATCTGCCCTCTACCCTCTATCATTCCCAGGCCTGGATTTGTGGAAAGGCCACCAAGGCCCGGGCCTAGGACGTCAGTATTTTAGGGGGGCAGCATGCTACTCAGCCACACCTACATTGGTTCAAAAACACTGTGCGCTGGAGATACAATCGTTTTTTAAATTCCCGTGAGCCAATCCCCATTGCTCCACTTCAGATGATGAAAATTTGCATGAATAAAGGGGAAGGGACAGGGGCGACGAACGACAGTGGGCCTAGGGGCACCCATTATGTAAATCCGGCCCTGGTCAATCCCTTCTGTACAAGCCCTTTACACTCTGTCAGCCTCTTTCTGTTACTGCCATCTACATACTGTCAGTTCTTTTTTGTATCTGTCCTCTACCCTGTGTCACACCCTTCTGTATCTGTCCTCTACCCTCTACCAGTCCCTTCTGTATCTTCCCTCTACACTCTGTCAATCCCTTCTATAACTACCCTCTACCCTCTGTCAGTCCCTTGTGTATAAGCCATTTATACTCGGACAGTCTATTTCTGTAACTGCCATCTACATACTGTCAGTTCTTTTTGTACCTGCCCTCCGCCCTCTGTCAGTCCCTTCTGTATCTGTCATCTACTGTCTGTCAGTCCCTTCTGTATCTGTCCTCTACCGTCTGTCAGACCTTTCTGTATCTGCCCTCTACCCTCTGTCAGTTCCTTTTTGTATCTGCCATCCGCCCTCTGTCAGTCGATTCTCTATCTGTCCTCTACGCTCTGTCAGACCCTTCTGTATCTGCCCTCTACCCTCAGTCAGTCCCTTCTGTAACTGCCCTCTATAGACTGGCAGTTCCTTTTTATATCTGCCCTCTGTCAGTCCCTTCTGTATCTTCCCTCTACCCTCTGTCAGTCCCTTCTGTATCTGCCTTCTACCCTCTGTCGGTCCCTTCTCTATCTGCCCTCTACCCTCAGTCAGTCCCTTCTGTAACTGACCTCTATACACTGGCAGTTCCTTTTTGTATCTGCCCCCTGTCAGTCATTTCTGTATCTACCCTCTACCCTTTGTCAGTCCCTTCTCTATTTGCCCTCAACCCTCTGCCAGTCCTTTGGTTTATCTACTCTCTTTTACCACTCTGTCTGTATCTGTCCACTTCCTTGTGCCAATCTCCTACTGTATCTTTCTACCAGCTCCCTATTTTGTAGTTTCTTTTAAAGGAACAGTTCAGTGTAAAAATAAAAACTGGATAAATATATAGACTGTGCAAAATAAAAAATGTTTCTAGTATATTTAGTTATCCAAAAATGTAATGTATAAAGGCTGGAGTGACTGGATGGCTAACATAACAGAACTGAACACTACTTCCTGGTTTTCAGTTCTCTAACTCTGAGTTAGTCAGTGACTTTAAAGGGGTTGTTCACCTTCCAAACACTTCTTTCAATTCAGTTGTTTTTAGATTGTTCCCCAGAAATAAAGACTTTTTTCAATTACTTTCCATTATTGATTTTTTTACTGTTTTCCCAAAATCGAAGTTTAAGGGTAGGACTATACGGACGTTTTCGTCGCGATCCGACTCGATCCGACAAAACGCATCTGGCAAATCACATGCGACGGAAATAAGGTAAGAGATTGAAATGTCGGATGAAGTTGCAGTGTTGATTCAACGCGACACCACACGCAGCGTGCAGTGTCTGTATCCGAAAGTCGTGTTGCGTCGGATCAACACTGCGACTTCATCCGACATTTCTATCTCTTACCTTATTTCTGTCGCATGTGATTTGTCGGAGCGTGTCGGATCGCACCGAAAATGTCTGTGTAGTAGTCCTACCCTAAAGTTTAATGACATTTAGTTGATACATTTCTTAGCAGTATCTGTGGAATATTAGCAACTATTCTATCAATTCTAACAGCTGCCTTTAATGAAACTCAGGGATTTTGCTCAGCAAGGCCAAGGATCACAAATATATCAACTAAATGTATCAATTTAGATCAGTTAAGGAGTCGGCGACCCCCCCACCCTCCCAGAGCTGCTTTAGAAGGTGAAACATTAAACTTTATACTTCAGTATTAGAAAAACGGCCACAAATAGAGAATAGAAAGTTTTTGGAAAAAGTATTTATTTCTGGTGAACTGAAACCAACTGAACTGGAAAAAGTGTTTGAAGGTGAGTGAACTTCCCCTTTAGGGTACTGGCAGACGAGGACATTAGTCTCCCATGATAAATCTTCACCACTAAGGCAATAATGTAAATCATTTTTGGATGACATTGGAAAAAACAAAGCGCGGCACATGTTTTCCCATTGGAGATATACATTATTGCCAGTGGCACAGCATTTGCTGGAGGTTAGTTGTCCTCTGTAGCAAAGATTTATCCCAGGCCGACTAATCTCCTCCAGTGGCATAACAAGATCGCACCAAAAAAATCTTCAGAGGGGCTCAGTGTGCACATAGCTGCTCCTACCCGCAATCCTCTCGCCTGCTGAAACCCCCTGCCCTCATCGTAACCCCCCCTACTTTGTTGCATGCTTGCTCTGGGCGAGTGAGCGATAATTTAAAAAGGAAGAAGGTAAGGAGGGGGAATTTTAATGCAATAAAGGAGGCCGACCCCCTGTGCATGTGCAATTATGGAGTTTGCTTCTTGTATAGTTACGCCACTTACCTCCTTATCTGCCAGTACCCTTACAGCAAATTGGAACCTCTGGAAGGTTAAATTAGGTGAATGTGTATTAAATACATTTACCCACACTGAGACAGACAGAAGTAGAAAGTACGCTTGGGTCAAGCTGTTATATGAAGTTATGGCAGCAATAAAAATGCTATCCCTGTTGTTCCTTATACACAGAGCAGTTTGGCAGTGACGTTGGCCCAGAGTTGGCAGTCCTGTGCTCTAATTATAGTCGAGGAATTCAGAGAATACAGATAAATATCCAAACTAAACATTCCACTCTCTTTATCTGCCCGGCCTTGGCAAGCAGTGTTTCTGTTCATTCACCTGAGGCTGTTCCACATTCTGTGTATAGAGCACACAACCATAGTAATCACTGCTTCCAATCCAATGCTTTGCACAAATGGAGGGATTTTCTGTTTACAAGACATCTTAGAGGTATAAACGACACATTTCCTAATATAATCAGTCAATGCAGAAGGGTGGGAAGCCCAAAACTACATTCAATTTCCAGCCATAGAGACGTGCATGCTCATCGTCTCAGTTTTATGGTTTATTCTCTATCAAAAGGAACGACTGATACATCAGTGATGCCTCTTTCATACATGCAAAGTCCTTTGTAGTGGCAGCCGCTCTTCAGATTCCCGGGATGTACCTACATATTGTGGAACTAATTAATACTGGAGGAATGTAATTACTTGGGTTTGAAACCTCAATCAGAGATAGAGGCGGCACAAGGAGCACGCTCGCTGCAAAGTGAGAATTGCAAAGCATAGAAAACTGATTTACGTTTTTTTTTGCCTAATGAAAGAAATATAATTTTAAGTCACCTTCCAATATACATTAATTAAAACATTTCAACACATTACGAGTTATGTTTAAATATTTTTGTATTGAAAGCAGTATTTGCTTCTGCTTTTTATTCACTTGCAGAAGTCAGAAGTAGGAGAGCACTGCACAGAGAATGTAATCAATTAGGCAAATCCTACTTTTAATAGCAATGCAGGGACCCAAAAGCTTCTCTTACTTTTTAGGAAGACCCTAGTCTATAACCTATTCACTAAGTGAGGGAGGTTTCCTAAATGGCCAAGGAATAGTGTCCTTAATTTATATAACGGGAGGGAGCACATCTCTCATCCTCTTTGGTCTCCACCTGATACCAGGATGCAAAGAGAGCCTGGAGCTTAAGGCCCTCATTATCAATGTTTGAGCCCTAAGGTGACCAATACTCTTGGAGATGTTGGGGAGCAGTAGGGTTGTCACCTTTTGTTGTAGTGAAATCTGGGCAGGGGACAGGACCAGCAACATCGGAGATGGGGTGGATGATTTAAGAGGAGTGACAGTTCATGGGTGGAATGGTGATGTCAAGGTACAGGACTATGACATAATAATCAGTAATTGCCCCAACACCACATCAGACCTTTAAAGTTATTGGCTGATCGCCATGGCATTCACTTTAGAGTCCTGTCTGGATTTGGAAATCTGAACAGGCAAATATCACCCAGACTGCCTTTCCACAAACTGGACAGGCAGAAACCCTATGGGAACAAGGTCTTCCACAACTCATTCATCAGATTAGCAAGAGGAGTATTTTGTCCCACTGAGGAGTAGTAGTGTGGTGGGAATATATTGAACTGATGTTTCACATCCTTGCTTGTATTGGTGACTATGATTTCATTCATCCTGGTCATGGTATATCTAATATAAGTAATTCAAAAAAATAAAAAATAAAAAACTGAAGAAGCTACTCGGATAAGTAGTGAAAGGTCTTCAATGATTATTCATAAAGTCCAGTTGTTTTTTGTATTACTTATATTAGATATGAGTATTCGTGTATGAACCTTTATAAATCGCCTTGTAATTTGAAATACCACTAAAGACTCCCTTGCCGCCCCTAAGATGTTGCCACCCTAGGCCTCGCCAAAAATCCTGGCCTGGCTGGCAGGCCACCGAGTAGAGCTGTATTGCCTTTGGCACCTATCCTACTTGGCCCAGGTCTGTCTAAGTGCTAGGTAGCATATGGTGGTCTCAATACTGAGCCGTGTTCTGTACAGCTCATCTGCAATCCCATTGGTGACACACCACATATTGCAACATATTGCATTATTATGGACAACTAAAGGGATGTGACCTCTTTAACTTCAGACAATGATTTCCAACACATACAAATATGAGAGAGAGAGAGAGAGAGAGAGAGAGAGAGAGAGAGAGAGAGAGAGAGAGAGAGAGAGAGAGAGAGAGAGAGAGAGAGAGATGGTGGTTTAACTTTCTGTTAAAAAAATAACCTACAATGTTTTTCAGCATGTGGATTTTCAGGGCAGGATTTGTAGCAAGGCCACAAAGGCCCAGACCTAGGCCAGCAAGTTATTAGGGGCGACATGCCACCAAGTCACTTGCTGAAATCCGGCCCTGTGGATATTAAGACTAATCTGTGTGAGGTGGAGGCTCACTGTTCCTTAAAAATGTTGTATACAATATGTGGGTGACTTTCTGAAATGTACCTCTATATTTTGTCCTCGTGTAAAATTATTTCTTCTGTACAGCTCGGTAATGGTATACAGTATGTTTACAGTATGTACTGAATTGCCAAATACACAGCTTTGCAAAACATATAAACTGTCAGACGCCTCTGATCTTGGCTGATGTTAGACCATGTATAATTAAAGTGCAGAACCAGACTGCCACCCACAGCCTGTTACAGGAACTGCAGTGAAGACCATCTATTTGGGATGCTACCCGTGTGCTACCTGTGTGATGTTGAGAAGGGCTGTTTGGTAACAGGGTTTTACAATCTTAAATGGTGCTCAAGTGCTGACAGATGATACAATTCAAGAACAGGAGGAGGCTAGAAGAGTGTAGAGAAAAGAATGACATGAGTATTTGTACAGTGTTGGGAAGGAGACAGTGGTCAAGGGCAAGTTGAGATAAGAATATGGAAGGAATTAGCATATGTAGAACTAAAGAGCCTCCAGGAGTTGGGTTCATTGTTAAAAAAAAAAATGTTTTATCCTTTATCCGTAAACCCATTATCCAATCAATTCTGCAAAGGCCGTCTTCCATAAATGCCATTTTATCCAAATAATACATATTTTTAAAAATGATTTCCTTTCTCTCTGTAATAATAAAACAGTAGCTTGTACTTGATACCAACTAAGATATAATTAATCCTTATTGGAAGCAAAACCAGCCTATTGGGTTTATTCAATGTTTACATGGTTTTCTAGTAGACTTAAGGTATGAAGATCCAAATGACAGAAATATCTGTTATTTGGAAAGCCAAAAGTCACAAGCTTTCTGGATAACAGGTCCTATACTTGTATTTTATTAAAATCGAGTCTATGGCAGATGGCCTTGCTATAATTTGGAGCTTTCTGGATAATGGATTTCTGGATAACAGATCCCATACCTGTAGTTTAAGGCAAACATTCCTAAATTAGCCTGGAGGGAATATAATACAATGATTTAATGTTTCCAGACTTCTTGGGAACTTGGGTTTTCGGGATAACGGATCTTTCCTTAATTTGGATCCTTAGAAAATCATGTAAACATTAAATAAACCCAACAGGCTGGTTTTGCCTTCAATAAGGACTAATTATATGTTAGTTTGGACCAAGTACAAATTACAGCATTATTACTACAAAGAAAAGGGAAATCATTTTTTAAAATTTGGATTATTTTATTATAATGTAGTCTATGGGAGACATCCATTCCATAATTCTGAGCTTTCTGGTTAATGGGTTTCCGGATAATAGATCCCATACCTGTACAAGGTATTGTTTTATTATTTCAGAGAAAACTAATTTGTAAAATGTTTTTATTTACTTAATTAAAATAGAGTCTATGGGAGACAGCCTTCCCTTATTTCAGAGCTTTCTGGATAACGAGTTTCCGGATTATGGATCCCATACTTGTATTTATTTGTCATAACCGTCAGGGTGGCATTACTCAGCTCCAAGGTTCCCCAGAGTACAGGCACACTTACACACAATTCTGTAGAAAAGGCTGAATGCAAATACCCTTAGACCAGTGATCCCCAACCAGTAGCTCGTGAGCAACATGTTGCTCTCCAACCCCTTGGATGTTGCTCTCAGTGTCCTCAAACCAGGTGCTTATTTTTGAATTCCTGGCTTGGAAGTTAGTTTTAATTGCATAAAAACTAAGTATAATGCCAAGCAGAGCCTCCTGTAGGCTGCCAGTCCACATAGGGGCTGCCAAATAGCCAATCACAGCCCTTATTTGGCACCCAAGGAACTTTTTCATGCTTGTGCTGCTCCCCAACTCTTTTTACATTTGAATGTGGCTCACGGGTAAAAAAGGTTGGGGACCCCTGCCTTAGACATTATCCAGATAAGAATTAAACTCAGAACCTCTGGTTCAAAGGTTTTATAGAAACATATTTGGCTTCTGGTGTCCCTATAAATTGAAACAAGGCTCTGTGTAATTTGCAATCAGTGTGCTTCTAAGGCTTAATAATAAAATAAAATAATAATAAAATAATAAATCAGGATGAATTACCAGAATCCTGCGCCTTGTAGTATTGGCCAGTAATCCACGTGAAGAATGTTCATGGTCTTTAGATATACTAATATAATACACAAGCCATGATTATCCTGTAAATGATATCCTTATAAAAGGTGCTTAATGATGTCATCAGAGCTTAGTGATGTCATTTCTGTCACATGACTCACTGAAACTTGTATATTATTATAAATAAAGTACTCCCTGTTGCGAAATATAAAGATATTAGAAGTCGCATGAACTCATGGAAGTCATCTGTAACGTAAGATATCCATATATTTTACAAGAGGGGGTACGTTATTCACTATATAATACACAAAAGCCATGAATAGCTTGTAAATTATATCCTCATAAACGGTGAGTTCTGATGTCATCATCAGTAGTGATGTCATTTCTGTCACATGACTTGAAACTTGTGTATTATAATAAATAAAGTACCCCACGTTGCAAAATATGAGGATATTAGAAGGTACCTCGGAGTTCCATGACCTGTATAAAAACACTCGGCCTTATATTTTACAAGAGGGGGTGCTTTATTCACTATATATGTTGTAACTACATCATGAATATGTTTGAAATGGGAATGGCTGCAACAAACTCACCAAACTGATCTGTGTTTGCTTAGGCTCTACTAAGCCCACAGCAAAGTAATAATTACTTGAAATGTGTATTAATGCTGCTCCTGAAAAAGCAGGTAGTAAAACACAAGGGCTGGTAATTGGACAGCATCTTTAGCTCTGACATTACAACCCAGCAAGCCCAGGGAATGAATAATCACCAGGAGGCTAATGGACTGTTTTCACGTTAGCCACTATGTGGAGCTGCAGTAACGTGTGTGGTGTGAAGGAATCTCTTTTCTTTTGTATCTATGAGAATATTCTCTTATTGTTCGGATGTGCCAGTAACTCAGGATACCCCTTATCTGTGCCAAATGGAATGTTTGCTCTTACTAATATACAGTGCAGTACAGCATGTGATAACTGGCATTCTTTGCTTAGGGCCAGAAACGATGTTGGAAAGGGCTTTTCCACCTGGGCAATTTTCCCTGTGCTCCTGTGTTCAGTTGAATGTATTTAGCCACAGGGGAGCACAGGACTAAACAGTTGTCTCTTCCTTATAGTCACATACTCACACAGGTGCATGTAAGCTCCAAATGCAGGTGGAATACAACATGCTGCTTTCCACGTGCCTTCAGCGATTACATGCACCTGTGTGAGTATGGGCCCATTTAAATGAATAAAACGTGTATGTTCCTGCGCTCCCCTGTGGCTGAACACATTAAAACTGCTCAGAGCTAAAATGACCACATGGAAGAGCCCTCAATCATTCCCTGCATGTTGTGATCATCATTTCATGTGCCATGAGCCTTTTTACTTTGTATTATAGGCAATTGTGAGAGTATCGTGTGTCTTATGTCAAATCACCGGAATGCTTTTGTCAGACAAGGAAAAAAAGACTATTATGTGTTCCAGTAACGTTGAGCATATCTACAAGCAAACTGAGCTTTATAGGTGGGAAACTTCTGTTTTAAACATAGTAGACCTTTGTTTTAAGTGTAGGACCCTCAGAGGGAAATGTGTTTTGAAGTTCAAAATCATCAGGCACAAGTTGCACCTATCATCTTAATACAGAACTTGGGGTGTCATCACTTCCAGCTATGGTTGCCACCTGGCTGCTATTTTACTGGCCTGGTTGGTAAAAATTAAGCTTGATGCCAATTTTATTAATAAGGAAAAAGGCAAATATATAGGAAGGCTGGTATTTTTTGCCAGAAAAGGTGGCAACCCTACTTCCAGCCTGTCAATGTGCACAGCTTCAATAAAGGCATTACAGAGAGATTTTGCTTGGATCATGTCGGTATCCAGCAGCATAACAAGCCAGCACTGTCCCCCACCCCTCTTATCCGGCCCTCCGCACAGCTACTCTTACCCAGTCCCATGCCTGCCCACTCCCCGCCCTTCCGTGCCCTCCATTCCCCACCCGCCATTACGAGAGACACTTCTTCTTTAAAGGAGAAGGAAAATCTAAAATGAAGTAAGCTTTATCAGAAAGATCTATATAAATACACCAGTAAACCCTCAAAGTAATGCTGCTCCGAGTCCTCTGTCAAAAGAAACACAGCATTTCTTTCCTTCTATTGTGTACTCATGGGCTTCTGTATCAGACTTCCTGTTTTCAGCATAAACCTCCAGGGCAAGGCTTGAGCATGCTCAGTTTGTTCCTCTTTCCCTCTCTTTTTTCCCCTCCATCCTCCCCTTCCTGCTGTAATCTGAGCCCAGAGCTATGAGTGAGTAGGGAGAGACTCAGGCAGGAAATAATGTCATGCCAAGCTAATATGGCAGCTGCTATCCTAAACAAACAGAGAGAGCTTCTAGAGCTGTTTACTCAGGTATGGTAAAACATTCTGCAGTATAAATATAGTGTTATATCTTGCACTATTGTGGCTAATCTATTGGTAATAAACTGCTTCGGTAGCTTTCCTTCTCCTTTAATTTCTTAACAATAGAAGAAGCAGTTGCTGCATTCTGGGCCCCTGTGGGGTCTGCTACCTCTTTAGTTACGCCAGTATCTTTATCCAGTATTAAACCATCCCATTGTGGGGACCCATATTTTCCCTACACTTAATGGGCACACTTGGGCACTATTCATCAGAGCGGGTTGGGTAACATGGCATTCAGCAGTAGTATATGAAAGAGCAAGGATAGTGTTTGAGCATGAATGACATCAACTTCCTACACTTCCTATAGTGGACAGCAATAGAGACGCATCTCAGTGGTACATTTCCAAGCAATAATCGCATGATCAGCTCCTGGGCATCGGAGTCCAGGTGATTACCATTCATGGCCAATTTCAAGTGTTTTGCCCACCTTGAAGCTGGCAGGCTGCAAACTGCTTATAACCACATAAAATGACTTGCATCTTGTGCCTTTATAAAGTCTTGGAGCTTCTTGGTGACTTCTAATATCCTTATTTGTACGACCAAGAGATTTAGGATGGGTTAGAATACCTTCAGTATATGGACCACAGTATCTCAGTCTTATTAATTTTGTAGGTTGCCTAGCAAAAGCACAGATATCTTTGAAAAAATGTTAAACCGAGACAGAATTGAAGACAAAACAGCTTTGTTACTCGTAAATCCTATTAGGAATAAACCAGCATCGATGAGCAGATGCATCCACCCAGACTGCTATCTAATTCTGCTTCCAGCGTGGAAAGCGTTAAACATATATTTGCAAATGGCAGAATAAATAGGACACTATTTGTGCTTAAGTTCCCGGGTCTATCTCGGTTTCGGTGTTATATCTCTTTCTAATGGATCTCTCAGCCAGCCAATTTATTTGTGAATGAAAAGGGCAATAAAACGTATGCTTTTTTTAATATGGGCTCTGCTCTTGAGCAGCACTTGCTGATTTATTCTGGGATCAACCAGGGGAAAGAGCCATAAACGTTGAAATCAATGGCAGGTTCCTGGAGACAGTGTGAAATACATGGTCCAGGGGCATAAATATACGCCCGTCGTGCAGTGGGTCCCTTATGGATATATAGATAAATAAGAGCTTGGCATGGCCAGGGGACAGCAGGTCAGCAGAAAGGTTTATAAATATCTCACCCAGCCGATAAAATGTACCATGTGCTTGTCCAAGGGAAATAGAAACTGGAGAGGAAAAATAAAAGTAAATTGAAAAAAAAAACAATTTGTGGGAGAAGCATCCCATCAAGTCCAATCAACAAATGATTCTTTTTACCAAACATTTTGCCTCCAATTAATTGGACTGTCACTTCACAGGTGGGTGCCTAATTACATGCAAATCATACAGAATAGGACTGATTAGGCAAATGGGAGGCCCTGGCACGCATATAGATGAGCTGAAATCAGCGATAGAGAAAGGTTGAGGTAATTAACTTAAGAAAGGAGTTTTCTTATTCAGGGACTATGATTTCTTTCCAGGGAATTTAAACAGGGTGCTGTGTGCAAACAGGAGAGGCTGCTCGGAAAAGTGGGGATGCCTTAATTGCACAGAAGTACATTGCCACAAAAAAAATCATCTATGTAATTGGCCTTTCCAGTTCAAATAAAGTGCCTCCAGTATATGTAAAATTTACACTGACCATTTTATCCAGCCACCTCCTGGTCAGACCCAACCATTTGCGAAGCTTAAAACAGTGTGCAAAGAGGTCACAATTGGCCCCTGCCCCCTAATTACCCCCTACCTTTCCCCTAAAGTAGGCCATTTGCAGCACTCCATTCATAGGGAGCAGACTGGGATGGTTTTCCCCATTGGAAGCCCCTTAGCTTGCACATCTTTCAGAAATGCAAACTAGGGGCAGGTTATTAATTCCAGGCAAAGAGCAGCGCATAGCAAATCCTATGGGTGCAAGTGGTTAGTGGTTGGGTCCCTTAGGGCTCTTGCATCTGCACTGGGTGGGATTAGTCAATGAGACCTCTATTGTCACAGAGGATTCTGTTGACTCAGCTTCTTCTACAAAACACAAGGGGCTCATGTATCAACATTGGGAATCTGCCACTAGGTAGCAACAGGGACGGGCCACCTCACTCCTCCTGTGTGCATGCACGTTAGTGTGTGCAGGCATGTTGAGGAGAAGTTTAGAGTGGAGCAAGCAAAGCCGCACTAGAGGTGGATAGAAGACCCTTTCAAATGGTACCTGCCCAGGTCCATCCCTTTTGTTGCTCCCAAGGCAGGTGCCTCTTCTGCCTACCCCTAGTTCTGCCCTGCTTAGCAACCATACAACGCTTACCTGTTTTTCAACCAGCTGCAGGTAGCACAATGAAATTAAACATTTGATTAGTAATGATGTTGTCGTACTCTACATATCTGAGCTAAATTCAAGCATACTTTCCTACATTCCTCTTTGAATAGGGGCCTCTATGGAATATGCAGAGCTGGAATTTGTATAGCCCACTGTCATGGGTGCTTTATTAGTCCCTTCCGTGTTGATCGTTGGAAGTAAGGGCGATTTTAACAAAAATTTGAGCAGCATGTTTGCCTACAAGTGTTCCAATTTAAAGAGAAATGTTGGGTGGTATTATAGGGAGGAGTTCATGTTCTTGCATTATGAAGTAATTTACCATGTTACTACTTTCTGGTGTATTTTCATATTAGAGGTCTGTATCAGCGTAGTTCCCATGGTCACTTTTCTACCAAAACTACAAAAAAGTTAACAAGTCTTATGACAATACCTTATTACCCCAACTTGGAAGATCCCACAATCAAATTAACCACCAAATCCTGATGCATTGGTGTGATCATACTGTCTTGCTAGATAACCAAGAATCTCTTGGTGGGCCAAGAATCTCTTGTCTGATAAAGACAATTACCTTCACCCCTTTCTTATTTCCATAAGAAGTTATTGGTATAAGAGAAAAGACCTATATAATAGCCATAAGAGGCCAGTCCCACACTGTGCCAGGTTAATGGAGGTTTATGAGGACTGTTTGCGAATATTCTTTAACTGTTAGCAATGGATTCTTAGAGACATCCATAATAAAGTACAGGCACTAGAGTAATTCCTACAGGGTATTTTGTATGGTCATGTTGTCTTAGACTTTAAATCCCTTCAGAATATTCTAATGCTGGAGCTTTCATACTTTGGGGCAGATTTGCTAAAGGGACATCGGCGATTTACTGATGGGTGCAGGCGTCAATTCGCTAGCAAAAGAGATAGGTGCACTTATTCGCACTCTATCACCAGGTGACAATTCGCTCTGCCGAATGGACGTTACTCCGCAAATTCACTAAAATTTGGATTTTACTGAACGTTACCCCTTTCGCCAAACTTACCTTTGCCACCTCAGACCAGACGAAGTGCACTGGAGTGTATAGATCTTCCTCAACCCTCTGTTAATTACATCATATTCTTTAGTGGAAAAAGCATCAAAGTTCAAAAAACGCTGGCGTCTTTTCCTTTTTTCAGAGTGATACCCTGCAAAAGTCCTTAAATTATTTTTGGGTAACCGGGTTCCCCCATACATTTTCTAACATATGGAACATTAACTATACACTGGGTTCATGTGTACGTCATTATAACAACTCTATTGTCTATTTGTCTATGTGTAATTAACAGTGGAAATGTAATGTATTTGCTGCAACATATAACATAAAGACATCCATACAACTTTAAATTTCTAGCCGTATGCAAATTAACCTGAGCGCAAGACCTATAGTGAATTTGCGCTAGGCAGAAATGAATGTTAGCGCATCTATGCTTTAAATTGCTCACATTGGCAAAGTAACGCTAGCGAAAAGTCACTAGCGTTCAGCGCCCATGACAAAACTCCACATTTTAGTGAATTTGTGTTTTCTGAGCAAATTTTTGCCTGTCGTAGTGTGGCAATGGGTGCGAAACGGTCACTGGCGTCTTTTCGCAAGTTAGTGAATCTGACCCTTTGTCTCGTGCCCTCTTGTGGTACCACTTTTAAATATATATACAAATCAAAATCTCCTTCAACTATTGTGGCACCATCAGTATCCGAGACAGTACAAAACACCCCCATTGTTTCTCTAAGGATAGCAAGTTGCTACAAGGAGGGTCACTGTAGCTGTTTGAGTAAAAGAACCACCTTTCGTGCAGCAGCGTCTCTAGGACTTAACCACATTTAGGCTACAGGGGCTTATTTAGTTTATTTTTATGGAAATAATAATATTGTCCCAGGCCCCAGACTATTTCTGCGCCAAACCCCACAAGTTTAGATTTTACTTTGGAGCTTAAGATAGTTCCTAGGAAAGATTGTTGTAATACTTTTGGTCGGCACAAGCTTTCTTTCTAGTCAACCTGAAAAGTTGAAGAGGAAGAAGTGGTTTGCCTGGTATGGATTTTTTTGTGGGAGAAAAGTGCTCAAGAAATTGTGTAGCTTACGTTTCCTGGCAAGGCGCCCCTTTATTCTGCTGCCAAATCCTGAAATACAACGTGTTGTTCTGGTATCAGAGGAAACTAACAAACTCATTTATCAGCTGCTGAAAATTTCCCTGCAGCCTTAATCACTTTCCTCCTTCCTGATGGAGAAGCAAAATAACCACTTTAGAGCAGTGTTTCCTGGGGCCAAGAGCTTTAACCCTTTAATTTCCCTGCCACACAGGCCAATAAACTCCCAGCAGAAGCTCTATCTGAAATCCCAAGCAACCTGCACGCAGAATGCTGAATTATTAACTCATTCATTATTATTATTAACGGCCTTCATATTGCAGGAACCTACGCTAATAAATCAGCCAGAAAAGTGTGAACAGCGCTTGTCCCTGATGTCGGGGTATTAAGGAAATGAAAGGGAATAATGTCTGTGTATTATTACAAAGGGATGAAATGTGTCCCTGAATTTGTGTATTAGGAGGGAAGAATATGCATTTGTCTCTGATGTCTGTCTTTTGGGAAAGGAGAAGATTTATCTGTCCCTGATCTCTGCCTGTTATAGGAACACTAATCCTACCAATATACTTGCAAGGGAAGAACATTTGAATATATACACATGAATATGCAATAGTTACCTGCTATCATAACACTGTATGGGGGTGAGATTTCAAAGATACCATTTTTAAAATTGTAGTTGTAATAGTGGGAATGTAGTCTAAATGTTGCTTTTAATTCATATATCTCTGAATGGAATGTAGGTCTGGTGGTCCATGATTTTACTCCAAATGAAATATTGTTATTAAATGTTGTTCACTCTAATGGGATGTGCTGCACAAAGTGCTGTTTTAAAGGGTGTCGATTGTGGCCATTGCACCCCCAACACCTGGCAGGGCCCCTGTATTTGTAGGTAGGTAGAACTGACTCTATATCAGTATAACCACCATTGCTTACCCTGTTGTTCATTAAAGAGATTTTGTCATAATTTTTATGTAATTTTATTTATTTCCAAATCACACTGTTTACACTGCAAATAATTCAATCTACCATGTAAGATTTCATTCCTAACTGTCACGGCCGGCACCCGATACCAGAACAAATGCCAAGCACCCTGGTCTCGGCTCGGCTTCACCAGTAGTGTGACCACCGTTGGGCTTCGGGAGGAGCCCTCAGCTTACTTGGGTGCCACCTGGACTTAACGAGGGGTGCAAGGCGAGATGTTCTGGCTGGCGAAGGGGCACGGCTGTTTAGCAGAGTCTTTAGGCCGAAGGTCACGGTACAAAGGTCAAGGCAAGTGGATGGTCAGACAGGCTGGATCGAGGAAGGCGGATATCAGAATCGTCAGGCAGGCAAGGGTCAAAACTGGTTATCAATCAGACAGATGGGATCAGGCAAGAGAGTGGTCAAAGTTCAGGCTGGGTCAATATTCAGAGTTCAGAGTAGTCAGAATACAAGCAGGGTCAAACACGGGTTATCAAACAAGAATCAAGGTCAGGATCATCAAGCACAAGCACAAGAAGCACCAGGATATCAATCCTATCACGGGCAATGCATAAAGTAAAACTGTACCTTTAAATACATTTGAATTTCGCGCCTTTGCGTGCTGACGTCATACACCTGCGCCTTTAAGACGCAACCAGAATCCAAAAATTTGGATTCATTTATTATAATGGAGTCTATGGGAGACGGCCTTTCCGTAATTCAGAACTTTCTGGATAATTGGTTTCTGGATAACAGATCCCATACCTGTACTACTAACTGATGCATTTTGAAAAAAAAAAAACAGATTTCCCATGACAGTATCCCTTTAAATAAAAAGATGGCGGCTGTGGGGGAAGTTGGGGAAGGTGTTGAACAGCTTAAAAAGCCATTGATCTGATCCGTTGCTAAATTAATGAATGGAGTAAGACCATCACTGGCTTCTTGTTTTATAAGACTACTAAATACTTCAATTTAGAGTCCTGCAGCGGGTTGGGTACCCGCGGGTTACCCGAAAAAACCTGCGGTAACCTGCGGGTTGTGGATAGAAGTTCCGGGTGCGGGTATAGACGCAGGTCAGCGGTCGGGCCGCGAGTCTTCTCAGTAGCGATATTTACTCCTTTTTTCTTGTCACGGCTACTTCCGATGATGTCACTTCCAATTTACAATGACAGAACTTCCTGTTCTTGATGGTCAGTGGGTCGCAGGTCCGGGTTGCTGATAAGGTACTTGCGGGTCGGGCAGTGGGTCCAAGTGGGTAAGAATGCGGGTTGCGGGTCCGGGTTGCAGGTTGCGGGTACCCGCGCAGGACTCTACTTCAATTTCTTTTTTATGTACATATCTAAGACCAACTTGATGTTTTTAGATATTGCTAAGATTTGTGATCTCACTCAATATAGATACTTCAGGGTACCTTTCCAGCTGCCTTTGAGGGGAGAGAACTACTATTTCAACTATAAAAATATACACTTGTTGGGTCAGGAATGAAATTTTACATGGTAGAGTGAATTATTTACAGCGTCATTTGGAAATAAAAAAACGACATGAAAATCATGACAGAATCCCTTTAATGAACAGCAGGGAAAGAAATGGTGGTTATACTGATATAGAGGCAGTTCTACCTACTGTACCTACAAATACAGGGACCCTGCAGTGTGTGGGGCGTGCAACAATAGATTTATTGAATTAATCACATAAGAAAAAAGGTACTTCCTTTGTACATCAAATATTATTGATCACACCTCAGGATTAAAATTGTTATTATTCGCCCCTTGAGTAATAACACACTCATCATCAGCTGGCCATACGACGTTGCTCTGGATTCTTCTGATGACGTTTCTGTACTTACTAACATGTTTTTGAGCAGAAGAACCTTACAAGACTTTCTCTCTTCACCAATGTTCTTCCAAATGTGTCAAGTTGGCTGAAAATGGTCAACACGTGAAGCTAAAATACTGTGGATTGAAAAAGGGCTCAAAATATGCAATTTTACAAATAACAATTTTTGTTTGGTGTCCCTCTGATGAATGTATGAGCAGATATTGGCTCTATCGTGTATTTATTTTTGACTCAGCAAAGAGTCACAGCTTGCTGACAAGGATGAATGGACCCTGAACAAGATATCTGATAACACCATGAAAATCTTGCATCAGTTATGAAGCCCGAACTGAATCAGCACCTCTATGTGTGACTCATTTTTAACACAAACTCTAATAAGTGACAAAAAGCTGATAATTATAAAAAAGGTTGTCAATTCCAAATTGATTGCAAACAAGGTCAGTATACAGAAATTTGAAACTTTGGGGCAAATTCACTAAAGTGGCCAATGCTAGCGACAATTCACCACAGAGGACAATTCGCTCTATCGCCAGGCAACTTTCTGCTCTGGAAAACGGGCGTTACTCACTAAGATGCGAATTTTACTCTTTCGCCAGAGTTCACTTCTCCACCTCAGACCAGGCGAACTGGTCTCTGGTCATAGGTATCTCTGAGAGACACCTTTGACTAAGTGCCGGAGGGTACGAAACGCATAAGGTGCTCAATGTGGGGTCAGTATGTATCTAACTTTTAAATATGAACTTTAATAAATAAATTATTTTTACTATATACAAGCCTTGGGACATATATCTTTTGAAATAAAAAATTATTTTTCTTATTGGCTGCCTTTGGAACCGGGGCATGTCCCTCTAGCTGTCGTGAAAGATATACGGAAATCAGATGGATGGACTCCCAATTATGCAATGTTTTACGGTATAAGTTATGGCCAAGGAACATGAATGCAGGTGCACCACAAAGTGCTAGCTTTTCCTTAAAAAATTTTCATTCTGCAGCATGATATCACCATACAGTATATTCAATGCTGAGCTAAAAGAGCACAAAGCAGTATGATCATTGAAACAATCTCTACAGCTACAGATAGTATTAGATTTAAATATTATTGAAATTCTCTTGGACAGCTCTAAAAGAATTTTGGGTTTTCTGGAAGCATCTCTTTTTAATTGGATCTAGGTATGCAGCATAAAAATAGCTTTAGATAGAAGCTGAGATAGCTAAATATACTGTATGTTGTAACAAGATATAGGAGCTTTCCGGCCATGAGACTAGGAGCACGCATTCTTGTTAAAATTACAACCTAGGCTTGGGCGAATATGACCCGTTTCGTTTGGCCAAAAATTTGCCAGCAGGTGAAATGTCGCAGATGCCCCTTAAAGTCATTTTTTTTTTCCATACACGTCCATGGGCATAATTTCTGCGACGAAACAAGGCGAAAGAATTTGCCCATCCCTACAGCCTAATATTAGTACAATGGGTTGTTTTTCTCAGGGAACCACCATGAAATCACCTCCATCCATACTCCATCCATGACACTAAACACTAAAGCTTGGTACAATCTTTGCAAGTACTGGCATGGAGCATATGGACCTCTTTAAAGGTGAACTAAAGCTTATCTAAAGAAGTAGGCTAGAGCTTAGCAGTAAAGATCTGTGTCTCCAAAGATGCCCTAGTAAATATACAGTACACATAGAATATAACTGTCACAATATAAGGCTGATTAGTTATTAATACCGATAATAGTGCAATTAGACCAACCTCATTTTCTGCTGGATAATTAGTAACGACCCCTAAGCTTAGCTTCTCAACAGCTGCTCAGAGCCCACTGAGCATGTGAGTGTCACAGACAGTTTCCAAGATGGTGACCCCCTGTGACAAGTCTGAAGTCCTGGATCATTGCTGCTATTGACAAGCTGAAACTTTAGGCTGGTGCAATAAGTTCAGTATATAAACAAATACATTTTTAGTCATAATCATTTTTAGAGTTTAGTTTTCCTTTGAGAGCACTCATGCTTAGTTTATTAATTAAGCATAAAGAGAAATAAGGCCAAACAGGAGGTGGGGGTTGTCAGGTGGACCTCTTTCTTAAAAGAAAGGGGTAAAACCCTCTTGTATTTATGTATTTTAGTGGGTAATTTTAAAGAAATGTGAACCAGTTAATTCATTATCTTTAGTGGTGAAATCTGATTTTCTCTTGTTATATTGTAAAAAAGAATGAATCTACATCTGGAATGTAAATAAAATGACCCTTTAGTTAAGCTGTGTTTGAACATGTAATATTACCATAAAACTAACCGTATCAGACAGAAGGCAGGGTAAGAGGCAAAGTACAAAAAACAGGAGCAAACCAACATGTTTTTTTTTGCACCCTGACCACAAATTCAGTAACTGCAGGACTTTGTATTCTGAAGTGGAGTTTGGTGGTAAGGACAAGACTTCTAATATTTCTTTGCTTCTAGTGTCTAATGGCTATGATTTCTTCCATCTCTTACTTCCTTGTAAGGAACTTCATTGTTCTTTAATTGTAGGGGGCAGGGGCATTCATACTTTCCCTGTTTCCTAGGGATAATTGCTTTGGCTCACTGTAGTAAGAAGAGAGTCAAGGGATAGGCAATAACACATTATCTTGTATCATTATAGTGAAGTTCTATAGCAGAGGCATCTATATTTATACTGTTTTTCACAAATGGCATTCACAGTTCTCTGAATTATATCCCAATAATTGCCCAGGTATTTACAGTTGAACCATTTGTGTCTAATTGCTCCCTGATTGTTTCCAGCACAAGTCTGGCTAGTTAGGAAACATCATTTTAGTACCATTTAGTGTAGAGTTTATAGTTGGCTGCCTGAGTAGTAGATGCTATGTGTACTTTATGCTTTGGGTAATTTCTTTCCAGTTACTTTTGGCTACATTAATTGCTCTCCTATAGTATAGGTATAGCTTCATAGACAAAAGATATTGGCAAGAATATTACTTAGTAGTTATTAGTTTTCATTTGAGTATGTGGTAGTCTGTGAGATAATGTTGAGTATAATTTCACTGTTCTCTGAAAGGGGCCCCATATCTTTTGTCAAATATTAAGAAGGTTTTTAGAACTAGTAAAATATATTATCCCTCATGGATTATTGTTAAATAATAACCAAAAGCCTTGAGTATTCTGTAAATTGATACTGTTTGTCAGTGTTGGGGTGAGGGTTTAGCTTTCAGGGTTGAGGGTTAGAGTTGCTGTCAGTGTTGGGGTTAGAACTCTGAGGGTTGGGAAACTGAAGGATTGGGGAGAGTAGGAGTTTGGAAGTTAGAGGATTGCTGAGGTTTTGCGAAAACTTTGACGTCAAGAATACTTTGTACTGTGCCTACTCTGCTTACCCCTTGGCCCGGCCCTGCATATGATTCATGGTGCGCGCAAACAAACCAATGGCACGCATACATGCTAGGTCACATGAGCCAATCACTGTCTTTTACTCCTGTTACAGTTAGCTTTATTTCTGGTCAGGTGATCTCTGATGCAGCACACAGAGCCACTATAACTAATAAAGAGTTCACCAGCTGAGAGTGAGCCAATTACAGAACCTTCTTGTCAGTGTGTCCATGGCCCACCCCAGTTGTAAGCTCCAGTTGCTCCAATGGGTATTGTACTCGTTCCAGCCTTGATCAGGGGGAGGGGGCGCACCAGTGCCTGCAATTGGTGGCAGGAGTGGGACTGGGTCTTCAGGGGGTCAGGGGAGGGCATGAGTGATGGGTGAATTTCTCCCGAAAAATTAGCCAAACTCTAAAATTGACGCCCGCGTCAATCGGTGTCCGAATAGTGGTGACGCGTGACGGCTTTGACGTAAGCGTCTTTTCCGATGTGCGTCCAAAATTTTATGATGCTGGTGAATTTTCACAGGAGTTTTGTGAATTAATTAGTCGGCGGCAAAACGCAGAAATTCGGCGTGAATTCACGCCTGGCGAATTTATTCGCCCATCACTGGAGGGGACTACAAGGGGCAGGTTTTTTCCTGGTGTCCCGTCCGCCCAATTAATCCCTGGTTCTTGTGCTCTAACTATATCATTGGAGGTTTCAGCAAGGGCACAATGTAGGGGTCACTGACACGGGGTGGAATTCACAAGCCCATAATAATTTTATGCCAGGGTTGTATCCCATAGCAACCAAGCAGCACTTAGGTCTGACAGGTCAACTGTAGTAAGATGAATAGAAGCAACTTCTGGTTACTATGGATTAGTACCCTGGAGTTAAATTTGCTCCAGCTTTGTGAATTTTCCCTTAGTGCTGTGTAATTGGCTAGGTGTGTGCTAATGGAGCTTATCAATAACATTTTCTTTTCCCAAGAGTTTAGAAATTGAATTGCCATCAGTATATTTTGCAGGGTCTTTCCATTACCGCAATAAATATTTTATTCAGTAAGCTTGTTATTGTTTGCCACATTTCTTTCCAAGAAACCGACTCTCTACATTTATTTAACTCATGTGGAAATGTTTTATATTTCAAAACAATGCTCAGCCTTTTCCATCTTTTTTTGTTTTTTTTAACACTCTGTGGATTTATTACAGCTCATTACTTGTGCAAGCATTGCTTCAGTTTATGGTAAATAACTTGCTGCTTTAATAAGGCCCCGGGGGTTGTGAGAAAGCAAAACGTTACATTGTTGATGTCACAATAGGTTTAACCGTGGTCAGTAGCAAGAGAATAAAGGCAGCTGGTTTTACAACATTAAATATTGCAAGAAAAACATAAAATAATTACCTTTTTATGTAAGATTTATTTTATAATTATTATTAGAACATAATAAAAATGAAGATGGTGTCCATTTGTAAAAGATTGTGGGAAAAGATCCAACAAGCGTCAGCTGAACTCTTTTATTAAGGGGATGTAGAATGACTTTTCACATTACCGGCACTCAATCACACACAGGACCAAACTCTGATGAACTAAGACCTATCAACATTGGATAGAAGAAAATTCCTGATTAAAACACGAACAATAGTATAGGCAATATTTCTAATGTGTATATTATTGTCCCTGCCAGGGCCAGCTGAAAGCTAGGACAAACAGTATTGGATTGAAGTGTTAGGGGCCCACTGGTCTGGCTTAGGGGCCCCCAGACCAGTCAGGAATTCTTCAAACAGTCCACAAGCCTTAGCCTTCCTGCCTGGTGCAGTGCTTATTATTAATGAATTTGTCCTGTTTCAGTTCGCCGAAAAATTTGCGAATTTCCCTTGAAATTCGCAAAACGGCAAAAAATTTGCCGCCGGTGTCTCATTTTGGATGCCGGTGCGCATTCGCTGGTGAAAATGCGCCAGCGTCAAAAAAAACTAATTTTCACAGGCGAATTTTCACGGCAGTTTCGCAAATCTATTCACCGGCGGCAAAATGCGGGAATTAGCCGCAAATTTGCACCTGCCGAATAAATTCGCCAATCACTACTTATTATTAAGGCCGTAAGAGTCCGAAAAGCATAAGGCCTTGGTCCTTCTGCTCTTTTTAAATTTGAAGTCAATAAAGACTGCAATTTTACTTTAATTTGAGTTTGGGCTGATGTCTGTGTAGTTAACCTTTCTGCCCCCTGCTGTACCTTTACTATGTATTTGCGGTTGTGGTGTGTGGCGGCCAAAGTTAGTGCTTACTTATTACTTTAAGACCCTTAAAATAACAGGCCACACCTGCATGAAACTGGAGTTAACACCACCATTAAACATTGGGGGCCCCTTAAACAAAGTTTTCGTGGCCCCTGGTCCTCGCCCACCCCAGCCCCCAAGCCGTACCCCAAATCCCACCCCACATCACAGTTAAAAGACCACACAGACATCAGTGCAAAAAACGGTAAAACCCCCCACACACAAGTTATAAAAAGCCATTGATGGTCAGGCCCCCTTATAATTTTAAAAAAAACTGTGGCACCGGGGCCCCCATAAAAGTTTTTTTTAAAAAAAAATTGGTGGTCAAGGCCCCCCTACCAGTTAAAAAAATAATTGGTGACCAGGCTCCCCTATAAGTTAAAAAAAAACATTGGAGTCAGGGCCCCCCATAAAAGGTTTTTAAAAAACATTGGTGCCAGGGCCCCCCTGACAAGTTAAAAAAACATTGGGGCCCCAGAGAATATTTTTTAAAAAAACATTGGTGGCAGGGGCATATAGAATATTAAAATAATACATTGGTGTCTAGGGGTTTAAAAGAATTAAAAAAAAAACACACACATTGCTGTTCAGTAGAACTGAACTTGTGGCTTCAGGACTTCAACTTTGTCTCCTATTGTGACTTTGGGTCTATTCGCGGCTTCAGGACTTCAACTTCGGCTCCTTTAGTGACTTCTGGTATTTTCGCGGCATCGCGACAGATGTTCAGGGCTTTGGCTTTTCAGAGGTTCGGGACTTCTGAAGAGGCAGCACGGCTTCAACGATGTCAAGGGGGGGCTGGCTATTTCGAAAAGTGCAGCACAGCCGGACCACCCTTTAGGCGCAAGCCCGGTACAGCAGTCCCCCCTCTGCCCCCTGATGGCGGCCCTGATGTAGTGTATTCATGCACTCACTATTCATGCACCTCTAAGTGAAGGCAGTTTTGGAATAATACAAAGTGTGTGAGCAATGACAGCACAAATTCCTGAATAGTGAATGGGGCTGCTGTGATTTCAGCTGATATAACAAGCAGAAAGGTTGATGAGACTGTTGCGGAGTTGCTAATTACTAATTCAAATACATTCACACAGTCTGTTTCAAAGAGGATTTGTGTACTGCAAATCCCCTATCATCAGCTATAATCCTATATATTTTGCACAGTTAGAGATCCCCTTTTATTTCTCTCCACATCAGCATGTTACATAATGAAGAATGGGCTTCCTGCACATTAAGGAGAAAGATGTTTTTTTTGTGCAATTCGTTGGGCTCTGATTCAGGCCCATTTGAAAGTTCCTGTGATATTTATGCTTAATCACACTAAACATCCTACCCCTACGCCAAACCTTAGACCAGTGATTCCCAACCAGTGGCTCTTGAGCAGTATGTTGCTCATCAACCCCTTGTATGTTGCTCCCAGTAGCCTCAAAGCAGCTGCTCATTTTCAAATCCCTGGTTGGAGGCAAGTTTTAGTTGCATAAAAACCATATGAACTTCCAAACAGTCTTCTCCAGTTCAAAAAGGATCTACCAAAATAGTCCATCACAGCCCTCATTTGTCACCCTCAGGAACCTGTGCTCCCCAGCTCTTTTTACAATTGAATGTGGCTCAAAAGTTTGCGGACCCCTGCACTAGATTGTATTCACATCATCTTGCATCCTCATATTCTATCCTGTTTCGATAATTTCTGTTCCTGCCAAGCAATTGCCAATGATAGTGCTATCTATCTCTACGATAGATAGCGATAAATCGCCTCTTCTTCGGGCGACTAATCTCCCTGAAAAGCCTTTCTGCTGGCTACAATTGAAATCACCGACGGGATGGCACTCAGAGCACTTTGTTTTTCGAAGTTGCCTAACAAGGCGACTTCAGGCGACTTCGGAAAACGAAGCAATCTGATTTAGATTCTAGCCCGATGAGAAGGCTTTTCAGGGAGATTAGTCACCTGAAAAAGAGGCCCAAAGGGTAAGTGACCTGATGAAAAAGATGAAAGAAAGCTTAAAAGAATAACAGAAAAATAATTTAAAGTCAACAGACTCCAAATCACAAGTCTACTCCTATATATAAAGAGGTTATCAGGGGATCCGTCAAGACAATATCGTAAAATACGTCAAAAGAGGAAAACGCAACATCTAACAAATCTAAATCTGTGAAATAATCACTTTGGTTTTTTTGAAATGCTCATTGAAATAGGAACATTACAGGTTGGAGAATATCAGTTGGAAACCCAAGTCTTTTGATTGATGCCGTTATCCCATCTAATAAAATGAAGGCCTAAGAACAGTTTTATTCATTTGAGTTATTGATTTCATAACCAGCCCTGCGAGTTACATTTATCATTGACTCACTTATGAGAAGAGATTTGTTGTTTTTATTCTTTCGTTTTCTGTAATTCTCATTTGAGAAAATTGTTTTCTTCGGAAACAGCAGGAGGAGAATTTAGAAAACAAATGGTATGTATTTCTCTAATTTGCATTTGAGATTCTAGTTACCGTCAGAGGCACGTTCATCTCCTGATTGGATAGTGAGGAATCATTTAGAAGTAATTTGCAAAACCACAGAAACACGTGGGATCCATTGAAGTCAAGCAGCATTTTTTTCTTAAACGTTTCTTTTTTTTGCAAAATACGTTTGTCAATTCGCACAAATTACAGAACATCAGAGTTATGGGGGATTTTCTTTATTTGTTTGCAAGATACATTAGAGTCAACACCACAGCCGTTGTTTTTCCTTTTGCAAAATAATTTTTTTCTGCCATGGGAATTTTTCACAGTAAAATTTCGTTGTTGATTTGCAGAGAAAAAGAAGTCCCAGTTACTGCGAGATTTTATCTACTAACAGCAGCAAATTATAAATTCTACAATGCAACATTTCCGCCCAATTTTCTGCATATTCTGTAAAATTTTGCACCAACTACTAGCCATTAGCTATGCACCAGTGCTGCAACATTTGCATCCTGCAATGAGTAGGGATGGCACCTATGTCTGAAGCCAAATCCGGACAAAGAGGACAGGCCCAGGACCGGAACTAGGGGTAGGCAGAAGAGGCACGTGCCTAGGGCGCAAAGGTCAAGGGGCACCAAGCCCCTAGTTCCTAGCTCCAGAAGTGAAGAGGATGCCGCTGCAGGTAACTACGGGAGCAGCCAAGTACTTTACATGAAATTTTGTGCTCCTGCCTCGGACCAGAGTTTCTGCCTCTGAGACACTGGAGCGTGTGCATGTGCAGACGTCCGAAATATACTAATATACAAAGAAATATACATGTGGTCCATGGAATGAAACCATGAACAGGTGGTCTGGGCTGTATGGCCAAATCTGAGAATGTATGGTCAGCTTCAACCCTAATTAAAGGAGAAGGAAAGGCTTGGTGCATTTGGGAGCGCCAAATCCTAGGTACCCCCAAGTGATTGTATTGACTTACCTGAAACCCCGGACCTGCTCGAAACAGCAGAATAATGCACCAGCCCGGGGTTATACCAGTGAGCACCACGGAGCGATCTTCAAACCACCCATTGACTAATGCTTTTGGACATAAAAATCGCTTTAAGAAAAAAATGCCTATTGACTTTAATGCATTTGGAGCGAAAAAATTGTCGCACGTAAAAAAGTTTGACACCCATTGACTACAATGTGTTTTGCAAATTTTTCTGCAGTTTTGCTAATTTTTCAGTGAAGCGAAACAAAACAAATTCGCTGATCACATGAGCCTAAGGACAAGGGATAATTAGTCACAGGCATTTCCCTTCTTGGATTTTCTTAGGAGTGTCTGCAACAAGCACGGGGTCAGCATTTTCTGAGCAGCTGTTGAGAAGCTAAGCTTAGGGGTCATCACAAATTATCAAGCAGAAAATAAGATTGGACTGTAGTATATTGTGAATTGGTCCCTAAGCTCACTAAGTGACAGCAGCACAGAGCATGTGCAGCGAATCAGTAGAAAAGACGATTTGGGAGCTACTGGGGCATCTTTGGAGACACAGATCTTTACTGCTAAAGGGCTGTGGTTGCCTTAGGCTGGTACAGAAGCCCAAAACATAATGGTTTATTTATCAAACTCCGAAAATTTCTCATTATTTTTTAAAACAACTCCGACCAAACTCCCACTGACTTTTTTTTACCGTATTTATCAATACATTTTCATGAAAAAATCTGGTGAGGGAAAAGACTTGATAAAATCGTAAAAAAATATTCCAAATCGTACAATTTTGTTGATCTGACTCTCTTTCAGATTACCAACCAAAAACCATGAAATCTTCAGATTATTGTAAAAACCCAGTGCAGATCATGATATCTTCCAATTGTAAACAGGACATCTGCCATTGACTTCTATATGACCTCACCATGGTTTGAATGGAGTACGCTTTTATTCAGACTTTTAACACCATCGGGGTTTAATAAATCATGAAAAATTAATTTTTTCCTTACAAAAAAATGGTGTTTTCCCATTTAAAAGTCCGACCAGAAAAAAATTGTACTTTAGTAAATGATCCCAATAATGTACAAATTTCTGCCTTACTTCTTTTTAGTTCGGCTTTAGATTTTTAATAACTGGAAGCTGAAGACACAAGAATAATGCCATACTGGGACACGATCATGTGCATAATGATTGAATGCTGCAACTTGCTCATTATGCGCATAATGAGTGTGACATCAGAAGCGCATTATGCGCATGCGCTATGCACGACATGGCCGCTGGCACAGGAGCTCCCTCTCAGTGCGAGTGTCCTAGTGCTGGCTGCGGGCAATTTTTTTCAAAGAAAACTTCTGTTACCCTCAACCGGAGTGCAGACTCTATTAGTCCGCACCTTTGGTTGAGGATAATATTTTTGGCCAATAGGTGCCCTTTAAGATCCAAAATACTCACTTTTGTGTTATGAGTAGCATCTGTACCCCTCCTCCCTCACTCTAGGGCATCTGTCAAAGCCAAGTTCACTGCTTCACCCTATTTGCAGCAGAAATGATGTTTTTCCATATGCAGTGAATGCTGAGATGTGTTATGACTGGTGAAGTCAAAGTACGTATGAAAACGATTGACATCTATGGCAGCCTGAGGAGGCAAATGTGTCACAGTTAATAGCAACAAAGGTTAAAGGTTAATTGCAATAATATTCACAAAAATAAAAATAAAAAAAGACTTGCATAACATATATGCAAACCTATAACAATTTCTCTCCATAAAGTTGAGGAAAGAAGGAAAAGAGAAGAAGATGGAGAACACAATGACAGTGATCTATCTACGACACACAGGGGCCAACCAGGAGCACAAGATCCTCCGTAACTGGTCTTGGCACATTTTTTTTTTTTTACTTATATTTTATTAAGAAATTTTTCCTTTTTTCCAGGTACAAAAAAGAATTCAAACAAGAGAAACACATTAAAGAAAGAAAAATGCAGCAAAATACAAATACAAACATCACAGAAACAACAACAAAACTCATTTGATGTCCATTAGTGGACTACACATATATATTTATATCCGGCCTTATTCTCTCCTTCATTGTCCTTGGCCCCTCTTCTCCCTTGTCTATATATTCTGACCATTGGCCATATTCTATCCCCATTTAGCACATTTTTGATCCATTAAGAACCTTAATTACGTATACTGTACGTTGGCATCAAATAAAAAATGCCCAATATTTTTTCCAGCAAATGGATCATTCATGGGGTGAACATCATTCTATTATGGCAAGATGCAACGCAGGGGCGTAACTATAGAGGAAGCAGACCCTGCGGTTGCAGGGGGGCCCAAGAGTGTAGGGGGCCCAGTGAGACCCTAATTAATTTTAATATATCTTGGTAAAATAGGCCAACTTATAAATATTTTGGGGCCCTAAATTGAATTTGCTATGGGGCCCAGTAACAACTAGTTACGCCACTGATGCAACATGAAGTGATGAGGCCTGGATATATTGCTGTGTCTAGGCTTATTGAAAAGGCTTATTGAAAAGAGCCCATAGGCTATCATTTATATTGAGCTTATTTGTGATATGGCAGTTTCAGGAGTATAGTTTCAACAGCCTTTGTTTTAGTATTATTTCTAGGCTTGGGCAAATTTGACCCATATCGTTTGCCAAAAATGAATCGGTAGCGAAATGTCAACCGACACCCATTAAAGTCTAAATTTTTGGACTCGCGGTTTATTTCCCTTTTTGGAGTACATTGCGGGTTAAGCTGGTATACAGTACTGCTGGTCCCCTTAAATTCTATATCATTCTTGTAAAAGACTAGTGTTTTTTTAATCTGCAGGTATCGGATGCAATTTATCTGAAAACAGCTCATACCTGCATGCATGAAATGATCTGTGAAAAGAATTTCTTATTATTTATATATGCTATATATAGGTGCATCCACAACAGCTGTTTTAAAATATATACACAGAATTCCAAGTGACTGGAGGATCCTGAACAATTCCAAAGCTACACCGGCTGTATGAATTGAATTTGAGGCCCTGTAGCTTACCTGCAGATGAACAATTGCCCATAACCTGTGATTCCAAGTAAAACCCGAAAGGAAGATAGATTAGAGCAGTAGTCCTCAACCAGTGGCTCATGAGCAACATGTTGCTCTCCAACCCCTTGGATGTTGCTTCCCGTCTCATCAGAACAGCTGCTTTTTTTAATCACTGGCTTGTAGGCAAGTTTTGGTGGCATAAGAACCAGGGCACTACCAAAATGAGTCTCCTGTAGGTTGACAGTCCACATAGGGGCTACCATATGGCCAGCAGTATGTATGGCTATACAGCAGGGGTCCCCAACCTTTTTTACCCATGAGCCACATTCAAATGTAAAAAGTATTGGGGAGCAACACAAGCATGAAAAGGTCCCTTGGGTGCCAAATAAGGTCTATGATTGGTTATTTGGTAGCCCCTTTGTGGACTGGCAGCCTACAAGAGGCTCTACTTGACACTATACTTCGTTTTTATGCAATTAAAACTTGCCTCCAAGCATGAAATTTAAAAATAAGCACCTGCTTTGAGGACCCTGAGAGCAACATCCAAGGGGTTGGAGAGCAACATGTTGCTCACGAGCTACTGGTTGGGGATCATTCCTATACAGTATGCAATAAGCTGACATAAAATAAATGGCATCCAGAGGCTTCCACCATATCAGGACATAAATAGCAGAGCAATTCAGGAAGGTTGGCGATTGCCATGTCTGCCTGTATAACTCTGATGTCCAGACTCCCCAGTGTTGATGGAGACCAGGATATTCTGACTGAAAGTCATGGCCAGATAGGCTTCCACTGAATTGCAGTCCATCTGTCCCAGCATAAATTCAAGTTTATGGATATCTTCCAGTGGTGAGTGCTGGGGGGGGGGGATAATTGACCAGGTCTGTAGTGTTTTCTTCATATGTGCACATTTTAACTAACAAACTACTATAACTAGTTAAAATTAAGAACAGAAGTAAATTAACCCTGCAATTTCCTGATTATTCGATTATTTAATGAATCAATAGTATTGTTAACGTGCTTTCTGCCTGGACAGTACTCAAGTAATTTTAAGTGTGACTTATCTTAACGAACAATTAAAAAATTATTTCTAAAGTGATCCCTATTCCATTACTGCAATTAATTAACTTAAGAGCTCATTGATAGCATATATAGTTACATACTGAAGTTACATAGTTAAATCGGGTTGAAAAAAGACCAAAGTCCATCAAGTTCAACCTCTCCAAATAAAACCCAGTATCCATACACACACCCCTCCATACACTTAGAAAAAAATAAAGCACATACACACTATAATATTCTGACCCCTACATATAAAATCATAGAGACCTAAAGTCAAAATAGCCAATAAAAACAATTGGAGAATGTTGCAGACAGGCGTTTCATCTAAAGCTTTATCAAGACAAAATGCCTTTTTTATCTTGGCTGTAAGAATAACATAACATGGCCAACTTATAGTAAAGGGACACCTGTATTACAGGGCATGATTGAAGGGCAAGGAACGATGGTTCATGTTAGGATTGAAGGGCAGAAGTTTATAAAGACTGGGCTGAAATGCAGTAGCGGGGCTGTAGGAAAAACATAATATGGCTGAAGTGCAGAGAAGTTGTGCAGCCAGAAGCTTATACATAACTGTAGAGAAATGATTGGCTTATGTGTGTAACAAATGGCAGGACAATGACATGTATCAGTGCACAGGGGCATGATATGAGATTCAATCTCAGTAATGTAACTTGCTGTAATCTATTCAATGCACAAGAACCATAAAGTAACGCATGCTTCTAATCTGGCTGACAATTTCAAAGCTTCCCTAATGATTTCTAGTTCATTATCTTCAACTATCAGCGTTCGATATTTCTAGTGACTTCCTGGAACCATTTCTCTTTATGAATTCCCATGCCAACATTAATAAAGAATAATCTAACGAGTGCTCAGTGATTCCAGTTAGATACCCCAGGGTGAACGGCTTCATACAGACAGTACTTCGTCTGCGTCTGGGAGCAGCTCATCAGAAGGGACTCAGTGTGAGTTGAAGGAGAAAAGGAAATTTTCGGTTCTTCTGAGAAACTGAGGACTTGAGCAAGTGCAAGACTCTTACACTGGCCCAATACCGGCACCATCGAAATAGCATCTGTCTTGGCTATAGTTGCTAATGTTAACAGTGTACTCACATGTGATCGAACTACATTGCAACGTGCTATTTTACACCACACCTGACCATTCATTAGGCAAATCGCTATCCCAATTGCGTGACCATTGAGTCACATGCAACTTACCAGAGATGGATCATAATGTGACTGATGTAAGATTGAGAAAAAGTTGATGTTTGCAAGAGAGCGGGGCGTCACTATGTGCCAGTACGTGTTTATTGCTAACACCTTCAGCGGTGCATAACTACGTCAGGTTGAATGGTAGGTCCCCACACATTTTAACCTCACCAAATTTGGCCCTCGTTGCAAAAAGTTTGGACACCCCTGGAAGGGATCATGCAAGGAAATGTTGCATTGAATAAGACAACAAAGATCTCAAAGAAAGGCCAGTATATGAACTTTATTTGTGCAGTTCCCTAAAGTTAGACCACTAAGGCCAGCCTGTAGTTTATAGAGGAGAAAGTCTCCTCTTCCTGGGTCAATTTTTGTCGTTTAGAGTTCCCTAGTTTAGACGCAAGTTGGCAGTGTTTTAGGATATATGCAATATATATGAAAGGGATAGAGGATTTTGCCTAGGATTCCCGAAAAAGTGGATGGGAGTCAAAAGTGGAACCACAGATAAGGCAGGACCTAGCAAGTGGTGAGTCATCTTCTGTTATAGGTCTCTCTAGGAGAGACAGTTCGGCTCAGGGCTATTTATCTGAGCATTTGGGGCTACACTGAGGAGTGTTAGCGGGCTAGGTCCCTGGTTGCATTGTTGCCTAGTAAAGTGACATCAGAGTGTAGGCCCAGGGCTATTTATTTGAGCAGTTGGGGCTCCACCGAGAAGTTAGAGGGCTAGGTCCCTGGTGGCATTGTTGCCTAGTATAGTGATATCAGAGTGTAGGATCAGGGACTATCTAGCCCCCTAGGGCTCTTCTACAAAATGTGTCCTAAGTGAAGGTAAAGGAACTTTATGTGAATTGGTTAATACCTCTCTATGGTTGGAATGTAATAAAAGTCGCAAAGAGTAAAACAAAATACACAAATAAAAATCCACATTTCGTAATGAAATATTCTTCCATAGACTGTTATTGCAAATTTTAATTGCGCATTGCACACTTTTTAAGAAGTACTTGAAGGTGTCGTAAATCTTTTGGAGCAAACATAAAAACGTATGTTTTATTAATTTTCAGTGCAAGCTATAATCTTCTCAAACCTTCTTCCAGAGGCAATCGCTAAACAGTTTCCAGGTTCGCAAAAGCTATATTAAATTGACTCCGAGGAAAAATTGTTTAAGCACAGGTATAGCTTTTCGCATTGCGAATATTTTTTCCCGTAACTGACTTTTATTACATTCGCCCATATGTGTTCTGTGGAGGTGAATGCTCCTCGTACAGTTGCTGTATCATGAGTATATACTGACTATTTGTAACCTACATAATTCTGTAAACTCCCTGTATTGTTTCTCAAGAAACTGTTTTTGGTTAAGTTATAAGAACCACAGCATCCATTTCTCCTAAATACTAGTGAAAGCATTTGTCATACATTAAAAAAAAAAAAATTGCCCATAAACTTCAATGCATTTTGACGAATTTTCGCCGTTTCATGAATTTTCGGTGAAACAAAATGGTTACATTTGCACATCACTACTAAATACTAGATTATTGCTTCATAACTGCACCCTGCCCCAACACAACAAGGAATCATGCCTGAGACAGCGGGTTTCATTCAGGAAGTTATATGTGAAGTTCATGGTAATTTCGGAGCCCTGGTGGCCTCCTTTACTATAGTGCTCGACACATGCTTGAATTCCATTTTGGAGTTGTTTTTTTCCAGAATTGTGACTAAATCACTTTGATAAGTTTGGGGAAATGAAGGATCAAATTTAACTCAGTCAATAGAATCCAATATTGCTCACACTTTCACGGATCAGCAGACAACGATGGTTTTAAATGGTTTTATTTCCCCAACAGATCACCTAACGCGTTTCGTGTGTCATCATAATTAAAACATACAAATCCTCCATTATAAATATACTGGGAGTAGACGTCACTCTTAACCCTATCAGGGATAATCGCACATGACATCCATTCCATGTAAGTTCACTTTAACATTAAATACAAAGCATAATCATTATAAATTCTTTTTAAAAATTCTTTTTAAAAAAATATATATTTCACTCTCTCTGGTCTGTACATTCATTATGCATTTTCAGAATAAATACATCTGTGAAACTCATTACGTTTCATTTCATCGTACATTCACAACCATATAATTCATTATAAAATATTTGTTAAAACCATCTGATCTATGCTTTCATTAAATTTCCTCAGGCTTACTGTATTAAAGTTACTAGTTAGATTGGTGTGTTTATTTGTTTGTTGAAATTCATTTATTGCACATTCCTCTAATTAGTCCATTAATTTATCTGTTTAAATTCATTCTACTGCGCATTATTCCTGTGATTATGGCTAAATTCCTTTATTTAGACTCTTAATTCGCATTTTACTAGTTTTATAGAGACAATCAATTAGTTACTTAACTTGTTCAGTATTTGGGCATTTTGTAATTTAATTACTATATTGTTTCCAAAACGAAGAAATGACACTTCACAATGTCAATGAGACAACTCTCTCCGTTGCCATTATAGAAAGTTATTTGTATCGCAATGCAGTCTAAGGATCAGTCTATCAGGTAAACCCGCTTTTTCATTCAATGAGCCTTACACTTAGGTGGCTACTACAGGTATTGGATCCCTTATCCGGAAACCCGATATCCAGAAAGCTCCGAATTACGGAATGGCTGTCTCCCATAGACTCCATTTTATCCAAATAATCCACATTTTTAAAAATGATTTCCTTTTTCTCTGTAATAATAAAACAGTAGCTTGTACTTGATCCAAACTAAGCTGCAATTAATCCTTATTGGAAGCAAAACCAGCCTATTGGGTTTATTTAAAGGGATCCTGTCATCGGAAAACATGTATTTTTCAAAACACATCAGTTAATAGTGCTACTCCAGCAGAATTCTGCACTGAAATCCATTTCTCAAAAGAGCAAACAGATTTTTTTATATTCAATTTTGAAATCTGACATGGGGCTAGACATTTTGTCAATTTCCCAGCTGCCCCTGGTCATGTAACTTGTGCCTGCACTTTAGGAGAGAAATACTTTCTGGCAGGCTGCTGTTTTTCCTTCTCAATGTAACTGAATGTGTCTCAGTGGGACATGGGTTTTTACTATTGAGTGCTGTTCTTAGATTTACCAGGCAGCAGTTATCTTGTGTTAGGGAGCTGCTATCTGGTTACCTTCCCATTGTTCTTTTGTTTGGCTGCTGGGGGGGGGGGGGAGGGAGGGGGGTGACATCACTCCAACTTTCAGTACAGCAGTAAAGAGTGATTGAAGTTTATCAGAGCACAAGTCACATGACTTGGGGCAGCTGGGAAATTGACAATATGTCAGATTTCAAAATTGAATATAAAAAAATTTGTTTGCTCTTTTGAGAAATGGATTTCAGTGCAGAATTCTGCTAGAGCAGCACTATTAACTGATTCATTTTGAAAAAAATTTTTTTTTCCATGACAGTATCCCTTTAATGTTTAAATGAATTTTTAGTAGACTTAAGGGATGAAGACCCAAATTACGGAAAGATCCGTTATGCGGAAAACCCCAGGTCCCGAGCATTCTGGATAACAGGTCCCATACCTGTACTTCCCATGCAGCTTAGCCACAATATAATTCAGGAGCCAGAAAGCTTTCTCACTCTCTTTCCAACATTTAGCAATGTCCGCTGAAATACTAGGCTCTGTTATCAGAAGGCTCTTAGATCAAACAGCTGGACCCGCTTTTTTCACCAGATGGACATTCTATTTTCCCAACAGGTGATCTGTTGGGGAAATACAGCCTTTTAAAACCACCGCCGTCTGCTGATCCGTGAAGGTGCGCGCAATATTGGATTCTATTGACTGTTGTGTCTCCCAAAGCTGCTGATTCGGGGAGCTGCACCTGGGCCAGGGACTTCAAGCAGTGAGTGACCTGCATATATTGACTGCCTGTGAACATAAATTGAATAAACGAAAGTTCCAGGGCATCTGCACCAGGGCCCACCCAGTTACAGGGTGAGCAGTGGCAACAATTAGCCTGATTAAATTAACTTCACAGAAGGGGGGGGAATAGAGTTTGAGCGCAACCAACTTTTTTGTCAAATTTAACTCACTCACATTATCAAATTCCCCAGAGCACAAAGACTTGACAGCGTCAATGGACGAAAATGTTCTTTATGTATGTTGAGCCAATAATCACCAACTTTCTTTTTCATTTAGGTCCTTCAACATAGACAGGAGGTGAACACAGTTGTAGGCACCCACCTCAAACTAGAAGCTTCTTAATAGTGGATGGTTGCACAATAAGAAACACAATTGTACCAAAGATGCAGTATACAGAAATATCAGATTGGGTCAGTTCCAAAATTGTGATGCAAAATCAAGTCACAATGATTTGTACCAAAGTTGCAGTAAAATGCCCGATTGGGTCTATTGTTTAGAACAGAAGTTTCAAAATTGTGGGGCAAAATATCTTGGAGGGGGTTCAAAACCATGGATATTGAGTTAGTGGTAAATGTTGATTTGCTCCTAGCCTATGACCAAGTTTGGTAAGCATGAGACGAGGTAGGCTATCCATATGGGGTTATTATAACTTTATGTGGTGTAAGAGTATATGTTTAGTTCACATGATTTTTAAGGGTTGGATTCAGTCCGGTTTAAGACTAAGGATTGTCTGTTCATTCTTATTACCCCCTTTAGTGAATGTGATTGGTGCCATTGTTGCTGGCAGGTTGCAATGTGCATGGGACCGGTGCCAGAGGGACAAGCCCCCCATTGCTCTGCTCACAGTAGTGTATCAATCCATCCATAATAAAGAGAAAGGACTAAGGGAGCGTTACAGGGAATAGAAGTAATGGTTGTGGCATTTAAACGAAAGCTGCTGGCAATACTAACAGGACAATGTTGATATTTCCGCCTCTCTGGTAGCTGAACCAGTTGAGCCGTTCATTTGCTGCTTAGCTGCATCTGACACAAATTACTAGTCAGCAGCAACCCAGAACTAGTTAATTCCCTGCTGGCTGGTGCCCGAGAGAGAATTCCCCTGCTAATTGCACACAGTTCTAATTGGGTTTGTGGCAGTGTGACAGAGGGATTCCTAATGCGGGGGCTGGAGACTCAGTAGTGTCAGTATGTAGGGGGATCCTGCTGTCATTAGTGGGCGTGTGGAGAGAGATCAGAAATAGACAACGTTATACCATATATCACGACTCACGATCCTAGAGCTCCATCTTTTTCCTTATATAATTGTCACCAACAATTTTATCACTCTGACAATATATTTCTACCCTTACTAACTGCAATAAATGGAGCCGGCATTCAAGTTCTACAGTAGGGCAGAAAGAATGTTTGCTCTTGGTCTGTAGAGTGGGTTGGAGCCCATAGATACATAAGGAGATCAATACACAAATTATATGTTATTGTAGGGCTTTATTTAAGCAGGGGCGTAACCTCGGGGGTCTTACACTTCTGCACACAATTCTTCGTAGGAGGTGGGGTGAATGAATGCACACCAGTTAATGGTGGGGATCCTGTGGGCGGGGTCAATAGTTGCAGCAGACTTTTAAAAAAAATTGCACACTAAATACACATGATAGAAGTGATGATACCCCCACTGTGAAAAGTTTAGTGCACCCAATAACAGCGCACATTGAAATTGTGGGGGGAAACGCTGCATTGTGGGTAAAACTGCATCCAAATTTGTACTTTGCAAACTGGACTTGCGGCAGTAAAGGAACGTTGTATTTAAACCATATAAGCAGGGTTCCATGTTTATATAACAAATTTATTAAGATTAAGATAGCCTCTCTCAAACAGTTAGAAAAGGTACTTTTGAGACCGCAGCCCTATAGGTCCTGTCGTTCTACATCTTTGTGGTGCTCCTAGGGACTTAGAAAAAAACTAAAGTTACAATCTTGGGAGCAACTCCACCCTCTATACAATTTCACTTTTCTCAAATTTTAATCAGAGATCGATAACCAGGGTTTTTTTAATTGTGACCATAAGGATTAACTCTCAGATTTTAATTAATTTATGCACAAATCACTAAATGGAATGGTGAATTAATCGATTGCACATGGCACTTTATTAATCAGAGCACATAAGAATTAATCAACTTTGAATTAATTGCACCGGTCACTTTATATTAATGAATTATAATAGTAAACCTTTTATTGGTTAAATTGGTTATAAATATTGAGAGTGAATCTAATGAATTTCTTTGAATGAACTTGAATCCTCATAAGATAAACGGCACCTCCAATCACAAGTGATTGAATAGGGAGTAACGAACTCCTAATCTATTGGTTATCGACCGTGTGGGTTAAACTGGAATAAAATAATAAACGATACCAATTGTAAAGGTTTGTCTTTATTAGAATTACTGGTTAAAGGTGTTTGAAGGTGAATACTGCATATGACTTGTCATAATTTGCAGAACAGAGTCAGATTCACTAGATTTTAACAACAAGCAACTTTGTAACATTCTTATCTGGTGTTATCAGTTCATTTTAAAGATTACTAACATAGTTTCGGTTTGGATTATTGTAACAATTAAGGATTCCTTCGTTAAATTATACAACAAGCTGAAACTATATGTGGAGAGAAGTGGGTGAACTACAGAGGTGTAGTGTTTGATGCAGTTACAAAACAAGGTTCCTTTTCTCTTCTTCTTTTCCTTATTATATATAACAAATTTATAGAATTTTTATCCCCTCAGATCCACTTACTGTGGCCCTAACAGCACCGATAAAGTTGTCAGATTCAGTCCATAGAATTACAATATCTGGTGAGACTAGACAGTAAACTAAGACAGAATTGTGACAGTAATGCATTATATCATATGTATATCTATAAATCATATCTATATGTATAATGCCCTATTTTTAATTGGTCTTTTTTTCATAAATTTTGAATTATTTCCTCTTCTTCCTTCCTTGTCTACCCCTTTCCAGATGTCAAATGGGGGTCACTGACCCCAGGAGCCAAAATAGTTATTGCTCTGTGAGGCTACAATTTTATTGCTGTTGTTACTTTTTTATTACTTGTCTTTCTGTTCAGCTCTTCTCTTACTCATCTTCCCGTCTCTCATTCCAATAAGAAATTCTATAGAACATTTCCCAGTCTGCCTTGCAGCCGGATCCATATATTTCTAATGAGTTTCGGTGTATTTGCCCAGAATTGCCTTCTCTTTTATTGCTTTATGAATTATGGATGCCGCGGGCAATGCCCCAGACTTTTATATAAATGATGTGACATCACAAAATAATTTTTTTTCATTTAACGCCCGTGATTTGAGCTGTATGAAATGAGTCACGTACACGTGTAACATGTAAATGATTTTATTAAATAAATCTGTCCCAGATCCGTCTTCATTTCAGATATAATAATATTGCCATTATAGTCATTTGTCATTAGAGAAGTAAATGATCAGTCGCATGGGAGGGGGGATGACGAGGAAGATTATGGGGGCTGAGAGACTGCTCACGGCACGCACAACCGCATTGGATGATTGAGACACTACTATAAGGATATCTTTTAATGACGGCATCATCTTTCAGCCAGTTTGCTGTTGTTTCGCTTGCAGGGACTGGGGAAAACAGAGATTAGAATGAAGGCTCTGTGCTACATTGCGTGAAACACAATATATACAGTACAGTAATGATTTATTGACCAGGAAAGCGTGGAAGCAATGGAAATGTAGGAAGGTTGGAAATATGAATACGCAGCCCTCCAGATATTGCACCACCCTGCCAGCTTCCCGCCAGAGTGGCTACCTTTGGCAAGTAAACTTATTGGTTAGGGTAAGTTGGGTAGCAGGCATAAATGACCTTTGCCCAATAAGTGCTTATCGATAGGGATGTAGCGAAAAAATGTTCGCGAACATATTCGCGAACTTGCGTCAAAAATGCGAACGGTTCGCGAACGTCGCGAACCCCATAGACTTCAATGGGAAGGCGAATTTTAAAAGCTAGAAAAGACATTTCTGGCCAGAAAAATGATTTTAAAGTTATTTAAAGGGTGCAACGACCTGGACAGTGGCATGCCAGAGGGGGATCAAGGGCAAAAATGTATCTGAAAAATACATTGTTGACACAGCGCTGCGTTTTGTGCTGTAAAGGGCAGAAATCACACTACGTCACTCAGGTGATGTTTACGGACACGGAATTATTATTGTTATTTAGACAGAATGTGAAAAAGCTCACACAGCTAGGTGGCACTTGCATACCTCCCAACTGTCCCTCTTTTGACCACTCAACCCCCTGTCCCTCTTTTGTACTGGAAAGTCCCTCTTTTCTCTGCACTGAACAGCCAGAAAAAAAACAGTTTCTAACTTAATTAGCTTTTGGCAGAGAGCTCAGAACAGCTAACAGGTGCAAATAAGATACTTTGTAACAATTTTGACTCTGGTTGGTGCTGGTAGTGGTGAACTACTAGGAGGAGCAGCACACCAGTCCCTCTTTTCTCTGAACTGAACAGCCAGAAAAAAAACAGTTTCTAACTTAATTAGCTTTTGGCAGAGAGCTCAGAACAGCTAACAGGTGCAAATAAGATACTTTGTAACAATTTTGACTCTGGTTGGTGCTGGTAGTGGTGAACTACTAGGAGGAGCAGCACACCAGTCCCTCTTTTCTCTGAACTGAACAGCCAGAAAAAAAAACAGTTTCTAACTTAATTAGCTTTTGGCAGAGAGCTCAGAACAGCTAACAGGTGCAAATAAGATACTTTGTAACAATTTTGACTCTGGTTGGTGCTGGTAGTGGTGAACTACTAGGAGGAGCAGCACACCAGTCCCTCTTTTCTCTGAACTGAACAGCCAGAAAAAAAAACAGTTTCTAACTTAATTAGCTTTTGGCAGAGAGCTCAGAACAGCTAACAGGTGCAAATAAGATACTTTGTAACAATTTTGACTCTGGTTGGTGCTGGTAGTGGTGAACTACTAGGAGGAGCAGCACACCAGTCCCACTCCCCAACACAGCTAGACTAATAGCACTGGGCTCTTACAGTAGCAAAGTAAAAAAAACAAAAAAGAAAATAAAAGCAGTCCTTACAAGGACTATTGGGTTACAGGCAGCAGTCAGCAGATGAGAGATCAGCAGCAGGACAGCTGCCCACAGCAGCTACATACAGAGCACTGCAGTAGAAGGTAGATTACTAGCCAGCAAAGCTACCTAACCTAAAATGTCCCTCAAATCCCTGCAGAGTTCTGTCCCTACAATACAGAGCAGTATCAAGTAGATTACTAGCCAGCAAAGTTACTATCAACTGTCCCTCAAATCACTAACAGCTCTCTCCCTACACTAGCTCTTCCAAGCACACACAGGCAGAATGAAAAAACACTGCAGGGCTTCAGTTTATATATGGAAGGGGAGTGGTCCAGGGGGTGGTCCAGGAGGGAGAGCTTCCTGATTGGCTGCCATGTATCTGCTGGTCTGGGGTGAGAGGTCAAAAATAAGCGCCAGCTAAGGCGAACCCAAATTGGCGAACGTCGCGAGACGTTCGCGAACATTCGGTGGACGCGAACAGTCGATGTTCGCGCGAATTAGTTCGCGGGCGAACAGTCCGCGGGCGAACAGTCCGCGACATCCCTACTTATCGATATTGGGCTGAAGCAATTGTTTTGGCCTCAGAAATAATAGAAAGCAATGCAAGACATCGTGATAGGATCACATAAATGAGATGATGCTCATTGGGATTTTTCAAATCTGTTCAGTAATTTTCAAACAAATGATAGGGTGTCTGACATGGGCAGAAATGCTACTGAGTTGCAGTGAAGGAGCCGATTGTCATCTTAAATCTGCCAGTGTATGGCCATCTTAAAATTCTACCAGTTCCGGATTTGCCAACCTGGTTCCTAAAGGCCAAGCCCCCTTGGAGGCCTCTTTTACCCCTCTTTTCTTCTTCTCCCCTCATCCCCGTTTGTGCATGCTCACTCTACCAGTTTCAGAACTTAGCACGAAGAAGGAGATTTAAGCAGCAATATCTCCTGAGCAGAAAAACTTTCAGACAGAAAATTAGAAGCTGCCCTAGGCCCAGATCTTTGAGGCTTTCCCACAAACCTGGGACTGAATTCAATCAAACTTGGTGAAGATCAGGGCTTATGTGGATGGGCCAGGGGGTGAAACAAAGGTTCTTACAAATTTAAATAGTATTTTTCACCATTATGGGTAAACAGAATAAGCAGCTGTAGGGGGTGCAATTCACAAATTAAAATGACTGTAAAATGACTACAAACTACTGATCTACCAGTGAGGGAGTAGAGAAACCACAGTCCCATTTGCAGGTGTCAGATTCATGCAAATCTAACCCAGATTGAAAACCTTTCAGACTTTTCGCAAATATTTTTGTGAAAGCATTCGTTCAACTCCAAAATCGATTTAGTGCACCCCTAGTAGAGCCTAAGGTGACTGAAAAAATTTCCCTTCCCCCCCACAAAAAAATGGCAAGGCTAATGGCTGACTCCATCTGCAACTCTCTTTAGCCGTATCTTAGACATGCCAATAAGATCACTATGGAAAATGGATTCAGAGAAATATATTAACCTCAGATATGCCTGAATGATCACAGCAAAAAAAGAATAATAAAAGCTACATTAACCCCAGACATGGCAGAAATGTCTCCGCATTAACACTATGAAGTAAGGTCACTGCAAAAAATGGATAATAAGCACTTAATTAACCCCAGATATGCCAGAAAAATCAATTTTTTTTAAAGAAAAAAACTATAGCTTCATACTTGGCTTACTTACTATTATTATTATTATTAACATGTATTTATATAGCACCAACATATTTCACAGCGCTGAAATACTTAGTCAACATATAATTTATATCATAATAAATGACCAATTAAAGACTCTAGTCAAATCAGTAAACATTACCCTGTTACATATTTTACCTTGAGACACTCTTTTGTGACATTCTGTGCATTCCATAACAGATAATAATACAAATTGAAAGGGGTGTGTGGAGTAAATAGTGAGAAGCAGAGTGAATATATTATGGGGAGGAAGGAAAAAGCGAGATGTGAGTGGTTACAATACTGAGAAGAAGACGTGGAACAGTAAGGGGCAGATTTATCAAGGGTCGAAGTGAATTCGAGGGAATTTTCGAAGTAAAAAAAATTCGAAATTCAAAGTAATTTTTTGGATACTTCGACCATCGAATAGGATACTACGACTTCGACTTCAAATTTGTTTTGAAGTAAAATCGTTCGACTATTCGACCATTCGATAATCCAAGTACCGTCTCTTTAAAAAAACTTCGACTTCAGTTTTTTGAAGTCGAAGAAAAATTGTTCGATCGATGGATGAAATCGAAAGGATTTCATTGTTCGATCGAACGATTTTACTTTGACCGCAAAACTGTCAAATTCGTTGAAAAAAACTACGACTTCAATATTCAAAGTTGAAGTAAAGCCATTCGGTGGTGGAATTTCTAAGTATATTTCACTTCGAAATTCGACCTTTAATAAATCTGCCCCTAAGTCATATAAAAGTAATAATAATAATAATCAAGCAAATGTGTAACACTGATTTATTAAATGTCCTTGAAAAGGGGGGAAATGTCAAGGAAAAAAAATCAGTTTTAAATACATTTTCATGTTTAATTGTAATGATCCACGTGTTATAATGTGGAAATATTTCTTTGTTGCCAGGGTTGGAGCTTAAATTGGAGGTTATTTGATCTCTCCGACTTCCCTTGCGCACCTTGTTGTAAGAAAGGCTTAATCAGCTGGTGTTGCCATACGAAGCCACATGTACAAAAGCACAGATTTATAAGGAAATGATGAACCAGTTTCTTTTTAAGTCTGGAAAAGTCTGGGAAATAATTGTTTAAAGTTTGGTAAACCCTCTTGAAGTGAAATAAATTGAATAAAAGGCTCTTTTGGGTGTTCGCAGGCAGTTTACTTTTGCACTGGGCACTAGACCCCACCCCAAAATGAAATAAGGCTAAACTTGAAGCTACTGGGTCCCACAGCAAATTCATTTTACGGCTCCCACTATTTCAAGAAATTATCCTGTTTAACCAGCAGATGTTGAAATTGCCCGTTTTTTTGGCCTCATTGGCCCCCATATACCTTCTGGGTCCCCTGCAGCTGCAGGGCCTGATTCCTCTGTAGATATGCCCCTGGCTACCAGAAAATAACAATTGCCTACTTACTGTTTGTAGGTACCTGTGCCCCAGTGATTGTAGCAGTTCAGTCACCTGAGTGTTAAAGAAAACTAAGCTATGAAGATCCAAATTATGGAAATATCTGCTATCCAGAAAGCCCCAGGTCCCGAGCATTCTGGATAATAGGTCCCATAACTGTACAGTGGATTGTAGTGAAAATGAATAAAGCAGGGGATTAAAGGGCATGTAAAGGCAAAAAAATAAAATCCCATTTTTACTTTCTTTAATGAAAAAGAAACCTATCTCCAATATACTTTAATTAAAAAATGTGTACCAGTTTTATAAGAAACCTCCCTTCATTTACTGCTGTGAATAGGAATTGTCAGACGGTCCCTAACTGCTGAGCAGGGAAACAATCATACTTATGAACAGCAGGGGGAGCCCCCGCCTTACTTCCCAGCCATGCAGAACTCAAGCAGCTTTGTTTATGACGATCCCTAAGCAGCCCAGACCACACTGAGCATGTGCACAGTCTTAGTCTTGCAAAGATGTTTAACAAAGTTACAAGATGGTGACCCCTGTAGCCAACTTTGAAAGCATTAATTATTTGTTTGATTAGGTTTGTGGTAGAGTAAGTTTATGTTTATATTTAGCATACAAAATACAGCATTTCTAGCTTTATTCTATTTTAGACTTTACATGCCCTATAATCACAGCAAGACAAGTAATCCAGCGCAATTCTTTTTATGAAAATAACTCCAGACAGAAAGGGCATTTCAGTAGATCTCAGGGCAAGGGTGCCCAAAAGCTACAGTAGATGGGGATCTACCAGTTGAGACTGTCAACAAACAGCTTGTCTAAATCACCCTCCTATTTCATGCTTTTCATTCAGATATTTATTATTTTTACATGAAAAATAGTTGTTTGTTAAATATAGCAATATACATTTTCTCATAAATCAATATTTAAGTAATATTTTCCATGGAACAATGCTTGTATGGATGTAGATCATAATGGTACAACATCACTAAAAGTAGATCTCTCATTAGAAAATTATGGGCACTCCTGTCTTAGGGTAAGGGCACATGTTAAGATTAGGGGAGATTTAGTCGCCCAGCGACAAAACGCCTCTTCTTTGGGCAACTAATCTCCCTGAAAAGTCTTCCCGTCTTTCGAAATCGCCGGTGGGATGGCACTCGGACCGTTTCGTTTTCTGAAGTCACCCAAAGTTTCCTCGTTGTGAAACTTCGGACGACTTAGGAAAACAAAGCGCTCCAAGTGCCATCCCGCTGGTGATTTAGATTGTATGTATGGGCCAAGGTTTTTCTTACTGAATGAAATAGTATTAAAAATGATATATAACTTGTGATTAATAAGTGAAATCAGTTACAACTGGACTGAAGCAGAGAGTTAACAGATCGCAATTATTGTGATCAGGAAGTAAATATTTTCCCTCTTTACTGTGCTGCTTAATTGGATACTGGACTGCTAGGTGCCCCGACAAGGGTTTATCACTAATATAACGAAAATGGTAGCTGCAACTTGCATGTGTGTAAACACTCAACAAGACTGCAATTACATGTAAATTTTAGGATAAATTAATGCATTTTAGGTGTGCGCTGGCCTTAAAATTAGTTTACCTAGGGACAGATTAACTAATTAAAGGGCGAAGTGGCTAACACTAGCAACTTTTTGCCAGCGTTGCCACCCACAGGGACATCAGCAATTTGCTAACAGGCACAAGCGCCAATTCCTTTGTGAACGAGACTGTCGCTTGTGTTCATTTGCACTCTATCGCCAGGCGACTTTTCCCTCTGGCGAATGGTCGTTACTTCCGCAAATTCAGTAGAGCGCAGATTTTACTAAACGTTACCTCTTTTGCCAGATTTGACTTTGACACCTCAGACCAGTCGAAGTGTTAAAAAGAAGGTAGAACTTCCTCAATCTTCTGTCACTTACATCATATCCTGTGTCCCGAAAATGCATTAAAGTTAAAAAAAAAACGCTGTTAAGCGGGATTGTCTGCAAAAGTCTTGGGTAAGTTTTGGGTAACCGGTTTACTTTTTTGGGTAACCAGTTTTCTCCAGATATTTCCTAACATATGGAACATTAATTTTACAGTGGGCTCAGGTTTAGGGCATTATATAAATTATTTTGTCTTTATTAAGGTACCCTGGACATTTGTAATAAAAAATGCATTTGCACCAACATTTATAATAAAGACATCCATAAAACTTTATATTACCCGCCGTATGCAAATTGACCTAAGCGCAAGATCACTAGTGAATTTTCGCTAGGCACAAACAAGCGCATCTTAGCTTCCGACACCCAGGGCGCAACTTCGCATATTAGCGAATTACCGTAGTGGTAGCAAATTTGCACCTGGCGAAGTGGTGCGATATGTGCGAAGCAGTCGCTGGCGACAATTCGCCCTTTTATGAATCTGCCCCCAAGGCTCAAGTGCATTGCTTAAAGGGAAAATTGGAGAGACTAAACGTGTTCCCCTTCACACACTGGTAAGGCCTCATCTGGTATACACAGTGTATTTTTTATCTCAAGAGACGAAACAGAGAAAATACAGAGAAAAGTGATGAAGCTGATAAAAGGTATGAAAGATCTTGGTTACAAAGACTGACAATGTTGAGGTTGTTTATGCTGAAAAATAGGCTCCGAAGGAATAAATATTGGGAGAAATGTATTAACTAAAGAACAGTACCTCACAATAATCCCTACTATAATAATACTTTATTCACCTATTTCCAGTGGACAGTGGCCCTTTAGGTTAGAAGAAAGGCCCTATCACCTGTAGTTGCAAAAAAAAAAAAAATTTCAGTGAGAGGCAAGAAAATTGCAGAATTCTCTGCCTGAAGTGGTTGTACTGACAGAAACATTGGATAGATTAAAGAAAGGGTTGGATGCCTTTTTAGTACAATGAGACATTGGAGGTAAACTGGATACAGCTTTTCTTAACAAAATGACACCGATTAAGTATTTTAACTATATGCTGCTGTGTTTTAACTGCTTAGTATAGCCATCATTTTCGGGTTATTGCCAATATGCTAACTCTTATCTCCTGTGCAGTTTGTTTTAGGTGGGTTATCTAAATAAGCCATGTCTAACTGCTCATCTAAAAAAACAACCTCTGGACATTCCTGCTAAAGAAATGAACATTCTCTTCCCACAAGATACTATTTTAGTCAGTGTTTCTCAGAGTACTACTGACATTATTATGCAGTTGTTGTAGAGCTGGTTGTTATTCCTAATCCTTTGTGTCATGCTGGCTTAGTCCCTTGCTTTGTTTTGGCCTACTTTCTTTTATTATTGTCAGAAATTCCCTTTATTGTACCGTCAGCCAAAGTTCTCCCAAAGCAAAGCCTCAGGCAATTCCACATATTCATCTCGGCGGCCATTGCTAATTTGCCAGACAAATTATGTATCAATTTGTGCAACAATTGTACTATCGTGACTTGTACCCAAGATGCGTCAATTTGCAATTCTTTCATGATAGCCATTTTGCTGGTTGAACAGAGAGGGCCTTTGCCTTGGGCTCCTAGCATCACAGGTGCCCCTTGGGGAAAATATTGGTTAAGCTTTAAAGCATCTTATATTTTTTAACAGTTGTTAGGTGTTTATATCATATACATTAGGAACAGCCAACCTTCAACCATTCAGTCATTGTTAATTACAGTAATTACAGACTTGGGCATCTTATCCAAGTGATACTTTCATAACCAGGGCCTTATCTATAATATATGCACCCATGGGCCCATTCCTAGAGTGGCAGCGTTGACAGGTACCTATATGGCAAATATATAAATGGCAAAAAAATATCGCCCAGGGGGTACATTCCTCTGCTGCAACTGGCAGATGCCATTCACCATAAGAAGGGGTGGGCTGAGGAGCAGTAATGGGTGAATTTATCCACCAGGCGCGAATTTGTGGCGATTTCCCGTGATTTGCCGCCGGCGAATAAATTTGCAGAACCGCAAATTCGCTGGTGTTGAAAAAAATGGACGCCGGCGACCGTTTTTTTGGACGCCGACGCATTTTCGCCAGTGAATTTGCACTGGCGTAAAAAAAAAGACGGATGCTGGCATCCAAGAAACATCCGTTTTGCAAATTTTTCGACATTTCGTGAATTTTGCAGGAAATGCGTGAATTTTTCGCCGAAGCTAAAAGCCACAAATTCGACCATCACTACTGAGGAGCAGTGCCTAGTGCAGCACTGGACCTAAATACAGACTAACATAGAATTCTTCAGGTGATATAAGTCTGCTCAGTCAATAAATAATAATAATATAGTTTGTCCTGCTACAGGTAATGGACTCCCATCTCACATGTAAGGCAAAAATGAGCAGGGACTGTATGAAGATTAACAAATAGTGATTAGTGATGGGCGAATTTGTTCGGCAAGCGCAAATTTGCGGCAAATTCGTGTGATTCGCTGCAAGCAAATACATTTGCGAAACCACAGAGAAAATTTTGAGGCCGACGTTTCGCAAATTTCTCGGGAAATTCGCACATTTTTCGGCGAAGCAAAACGGGACAAATTCGCCCTTCACTAATAGTGATGGCCGAATAAATTTTGCCAGGCATGGATTTGCGGTGAATTTCTGTGTTTCACCACCTGCAAATAAATTGATGAAACTGTGGCGAAAATTTGACGGTGAAAAATTCTATGCATCAAAAAAAATCGCTGCTTGTCAAAATTGTCCCGCACATTACAAATTGGCCTGCATCGAAATTATTTGGACACCCATTGACTTTAATGCATTTAAATAAAATAGTCACACGAATAAAATTGTCGCTCATCAAAATTATTTTTTGCTGTTTCGTGAATTTTTTTGCCATTTCACGAATTTTTCAGCGAAACAAAAAGGGACAGATTAGTCCATCACCATTAACAATATATGTGTGTAGCAGAGAAGGTGATAACATGTATGGGAGATAATTATTAGTGCTTTTCTCCCATTTATTACTGTGGGTGAGTGAGAGGTCCTTGCCTATTATAATTATAGAATTATTTTTAACTGCATCTTAACGAGAGATAATTAAAATATGTACGGTTAATTAGAGATTCTGGAACAACTTGTATTAATGGCTGCTGTGTATCATTTATTGCTGTAATCTTCTTAAATCACAATATCTGTACATGAACCTGCAGGCAGGAAATGCGCAGCACATTGCAATATAATTGGACGCAATACATGCCAAAGAGATCTTTGTTTTTTTGTGCTTAAAATCCGCATCTCTCAAGTCACAGTCCTCTTAAGAATATTCCAGGCTGTACATTATTAGAGCAGCAACCTTTCATCCTGGTTTTAATTAGCTCTCACTCAAGTCGGTGATCGATAGCAGAAGGCAGCAGGTCTGTCTCCCTTGCTTGTTTTCTCTATCTTGAACTTGCCAAGATAGATTAGACTGTTGTCAAGGTCGCTCAATACCATGTGTGCAAACCAGACGATAAGCTGTGGACTCTATAATATGGGCTGGAAGTGTCTGTCCAGTGGCTTTGGAATCTTCTCAAGAGAACGTGTTTCTTCAGACCTTATAGTGTGACATTTATTGACTGAGGTGTCCACAGAAGCAAAGGAGAGTCAGAAAACTAGATGCAAAATGATAAGTTGTGGCTAAATAGCTTGTTAAATTTCCATATCACCGATATATAAGAGGGTCGGGGATAGTTTAGGGTAGAGAGGAGAGGGACATGTGTCTATTGGGGGAAAAGTACAAAAGTGCTTTTAATATAGTGTGAAAAAAGTGAATTTGAGTGAATTTCCAAAGGAAGAGACGCTCACTGTAACTTCAAGTAGTTTTTATATTCACAGAAGGGATTTCCTCATACAGGCACTTTAAGTTCACACAGTAAAGGAACATTAAGAAAGTTAAAGGGGGTTATTCACTTTCCAGTTTCAGTTGTTTTCGGGTTGTTCACCAAAAAAAAAAAAAAAAGACTTTTTTCAATTGCTTTCAAATTTTTTTTTTAATCTTTTACCATTTTTCCTAAATTAAAGTTCAAAGTTGAATGTTCGTGTCTCTGGTGTTTCAGTCTGGCAGCTCAGTGACCAGGTGCTGACCAGGTATTTCTCGGCAGCATCTGTGGAATATCAGTAACTATTGTAACTATCAGTGGCGTAACTATAGAGGAAGCAGTGGCTTAACTACAGATTTTCTCAAACGGTTAAGCCAGATTTTCTCAAACGGTTAAGCCAATTTTTACAGAGGGAAGGGGGGCCCAGGGAAAATGGGGGTCTGGACTGCGGGGTCTGCTTCCTTTATAGCCAACAGAAACCCCCCCTTCCACAGTCATTCTCTTGCCTGAGGCGGGGAATAAGCAGTGCGAGTTGGTATAGGCGGAGTCTGTGTGGCAGTGGGCGGAGTCTGTGTGGGAGTGGGCAGGGTCTGGTTATGGAGTGGGTGGGGTCCCATCAGGAAGTGCGGGTGCAGGAAGTTGGCAGGAGGATGGGGATCGAAGTGCACTGGGCCCCTCTGAAGATTTTTTTGCTAGGGGTGCCCAGAGCTGCCTTAGAAAATATGACATATGAAGGTGAAAAATTAAACTTCAAAATTAGAAAAATAGAAAAGTAGCTGAAAAAAGAATTTATTACTGGCAAACTATCTGAAACCAACTGAACTGAAAAATAGTGTTGAAAGGTGAACAAATCTTTTACATTCGTTCTTTTGACACCAGAACATTCCAGTCCACTGACAGCTGAAAACTTCAGAAATTCTTTTTTGACAGAGCCACAGGAATTATTTGGGCAACTTAATCCTGGTCTAACTGGTAATTTATAGTAATGTCAGTGTCAGTGACCCCTCATGCTGCTAAACATTTGGCCTATTCCATGGTCATTGCCTATTTCTATGAGAACAAAGAGGCTAAATAGATGGAATAATAGATTATAATATGTAAAGAAAAGAGACTAGGAGAATAGAGGTTGAGTGAGGAGAGGAAGAATAGTACTGAGAGTGGGCCCCTGATCTAAGGTTTTTTGGTGGGCCCCTGGTGTCCCGGTCCAACAGTGCTTGGGGCCCAGCAAGGAAGAATAATCTTCTGTAGTACCCAAAATTACATCATGCACTAGTGTGCCCAGGAGTTTAGATGGACCATTGGTGATGGTGGTGGAGGTTAACTTGTCTATAAGTAAATTAAATAAAACTGGTCATCTTCCCAAAACATTTTATCTGGAAGGGGAGAAAAAAAGGTTGTTGGTAGTTATGCCACTGACAACAAAGACTAATACATCAATTAAAAAAATATTTTTTTAAATGATGGTATTTATTAATGATTTAAATAATATGATTTGTGTGGACCTTATCCTTTACTGGAGTTTCAGTTCTTTGGACTTGTATATAAGAACAGTCCGGTGTGCAGGCGTCTTTTCCCCCTAACGCTTGCCCTAGCCAACTGGGCTCTAAATCTTCTGCATGTAAGCTCCAGCTGCTTGAGTCCATGCTATTCTAAAGATGTAAATCAAATTTTAACAATTTTAGCAATCTGGTTGGTAGGGCCCAAATTACCCTAGCAACCATGCATTGATTTGAATAAGAGACTGGAATATGAATAGGAGAGGCCTGAATAGAAAGATGGGTAATAAAAATTAGCAATAACAATAAATGTGTAGCCTTACAGAGTATTTGTTTTTAGATGGAGTCAGTGACCCCCATTTTAGAGTTGGAAAGAGTCAGAAGAAGAAGGCAAATAGTACAAAAATAATAAAAAAAAAAATAATGAAGACCAATTGAAAAGTTGCATAGAATTGAACCACCCCTTTAATCTGATGCTTGTTCATTTTATGGAGATAGCGATTTGGTAGGGTTTTTAGGGTACCCATATTATAGAAATTGCTTTAAATGGTCAACTTTAGCAAATGCACGGACAGCTGGAGGCCCTATGACTCCTAGAAGTCCATTATAGATGAAGATTCCTAGGGATTACCAATGCTAGACTCCATTAAGAGTTTATGATAATTATTATTAGAGATATTGAGTGCTTAAAGGAGAACTAAACCCCCTTGCTAATAAAAACCCCTACCCTCCCTGCTCCCTCCCTGCACAGGTGTTCACACAAGTAAATGCCCCTAAGCTGGTAATTACCCCTCATTGCAGAGTAAGCGCATTGGAGCTCACTGGCGCCATCTTGTGTTGCTTCGCTAATCTTCGCGTCCCTTCGGGAATTTCCGTGGCTTTCAGCGCATGCACAGTTGTTCGGGACTGGAATATTGCTACAACTTCACATGCGCCCATACATCGCTTACTTACTGAAGATTCCCGAAGTGCTGAAGATGGCCCCCTTGAGCTCCACTGCGCCGACTCTGCAATGAGGGGTAGTGATGGGCGAATTTTCCCCGTTTTGCTTCGCGAATGAACGGCGAAAAATTTGCGTCACTTCTGATGCTTGCGCCTTCTTTAAAATCAATGGGCATTCGAATAATGTTGATGTGTGACGGTATTGATGCAAGCGACTTTTCTGACATGCGTCAAAATTTTTTTGACGCTGGCAAATTTTCGCAGCAGTTTCGCTAATTTATTTGCCGGCGCCGAAACACAGAATTTTGACGCAAATTTGTGTCTGCCGAATTATTACCCCTCATTATCACTAATGAGGGGTAATTACCAGCTTAAAGGCATTTACTTGTGTGTAGAGGGAAGCAACAGAGACATCCTTATCCTCATATTTGTCCATCTCTGACATCACATAAAGTATAAAATGATATATTTCACTGTATATGTGCAGCTGTTGTATATTATACATAGATATCTAAATTAAAATGATGGTAAACATGTTGAAATGATGCTGTAATTGTTCATACAATGGAGCAGTGAAGCCGAGTCATCTTTGCCTCTTTATCCTTCATGAACCTTCAGCATCAACACCCACGGGAGAGGGACAACTCCTTATCTCTCTTGGCAGTAAAGATCTCTTTTTTTTTATTATTCATACTGGCTAATTTTAAAAAGGCAAACCTAAAGGTTGTGTTGTCTCCCATCACGTCAGCTTATAAAGTGTCACAATGAAAGGGGAGCACAGAGCCGGTGAGTTTAATGTGACAAGGCAGAATGTTTAAAACATTCATCTGTCATTTGCTAATCGAGCTGACTATGGACAGTGCAGGACCTGCATTTGAAGGGGAAGATAGAATAAAAAAACAACCTCCGCCAGGGATGATTGTTTAATTGGATGAAATTACATCAAGTGACTTTTACATCTCACTAATTGTTTTGGGAATGAAAAAGAAGAAAGCAAGACAAAGTGGCATAATGATGTTATGATGTGCCTGAGTATCCTCCTCACCAACTCAGCCTGTGGAGATTATTTGATATAAAAAGAATTCATTTAATACAAGCAATGCCACCTGTTTTTATTTGCTCTCCTCCATTATGGGCTTCGTGAGCTGCAATTAGAGAAATCATAGAAGCGATTTTTAATTGCCTAAAGGTGCAGTTGTTTTGTTTGTGTCTTACAATGTGCATTAAAACAATATACTCCTGAATGCATTTTAGAATATTTGTAATTCTCATCCCAAAGAGACACCGTGCATTTTACTCTGGCGCCCAGCATTGAAGATGCTCTTGGAGGAATAATACAGCTAAGAGTATAAATTTCTGCAGGGGGTTATCTTCCCCTTATTTCTGTAAGTCTGTAAGACCAGTGATCCCCAACCAGTAGCTCACAAGCAACACGTTGCTCCCCAACCCCTTGGATGTTGCTCCCAGTGGCCTCAAAGCAGCTGCTTATTTTTGAATTCCAGGCTTGGAGGCAAATTTTGGTTGTATAATAACCAGATGTACTGCCAAACAGAAAATCTGTAGGCTGCCAATCCAAATAGGGGCTACCAATAATCAATCACAGTCTTTATTTGGCATTGCACCCCAAGGGAACTTATGCTTGTGTTGCTCCCCAACTCTTTTTACATATGAAAGTTGCTCTTAGGTGAAACAGGTTGGGGATCCCTGCCCTAGACTGAATGATAATGGTGTAGGCATGTCCTGTGGGGGAGTTACCCATTGGTACATTGATGTCAATTGTTGCTTTTCTAGTCAATGAGTAGTCACTTCAAGAATCCTGGCCTGTCCCCACTGAGAAGGGTGGGTTGTGCCAGAAGCAGGGAGGCCTTAGTGACGAGAAGACCTTGGGTTAAGATACTGGAGTCTGGCTGGAGGAACATGTGAATAATGACTAAATAGGTATTCGTCAGAGTCTACGTTTATCTCACTCTGGGAATGACAGTTCTGGCCTCCTTGTCTCTGCTCATGCCAAAGGGTGGATTGTGCCAAGAGCAGGGAGGCCTCAGTAAATAGAAGACTCTTGGGATAAGACACTTCAATAGAAGTCAGGTAAGAGGGACTCCCAATAGAAGAGAAAAAATCAAAAATATGAAAAACTGCAATGGCATAAAGTAATAAAACTAAGTTCTGTCTAACAGGGGTGTTTTGGGGGTCATTGTCGCCTTGAGGCAGCGTTTCTGACATTCCCCTCCCTCGCACCCGGCGCATACCATTTCAAGTGCTGGAGCAGCGTAGGGGAAAACATTACCAGTGTGGAGAGCGTAACTGAAAATAGATTGGAATTTTGGCTCTTAAAGATACCAGGAGCAGCTTTTTTGTCACCCCTGGTAAGTTGTGGGCAAGTTTGTCAACTCACCTCATGGCAGCCAAAGAAATAACACAATCAGTCATAATCATAATCAGTAACATTATCAAAAAAGAACTCACTGGAGTCGAAGGGTGGTCCTGGTGCAAAAGCCCCAAACCCAGGGGCGTAACTACAGACAAAGCAGACCCTGCGGCTGCAGAGGGCGGGGCAGGAGGTATAAGGGCCCCATGAGGCCCTAATTCATATAAATACTGGTAAAACAGGTCAACCTTTAAATATTTTTGGGGCCTGAGAAGAAATTGCTGTGGGGCCCAGTAATAACTAGTTATGCCACTGCCCAGACCTGTTGCTGTAGGGAGCCCAGTGCATCAAATCAAAATGACTACTCACACACCTTCCACCAGTTGGATATTTTATTTATCATTTTAATTGTATTTATCATTTTAAAGCAATTAGGCATGCCTAACTAATGCACACGAAACACATCAGGCCTAATTGTTTTAGGCAGATAAATAAACTGAATTTTAGCTGAAATCCGACTGGTGGAAGGAAGGATGGACTCCATGAATAAGGACTAGATAGTTATAGGTTAGAACCTACATTTATATCAGTCTGGGAATTACATTTCCACCCTCCTAGCCTCTGCTAAGGTAGAAGAGAGGCCTTATTAAAGATAATACCTTGTGTTGAGAAGTTTGAGTAGACCCAGGTAGGAGGGGACTCATTAATAAACACTGGATAGTGGCAGGTTAGATCCTACATTTATCTTGCTCTGGGAATGACAGATTAGGTTTGTTTAGTATAGCAGTAGGAAACTTCCCTAAAGAGGGTAGAGGGTTAGTACCCTAGTGTGATCTGCCAGGTTGTGGTATTATATCTTCTGGTAGATAAATGAGCTTCAGCCTGAGAGAGGGAAATAGAGAATGGAAAGCCCCACCCACTTTGGAATGAGCATATATCAGTGAATGTAAAATAATTCATTTCATTAGGTCATCTGTACTTTAATTTGTTTCCCTTGAAGTATTCCAGTATACCTGCTCTGTGTAATATGGACTGGTACCAGAATATGGATGGGGACCCATCAGAGATTTACCAAAGCTATGCTAGATGTGGCTTCATTGCCCTATAGATTCAAAGGCTTAGGATTCGCTTCTTCCTTCTCTGGAGAATTATATTTTAAATTTTTTTTCACGAATAACCTGAATCAAAGTGTTTTGCACTCTGTCTAGCAGTATTTATGAGTCAGATACATATTTGAATGGGATTTTAATATCTCTCATTAATCATGCTTTTTCCCCCTATCGCTCTTTAATCAGCAAACAAAATCAGGCTCCAGGAACGTGAAAATCATGTTAAACCCTGGTTTCAAACAGCCTCCCTCTTTCATGGCTGCAGTCTTTTCTCTTCCCGGCAGAACTGTTAGCTGTATGGAATGGTAGCGGAGTGAGGCTATGGGAGAGAATCAAGGGCAGCGCCTGTAAGCAAAGCTTAGGGCTGGGAGATCTTTAAAAACATGCTTTTTTTAATGTTTAATTTTTCGAAAAAATGATACAGTTGCATACATTAAAGGGAAATTGACAAAACTGGGGAATTTGTAATGAGCGGCAACAATTAGTAATTAGCAGCAAGATCAGTAAAAGGGTAAACTGTACATTACTTTGCCTGGGTATTAATTAAGTTTTTCACAAGATTATTCAGCATAGTTTGTGATATGCTTATCATTCAGGAACAGGACTAGACATAGGCAGCAGTTTCATGCGCCTTGGGCACAATGTTGGCAAAGAGTGGAAGTTAAAGGGTCAATGATCAGTGGGGGGAGAAGTGGATAAACCTTAGTTAGGCAGTTCTTCCAATATATTTTCAGGTTGGGCAAAAATGGACACCCTACTAGCGATGCACTGAATCTAGGATTTGGTTCGTTATTTGGCCAGGATTCAACATTTTCAGCAGGGCCGTATTTATATTAAGGCACCCGATGGCCTATAAATGTATTTTTTGAAATTAAAAAAAAAATTGCCCAGCCTCTTCCACGGATTTCCATTTCCTGGGGGGTGAGGGGTAGGGGCCAGGCTGGTTTGTGGAAGTGAAGTCACGCGCATGCACCATGTGACGTCACTTCCACAACCATCATGCATGTGACGTCACAAGCATGCCGTAGGGGACGTATTTAGGTCCGATGCCTAAGGCAGCACCAGCCCTAACTAAGTCCTGATTTTCAGCAGGATTCAACCAAGTCCTTATGTCTAGCCAATCCAAATCCTTAAAATCACGCGACTTAGTTATTATTATTCCAGACTTTATCGCAGGGTATGCACTTGACCAAACAAATTGTTTTGTGATGGGGTGACATATTGTTCTCTAATAGAGGGTGAAATCATCCATTGATCTCCGATATACTTATTAAAGATAAGCACGTTGATGTTAATTCACAGAATCACGTTACATTGTTCCCTGGGACCCAAACAGGAGGCAAAACATGTTTCTTTCCTGCAAAGAGATGATGCCAATTGCAACGGTATAAATCATTTTCTAACAGTATTGTGCTGTAGCCTTGTATGGAATGTCTTGCAGCTCTCATCCTAATTTAGCATAGGTGGGGGTATTTAACCTTATAATTGCCGCTGAGGAGTGTACTGCATTGCAGTGCGACAGAATAGCTTGCTTGGCACGATGAAGAATGCCTGTAGATTGTTCTGTAATTAATAGTGTGCTGTCACTAATACTCCTGTTTCTCCTCTGTGCATGCCGTACCATTGCAATGACTGGCCTCATTAGTGCTTAAATACTCATGTACCTCGTGTCCCTCCCAATGGGGCATATTTACTAAAGAGAGAAGTGGCTAACGCTAGCAACAATTTGCTAGCGTTGCCATCCGCAGGGTCATCAATTCACTAACAGACGCAATTGCCTATTTGCTAGCAAACCAGAACATCGCTAGTGCAGTTTCTGGCCCTATTGCCAGGTGTATTTTCGCTCCGGCGAACTGCGCGACTCCGCAAATTCACTAAAGTGCGGATTTTAGTTTCACCGGAGTTGACTTCACCACCTCAGACCAGGCAAAGTGCTAAAAAAAAGCTACATCCTCCTCAATCTTATGTCACTTACATCATATCTTTTGTGCTGAAAATGCATTAAAGTTCAAAAAACGCCGGTGACTTTTCCTTTTTTGAAGCGGGATTGGCTGCAAAAGTCCTAACTTAGACTTTTTTGGGTAACCAGTTTTCACAGTGGGCTCATGTGTAGGGCAATATATTAACTCTCTTGTCTTTATTAACGTTCCCTGGACATGTGTAGTAATAAGTGGTAACTTCAAGCATTTGCACCAACATTTATAATAAGGACCTCCATACAACTTTATATTTCCCACCATATGCAAATTGACCTAAGCGCAAGATCACTAGCAAATTTTCGGTAAGCACAAATGAACACTAGCGCATCTTCGCTATGAAAGTCATAGAAGAAAGCAGAAAGCAGAAAGCACCAGCATTTGACGCGCAGGATGAAATTTAGCATTTTAGTGAATTAGCGTATTCGTAGTGCATTTGTGCCTGGTGAAGTGGTGCGAGGGGTGCGAAGCTGACGCTGGCAAAAATTTGCCCGTTAGTGAATCTGCCCCATTGTCTTGTGAAATGCCTGTACTGTGTATTGTGATGCCGTCCAAGTGGGATAATTGCTCCAGGGATATGTCATGTTTAGGGAGAATGATAAAGGGAAAGCTGGAATAGAGTTCTCCACCAGGGCAAAGCTAGCATTTAACAGTAACGCACTGTGACACTGAGTCTACTCCTTAATGATGGGATGTGCAGCATTTAAAGGACATCATGGGTGGCAGATTGAGAGCAGGTTTGTAGTAACCATTAAACCTAGTGTGCAGGCCAGATGCATTTTATAAGAAACATTGGCATTGCCAATTACAAGTGTTATCTGCTATAAATGAAGGCGGTCAACAGACTGTACAATAAATTCCATGCTAAATGCAAACTTCGTGTACACTTAAAAAAAAGAGCCACACTGCTCGAAACATGTTGTGTTGAATAAACCTTGCAGCAAAGTTTCTGCGCTTTTTGAGCCTGTTTTGTCCACAATATTTCACGAAGTTTGCATTCTAGATGGGACAGAAGCAGTGGCACAGGCAAGATATTGTGTAATTGGTCCCAACTACTATTATTTCTGATAAATTCCATGGTAGGTCTCACAACCTGTACGGAAAGATTGCATTAGTCTATGCCTATCCCTTTAGAGAAATATTTGATGGTATAAATCAGTGATCCCCAACCAGTACCTGTAGCTCATACGCAACCCCTTGGATGTAGCTCCCAGTAGCCTTTATGCTCACAGCCCTTATTTGGCACCCGTAGAAACCTTTTTCATGTATGTTGTGCTCACTAATAGTGATGAGCGAACACATTTGTAAACACATTAAAATCTATGTGTGACTTTTTTTTTATTGTGGCACCTTTTTATCGCTTAGCCTTTCAGGCTACCAATAAAACACTTTTTTCCTTAAAGTCATGTCTTGTTGACTGTGTTGAGCGAATCTGCTATGTTTTGCTTTGTGTCAAAATTCACAAACCAGTGTCACAATTCACCCGTAGAAACTTTTTTCATGTTTGTTGTGCTCAATGGGAAGGCAAAATCAGATGCATTTTTGGCTCAGAATACTGCTACACATGTGCCCTACATTGTTAGAGGATCTCCTGTCCACTAGGCTTCAGCTATTTCTCAATAGATAACAAAAGACTCGCATGCTGCATGTTGTTGACATTGCCTCCTGCCTACAGATGACTTTGGAAGTACATCTGGTTTTTATGAAACCAACACTTGCAATTCAAAAATAAGCACCTGCTTTGAGGCCACTGGGAGCAACATCCAAGGGGTTGGTGAGCAACATGTTTCTCGCGAGTCACTGGTTGGGGATCACTGGGCTATAACTTATTTATCACTGGCTTACAAACACAGGCATAACTAATAAATCTGACCACCAACAGATAATATCTGGGTGCTCAAATCCCATGTGTGTAAGGAGAGGGGAGGATAATATAATGCTCAAATATTTTGTCTGCTGCATGGGATGGGCAAATTTTTTCGCCTTTTTTTTTTCGCCGCGGAAATGACGCCCATCGACTTGTATGGCATCGTGGGTCAAAAAAAATTTGACGCGCCTCAAAAAATTTTTGACGCCCATAGACTTTAATGGGTGCCGGCGGCAAATTTTTGGCTGCATGTCTTTATTGACTTGTGCAAAACTTACCGCATGGTGAATTCACTGCAACACCATACTTGGGGACAATATTTGCTCATCACTACTCCCCATCTCTTTTTTATTTGAATGTGGCTGATGGGTAAAAAAAGTTTGGAAACCCCGGGTATAGAGGGTCTTTACTTGAAGTGAAAGAGTCATTCCCATAAAAAGACTTATCAAACTTGTTGACTACATTGCAAGTGTACTGAAAACGAATTTTGTAATCAGACAGATTTCGGATTAGAGCAATGGCTTTGTTAAATGGGAACCAAACCCCCGCCCCCCAGCAAGTATCTCCTGCCCCATTTTCATTGCTAAAGAGTCAACTGTTTCAGGGTCTGGGACCACTGGTAGACTTCCAGCAAGAATGAACTTTCTGTGGAGCCTGGGACCAGAAGTGATGCAGTGGAACATGGTGGGCAGCGACCACACAGTGCAACTCTGCAGCCCAGCAGGAAATACTGACTTTTTTGAAAGTGGGGTTAATGTATATGGTAAAGGAGTTTAAAACCCTATTAAGGGGGTTAAGTTCCCCTTTAAATTCCAAATATACAACAACAGCACCCTGGGTTAGCAGAAGAGCAGTTACTGTCAGTGCTATCACTTTTAGACATTGTAATTACTTGAAGGAACACTGCAAATTCACATTGTGCAAAACTTTCTGCCAGCAGAGCCCTGAAGTTGTGCAGCAGGTGGGGTCCCATGTGAACCCTGCAGTTGGGTTTTGGTGTTCAGCAGAGTCTAATTTGCAAGTGCAGTTTCAGTTTCCTAAGGGTCAGGGTGGGTTAAGCAGGACATTCTTTCCCTTCATTTCTCGCCTTCCTCTCTGCACAGTGATTTTCCTTAAAATATAACATACATAACATAAAGCAAACATAGAAGGGTATCATACCTGCCAAAATTTTGGAAATAGAAAGAGGGACAGCGTGGAGCACAGCATTTTTTTGACCATGCACATTTTTAGCCACACCCCCTAATTACCATGTTCATTTTACAAAATTTGGCAGGTAGTGAAAGTTTAAACACATTTCTGTGGTTTTTATGTGTTATTACAGTTTTGCTAATGAAAGTGAATTGCCCTTTAGGCAGCAAGTCACAATTTCCCCAAGAGACCTGCTTATCTTAAATTGTTACAAAAGTATGGTATAGATAAAATGTGCTGTCTTAATAAGAAGTTACCAGGCCTCATTTTAGAGGCCCTCTAAGGTCTGTAAATAAGATATTTTTCATCAACGTGTAGTGAAAATGCTTATCAGCCAGTAACCCACCGGTCCTCGCAGCAGTTGCAGAGACTGTTTCTTTTCTCGTTATGCCGCTAAATGGAACTAAAATACAAAATGTTTGTTCTACCGTGCGTGATTTTCGATGAATAGTGTTTATGTTACATACACACCAGCAGGGGGAGCTTCAGCATTGCTAAAAATCCATTCTTCAACTAATCTATACAGACAGACAAATGGTCCCTTCCCCAGAGTGATTTTATTCTCTTTATACTCAGGTTTCACATAATGGTGCATTTTTGGAGCAATTTATTAAGTGCCTTAGATAGTGATACTGCAAAATGGGCCCTGTCACTTCCTGCACAAATCTTATCCTCCTTCTTTCACTTTATTTGCTGGCAGATTTGACTAGTCCATATATTCCCAAACAGCCCTTGTCACCTCCTGTATCGATTATGGTATGTAATCTGTCTGTTCAGTGTATATATCCACGTATAGAATAGTGCTGCAGAATATGTTGGGGTATTAATACTGTTAATAATAATTTATAAAAACCTGTGTAGTTAGATGCTACTGGATTCCAGTTTTTTGGATATGAATTTGCATTGGATAATGCTGTAATAGCTCATGGCTCTGGAATTAGTAGTGTTTAGTAAGTGCCTGCTTATTTATTTTTTTACTTTACCTAATGTCTGTATGTATGTATAACTTTATTGGTAAAGCGCTGATAAGGCACCACAGAGCCGTACAATGCATAAAAGTACAATATGAATTAAAGTACAATATAAGTATAAACAGGGAGGACAAGTCACACAATAAATATACACAGTACACAGAGAAGAACTCATATAAGGGCACAGAGCTTAAAGGGATACTGTCATGGGAAAAAAACATTTTTTCAAAAAGAATCAGTTAATAGAGCTGCTCCAGCAGAATTCGGCACTGAAATCCATTTCTCAAAAGAGCAAACAGATTTTTTTGTATTCAATTTTGAAATCTGACATGGGGCTAGACATATTGTCAATTTCCCAGCTGCCCCAAGTCATGTGACTTGTGCTCTGATAAACTTCAATCACTCTTTACTGCTGTATTGCAAGTTGGAGTGATATCACCCCCCTCCCTTTCCCCCCCCCCCCAGCAGCCAAACAAAAGAACAATGGGAAGGTAACCAGATAGCAGCTCCCTAACACAAGATAACAGCTCCCTGGTAGATCTAAGAACAACACTCAATAGTAAAAACCCATGTCCCACTGAGACACATTCAGTTACATTGAGAAGGAAAAACAGCAGCCTGCCAGAAAGCATTTCTCTCCTAAAGTGCAGGCACAAGTCACATGACCAGGGGCAGCTGAGAAATTGACAAAATGTCTAGCCCCATGTCAGATTTCAAAATTGAATATAAAAAAATCTGTTTGCTCTTTTGAGAAATGGATTTCAGTGCAGAATTCTGTTGGAGCAGCACTATTAACTGATTCATTTTGAAAAAATATTTTTATCCCATGACAGTTTCCCTTTAAGTGCTATGTGCTAATAGACAGAGTGGGAAGGAGATCCCTGATCTGTTGAGGGTAAAAGTGCACAAGGTAAAGGCATTGTACAAAAGGTACCAGGACTAGACTAAAGCTCCCCATAGACGTGACGATTCTTCTTGGCGAACGACCGATTTTAGGGAAGACCGACCAATCCTTTGAAATTGTCGTGCGGTTAGTGGGATTCGAGCGATCGTACATCTTACGATTTTTCGGCCGACATCTGTCAGGAAATTGATCTGCCAGGTCAAAAAATCTCTGTCAGTCCCAGTGCAATCTATCTATGTTTGCAGGGCCAAGCAGGCAGCTCCCCTTTGTTTTCCTGGCAAATTGGTCTTTTTAGTTGATGGTAAATTTGTACGATCGTTCCGAGAAAATCGTGGTCTCGCGATGAGGATCTGATCTTTTAAAAATCTCAACATCTATGGCCAGCTTAATGTTGTAGTAATCCAAAAGGTAGACTTTTAGATTCCTTATGGAGGAAATTAGGGATGGAATTGAGAGGTAAAGAGCAGCAAGATAGAAAGGTTTGAGACGAGGTGGCAGTGGATGTGGATGGTGTGAAGAGAAGGTGGCTCTGAGAGGAGATGATTGGATGGCAAGGAACGTACAGAGAGACAAGAGATGAAATGTAGTGAGGAGCAGAAGAGTGAAGGGCTTTGAATGTTGATAGAAGGGTTTTATACGCTATCCTTTGCTTAACAGGCAGCCACATTAGGGATTTTAGTTGGGGTTGAACAGTTTCCCTCTTAGGAGAGACCAGGAGGATCCTAGTAGACAAGTTTAAGATTGATTGGAGGGGAGAGAGATGGGAGTCAGGAAGACTGGTTAGTAGAAGATTGCAATAGTTAAAAAGAATAGGATAAGGGCATGGATTAGTTGTTTGTGAAAGAAAGTGGTGTATCATTGCTATATTGTGGAGGAAGAAGCAACAGGTTTTGGCCATAGCTCCCAACTGTCCCGTCTGTGGCACAGTCCTGATTTTAAAAGTTCAGCCAAAGGGGCGCACTAATAGATCCCGCACTCTCGTTGCGGGTAACTATTTTTTTTTTAAAAAAACTGCCACCTGCACTGGGAGCTTCTGATACGAGCAGCCATATTGGGGCACATGCATGTGCATAATGAGCGAATGCCGCGACTTGCTCACCATGCGCGTGACGTCAGAAGTGTATTATGTGCTGCAGTGTCCTAGCGTTGGAGGAGGGCTATTGAAAAAAAAAATACTGTTACCCCCAACTTGAGTGCAGGGGATGGGGATAATATTTTTGCCCAACAGGTGCCCTTTAAGGAAAAGAAAACAAGGTATTAAGCAATTAACTCTAAATATTTGTATTTGTATCTATGAATTAAAAGCTTCAATGTTTCTATGGTAATGAAAGTCCAAAGTGACTTCCAATAGCCTACATGTGACCACAGACGGTACATTATTCCTTATATACTAAGCACTCAGGTCATAAAAGAGATGTCATGTATTAATCCATTCCCAATGGGGTGCAACAGGTTAAGCTTCAATCAATAAAAAAGACAATTTTAATGTCAAAAAGCCCCAGTGAGTCAGCAGTAATAATGTATTCTGAAATCATTCCAGCGAGCAGCAATTATATCTTCATTTTACTTTTGCGGAGAACATCTTAAATGTGGAACATTATTTTTAGGGTGCTGTTTAATGACACACAGTTCTTTTTTTATTAGCTCGCTTGTACAATAGCCTTCAATAAATTCCCTTTTATATGCTCAAAATGTGTTTTAAAAAAAATAGGCTCCTGGACACATTCTGTTAATTATTGATAATAATTGAATTAGACATCATCCCATGCACTTTACAGAGAATGAGTACGGCATGAAGAATGAGTGTGATTTTTATGGCTTTATGAGTTTGATAATAAATCATAGCATATAAGTGACAGGGCCCATTAGTCCAGGCTAAAAATTAGGGTTCTGAGCCCCATGCACCAAGCACTTCCAGTGGTGTGTTCTGTGCCAGATTAGAAATCATGAAGAGATCAGCAGAGAGAGAGAGAGAGAGATACAGCTGTTTCTGTTCCAATTGGAGACCATATGAACAGCATCAGACTTGGGGGGGGGGTCCAAGGCCCATAGGAACCAGCCACATTTGCACCCCCGGCAAATATCTTATTTTGTTGCAGTCATAATCTGGGAGGTAAGTCTGTAATAGTGATGAGTGAATTTATTCACCAGCCATGGATTCACAGTGAAATTCCGAAATTCATGTGCAAAATTTTTCTCGAAACTGTAGCGAAATTCAATGAAAAATTAGCCGTGAAACGCCCAGAAGAAAAAATGCCCATTGACGTGTTCATTAGGACAAAAAAAGTCGCCATAACAAAAAATGGTTATTGACTTTAAGGGCAGAGATACACGGTCAGATCCGGAGAGATTAGTCGCCGGCTTGAATAAAAATCGCCACCTGGATGACAATCGGAGCGCCTTGTTTTCCAAAGTTGCTGAAGTTGCCTGACGAGGAAACTTCGGGCGACTTCGGAAAATGAAGTGTTCCCAGTGTCATCCCACCCCATTCCCATCCCATTCTAGGAGGCGGGAAGGCAAGGGGAGGCGGTTCGGGAGATTAGTCGCCCCGAAAAAGAGATTTGTCGCCGAAGCGACTGATCTCCCTGAAACTGGCCCTAATGCATTAGGACAAAAAAGTTGCCATAAGAAAAAACGCCTATTGACTTTAATGCACTAGGACAAAAACTCGCCATAAGAAAAAACCACCATTGACTTTAAGGGTCAGTCCACACAAGCAGATTCGGGGAGATTAGTTGCCCCAGCTACAAATTGCCTCTTCTTCGGGGCGACAATCTCCCTGAACTGTCTTCCCCCTGCCCTACGGCTAAAATGAAAAACGCCTGCGGCAAAGCACTTCTTTTGCCTCACGAGGAAACTTTGGGGTGACTTCCGAAAACTAAGCACCATGTGTGAATTGCTGCATTTTTTTGCTGGGCGTTTAATCTCCCCAAATCGCAGTGTGTGTCTCTGCCCTAATGCATTAGGACAAAAAAGTCGCCATAAGAAAAAACGCCTATTGACTGTAATTCATTAGGACAAAAAAAGTCGGCAAATGAAAAAAAAATACCCATTGCCTTTCATGAATTTGGAGGGAGAAATACTGTTGGGCGCGTGAAAACGACCATTGACTTCAATGCTTTTCGTGAAATTTCTCAGTTTCGCTAATTTTTTTTCATCCCATGCATTCGCTCATCACTAGTCTGTAGTACCCAGGACAGCTGGCGATTTTGACTTTTTAAGACACATAAAAATGACACTAGTCTATAGACATAGCCTCAATCTCTATGAAATGTCATGGGCATGAATATCGCAACATGTTGCTGCTCTATCTGTCGTAACTGCATTTGTTATTGGTGTCATTATTCATTTTAAAACCTATGTAAAAATATATGTAAAACAACCGCATTTGACTAGTGTTTAAATATGCTTGGATTCTATTACTATGAGCTGGGGGGTCTTGATGTATTTTGCTTGTCATAGGCTATTGCTGATATCCAAGGTCACATATGTTATGCTTGGTAGTCAGATCCACTGGTACAAGGAACCTACAGCATCAAACACCCCCCCCCCCAAGCTTAATCTTATTTTCTGGGGTCGTTCTGACTTGTTGAGCTCAGCGGGACCTCCAGTGTCCTGACATGAAGGGGCAAGTAGCTTTGATTACAACAATAAAGGAGGGCTTCTTCCAACATCTGTCTGTACAATGAGGGATCTTACCGAGTCATTGAGATCAATATCCCATCAGTTCTCTTTGTTGGGAAACCGTGACAGTGTGTCTCAGGCTTTTATAGGGAACAACAATACCCACTCATCGACCTGCTCTGAACTCTTTCACATGCGGGTCTGCACAGCTCTGCAACTGTATTATATTCTAGTACAGGTATGGCATCTGTAATCCGGAAACCTATTATACAGAAAGTTCCGAATTACAGAAAGGCCGTCTCCGATAGACTCCATTGTAATCAAATAATGCAAATTTTTAAAAATGATTTCCTTTTTCTGTGTAATAATAAAACAGTAGCTTGTACTTGATCCCAACTAAGATTTAATTAATCCTTAATGGAAGCAAAAGCAGCCTATTGGGTTTATTTAATGTTTACAGGATTTTCTAGTAGACTTAAAGTACAGTATGAAGTAAGATCTGTAATCCAGAAAACCCCAGGTCCCATACCTGTTTTTTAGGATGCTCTGCCCTGACACTGCCATATTATTCTTCACACCATCCAAACTAATAAGAACTGCCCTATTACAGTTAAAGGGGTTGTTCACCTTTATATTAACTTTTAGTTGTGCCCAACAGACACAGTAATCTCTCCCCTGGTGCCAACATGCCAACCAAAACATCATTGATACAGTCCTCACCCGATGGGTCTGCATGTGCCACTGATCTATGGCCAAATAATTGGGTCAACCCTACCAAGGTGACCACAGTCATTATCTGTAATTATCGATGATTAGTGATGTCATTGGTTATAATTATTGTTTAGTGATGTCATCAGTTAGTGTGTAAGTAGTGTCACATGACTCACTGAAACTTGTGGATTATTAAAATAATCTACTACAGTGGTGTAGTAAATTCACTTTTAGTATGATACAGAGAGTAATATCCTGAGACAAATTGCAATTGGTTTTAATTTTTTAGTATTTGTGATTTTTGAGTTATTTAGCCTTTTATTGAGCAGCCCTCCAGTTTGCAATTTCACCAATTTGGTTGCTAGGGTCCAAATTACCCTAACAACCATGCATTGATTTGAATAAGAGGCCTGAATAGAAAGACGAGTAACAAATTGTTATGGGCAAATTTATTCGCCAGACGCGAATTCGCAGCGAATTCCGGCGATTGCGGCAGGCGAATAGATTCTTGAAACCGCCGTCAAAAAATCCTAGCGTCAAAAAAAATGGACACATCGTCAAAAACGAGATGCCAGCGTCATTTCGTGAATTTTTTGATGTTTCGTGAATTTTGCGGGAAATTTGCGAATTTTTCTGTGAACCGAAACGCCCCGAATTCGCCCATCACTAGTAACAAAAAGTAGCAATAACAGTACATTTGTAGCCCTACAGAGCATTTGAAAGCTGCAAAGAGACAGATAAAGAAGGAAAATAATGTAAAACGATAAAGAAAAAGAGACGACCAATTAAAAAGTTGCTTAGAATAAGCCATTTTATAACATCCTAAAAGTTAACGTTAAGTAATGTCCTATAATAACTTGTACTGATATATTATAGTTATTTCTTTGCACTTCAATATGTTGCATGACCATATATTGTTAGTAAAACCTCTGTATACGTGTATTGTTAACAGCTGGGAACTGAAAAAGAGATGTTGAAGGATCCCGTGCAACAAGGCCAACACATTGATGCTCCAAGTGACAAATCCAAAACTATACTCACTTCTCCAATGGAACTTACAGTCTAAGGCTCTTATTGGATACCTTCAGGCCAATTTCATCTAGATATAGTTAACCTGCTGGTATGAAACTGGAATACCTTGAGGAAACTTACACAAGCACAGGGATACAAACACTATGCATATAGTTCCATGGCTGGAAACATAGAACCCCCAATACTGCAAGGCAGGGATGGAACTAGGGGTAGGCAGAAAAGGCACGTGCTTAGGGTGCAAAGGTGAGGGGGTGCTGGGCATGTACCCCTTCCGTAGGGTTTCCACCCGGCCGGAATTTTGCTGGCCTAGCCGGTAAAATACCTGCCAAGGCCGGGGCCGGTATTACAAATTTACCGGCAATGTAGCTGCCGGTAAATTTGTAATACGATCAAAAGGAGCCCTCGGCCTGCCCCCAATCACCTGCAACTTACCTTTTTCTTTGCCTCTTCTAGTGTCCACGGGTCTCCGTCGCGTGGCCCCGCCCCATTTGATGTCACACCCGCCCCTTTTGAGGCCCCACCCCCAGCAGCCGGTAAATTTTTTTATAAAAGGTGGCAACCCTACCCTTCCGTCTGCCTACCCCTGTTTTAGGCCCTTAATGCCCTGCTGAAGAAAGTGTCCACGCACTCTGGCGCCCCCAAGTGACGTCACTGCATGTGCAGACGCTCGTTCAGGAAAATCCAAATTGCTTAAAGGAAAACTATACCCCTCAAACAATGTAGGTCTCAATAAAAAGATATTGCATAAAACAGCTCACTTGTAAAACCCTGCTTCATGTAAATAAACCATTTTCATAATAATATACTTTTTTAGTAGTATGTGCCATTGGGTAATCATAAATAGAAAACTGCCATTTTTTAAAAAAAAATAAAGCCTCCCCCCCTCGGATCGTAGAATTCACGGTGCACACAAACAAACCATACATGTTAGGTCACATGAGCCAATTGACAGACAGAGTTGTAGTATTTCTGGTCAAGTGATCTCTGAGGCAGCACACAGACCATCAAGAAATGGTGGTTCAAGGCAAGAGATGTAAAAGGGAAATATATAGTTAAATATATATTCCAGTTTGGTAAGATTATTTAATATGCCTCTTAATTTGATATAAACTATCTGTTGCTCAAGTATTCATTTTGGGGGTAAAGTTTTCATTTAACGTAAGCGTCTACCAACAGAGTACTGAATAGAAACTGAACCGAATAGCCACATGACTTTAAAGTTCTGGACAACACAATGGAAATGTGTGTGGTTCATAGATGATGCATTCGTTTCAAATCTGAAGATGTAAAAATCAAGGTTTAGTTTCAGTCCTTTATTTGGCAGAATACTAAAATAATGGATTTGGTCCCTCCCAAGCAGGGTCGGTCTAGGGGGGGGGGGTCAGGGCCCACCGGGCTGCCACATCAGGGCCCCCCACCCCCCAAGGGCCCCCCTTCCCAGTCACAAACCCCCTCTGTCCCTTTCCCGCCCCCCTCACCGGCTCGTACCTACTTGTCATCTTTATGTGATGGGGCAGGCAGAGGTCAGGAGCAGAGGGGGAGAAGGTCAGGCTCTGTACAGCAGGTCTGGGCCCACCAGGTTTGTAGCAGGTGTCCCGTCAGCCCAGTCCAACACTGCTCCCAAGTCTTTTGCCCCCTCTCTTCTCATTCATGATTTTACTTTTTCCACTGTCACCCAATTTAGATTTCATTTCTGACACCTGTACGTTCTCACACCATCTTCTCTCCCTTTTCTCCTCCTGCATCCTTCATCTCTACATTCTCTAATTAGCGAACTTCTAACTCCCCCTCCTTTTCTTTACCTCCATGTACAACCGCATGAAGATCAGCAATGATTCCATAAGTTTCCTTGTAATTACTAGGAGGCAATTATGCATCTGGGGGTATGGATGGTAAATGTATTTTGCTTGTAGGTCACATTTTGGTTGCTTTGTTAAAGGAGATTGCATTTGAACTATTATTTTATCTGCTCCTTCATTAATGGTCCTTTAAGTAGTGATTGGGTTAAGCAGTATGTCTGCACCAAAGAAAGACTTTTTATCTCCAGCGTTGCCAATAATCCAAGAACTGCTTAACAGACAGTTGCCATGGGAACAGCAAGAACAGTTCCACACCAAGGCTGAAAGCTGTGTATCAATGGCAGCCCGGTGTCTGCTTCCTTATACACTGGAGCTCACAATTCCATTTAACCCACCAGGAATTTCCAAAACAAAATAACTCAGCCCATGATCTGTCAGGAAAGAGGCATGAAACTTTGCCAACTGACAACATTGGCACAAGCCAAGCACTGCGTGAAACGTGGAATACATGAGTGGGAAACTGAGATTTCTGCTCTATGTGAAAACTGTCAGTTTTGGCGTTAATGAGCCCCCAGGTTGGACGCTGAGATACACACTGTCAGTCAGGCTTCATTTGTAATTATTTCTAATGAAATTCAGCCTTCTGCCAGGGATTTGGCAACCGCCCCCTCTCTGAGATGTGTCAGGCGGAGGCTGGGAGTTGTAGTTCCCAAACATACAGTTTAAACGACTTGGCTGATTGGGAAACGGTTTTCTTATCGTCTGGTCAGTTTGTAATGACCTGTTGATATGTAGATTATATGTAAATCAACATAATTGGATATTTGATTGCACTTTTTAGACCTTGACTGATGGGCCTCTCAGATTTTACAGCTCCAGAAGTAATTTTGAATCAAAATTGCATGAGAGGACGTATTTACTACTAGGGAGACGTGACACAAAGGGCAAAAGCAAAAACTTTTTGAGTAGTAGCTGTCACATATAGGGGCAAATCTTTGCACTTATATTATAAAGAATTGTGCCTGCCTGTGTATGTATGCAGTAGAGGGGACACATATAGGGATGGCACAATTACCAGGGGTGTGTGGGGTGCACCCGGGCCTGTACACCCTTGGGGTGTTTGTATTTGTATTGAGAAAAAGATGTGGGTGTTTCTCATATGGGATACAAGGGGAGCAATTTTATGTAAACTTTTTAAGGTTAGTTCGTAGTAAAAGATAAGTTAACCTTAAAAACTGCTCAGGGGGCTTTTCTAAAGCACTTTTGCTATATCCATAAATGTTTTTTTTTTATATATTTAAAGATATTTAATTTTATTATCTGACAATATAATAAATATTGGAAAAACTCTGCCACCTGTTGGATACTTGTAACAGTATGGTTGATAACAGAGAAGTCTTCTGATGTTTCTCTGCTCAGGAAAGAGATGGGAAGCATCTTCTGAGGCTTCTGGTCTCTTTCCTGAATAGAGCAACATCAGAACATTTCTCTGTTTTTCTTCTGAATGTATCTTTCTCCTAGTGCTGCCACCAGTCTGGTTTCGACAACCCACTTTTTGTAAGTGCTGTTTGGATCAAAACTGCGTGATTGGTTGTTCAGATAAACTGGAAAAATTGGTCTCAGCTGTGCACCCAATGAGGCAAGAGAGCCCCCTGCAGGACCCGTTGAAATGGATTTATTACCATAGAACCAGTCTAAGAAGGTGAACTTTCCCTTTAAGGAGGAACAATGCTTCAGTGTGACCATGTTAAAGGGTAGATAAACCTCATCCAAAAAAACGAATAGAGGTAAATTGACTCATAGGTATTCTCTGAGCCATTTTACATAATCATTTTTATTTTTTTAGTGGTCTCTGAGATACTAGCAATTTTAGACTGTTAATCCTAGGGTTTTTGCTTAACAGGTTGAAGGTGAGAGTGTGGGCAACTAAGGTAACTGCCTATTCACATTTCACATGCTTACATAGACATTATAGCGAGCATTAATATGTGCAATGCACAGGGCTGGGATGAGTACAGACAATAATATTCAGGATATGATCACAACTGGTATATGAAAACGTTATGACCCCCATACTCATGAGGCAGTCCTCCCAATGCTGCCCCACCTCAATCACTAATGAATGAGCCCTACAGTGTTTTAAGCTGCTTTAGAAGGTAAAACATTTAACTTTACACTTCAATATTAGAAAAACAGTCACAAATAGAAACAAAAAAACTGGAAAAAGTGTTTGAGGGCTGAATTCCACAGTGCGGCTTCTTTCGATCCGACGCGTTGAGAGGAATTGGATGCGACGAGACGGGTGCTCTGAAAATAATGTAAGTAATAAGAATGTCAGACCTACAAGCTGCATGCAACCGACACGACACAACTGTCGGATGCGAACGCCGCATGTTGCGTCTTCATCCAACAGTCGTGTCCCGCAAGCTGTGTGCATCCGTCGCAACACGACAGATGAAGAGGCAACGTGCGACGTTTCGCATCCGACAGTTGTGGTGTGATGGATGCATGCAGCTTGTAGGTCCGACATTCCTATTACTTACATTGTATTAGGCGCATCCGGCTCGTCTGAACCGCTTCCTCTCATCACGTCAGATCGGAACAAGCCGCACCATGGAGTTCAAGCCCTGAAGGTGAACAACCCCTTTAATGCTAATGCAGGGAGCACTTATGTTCAGGGTCTGGCTGCACTCTGCACTTCATACCAGAATAAAAATCCAGGTGCAGGTACTTACCCGTAAGTTCAAGTCTCTCCACATTATCTGAATGACTTGCAAGTTGTGGGACAGGTAGGGGACACCTATGGGCCTCTCCTGACTGCTCTCATGAATACATTGCTGGCAATGTTAGGGTGCACAGTGCAAAAAATGGTGGTTTGCACCCAATGTTTGCACCTTGCACCCTGCCTTACACTTTGCAAATGACCCCCTGCAGAGATCGTCCAGTCTGGCATGGAACGTTGGAACCTATACTGCTGATACATTAACTACACGTGCCCTTCAAACTGGAGAGATTTGGAACATTACTATATGTAATGGGAATAAAATAGCTGAATTATCGTTAGGCTAGCCTCAATTATCTGACCCCTACACAACTGAATTAAATGACCTGTGAGAAAGAATCCAATACTGGCACTGAACACTCAATATATATTATTTTGAAATAATAGTTTAATTAGCGTGGAATGTGCCTCATGGGACCCAGTAAATACTGAGCATATCATTCAACACAATGATGGCAGATAACCTTGTATCCCCATGATGTTCTTTTCTGCTCATAGGACTCCACTTAACTATTTAATGTATTTAGCTTCAAATGTAAATTGGATAATATTGTGGGGGTTTTTTTTTTTTTTTACAATTGTTCAATGTTGCATATAAAATTCAATAGAGAATAATATACCCCCATTGTAAAATCGAAGCATTTTAGCCAGGGAAGAGTTTTATAACCATATAAAGCCACAAGGTCACACACTGAGTACTTTTATACTGGGTATGGAATTCCAGAATGACTGAACTCATGTTAACTTTTAGTATGTTATAAAATAGATCATTATAAGCAATTTTTCATTATAGTATTTGAATTATTTGCCTTTTTCTTATGACTCTTTCCAGCTTTCAAATGTGGGTCACTGACCCCATCAAAAAAACAAATGCTATGCAAGGCTACAAAGTTATTGTTATTGCTACTTTTTTTTTTAAAATCATCTTTCTATTCAGGCCTCTCCTATTCATATTCCAGTCTCTTATATAAATCAATGCATGGTTGTTAGGGTAATTTGGACTCCAGCAGCCAAATTGCTGAAATTGCAAGCTGGAGAGCTGCTGAATAAAAAGCAAAATAACTCAAAAACCACAAATAATAAAAAATGAAAAACGATTGCAAATTGTCTCAGAATATCACTCTCTACATCATACTAAAAGTGAATTTAAAGGTGAACAACCCCGGTAATGTACTACAACTGTGTAAAATTATCTTATTTTTCACCTGTGTACGAGATTACTTTTTATAATCCATGTCATGTGACACTACTGATGCACAAACTGATGACATCACTAAACAATGATTATAAGCAATTACATCACTAAACATCAATAATTACACATAATAAATGTGGTCAACTTCGTAGGGTTGACCCAATTATTTGGCCATAGATCAGTGGCACATGCAGACCCATCGGGTGAGGAGTGCATCAATGTTTGATGACGTTTGAGTTGGAATATTGGCTCCAGAGGAGGGATTACTGTGTCTGTTGGGCACAATTCCCTGCCAGAAGACAGAGTCACAAGTCTGATGGGAGTGTGTAATTGTCGGCACCCTAAACCCAGAACCGATTCCAAGCACCCTGGTCTCGGTTCGTGCTTCTGCCTTTGACTTCGGGAGGAGCCCTCAGCTACTCAGATGCCGCCAGGTCTTAAAACGAGAGATGCTAGGTAAGGGGTTCTGGGCAGACAAAGGGGTACAACTGTAAGGAAAGTCTTTGGGCAGAAGGTTGTGGTACAAGGTGTTTAGACAGAATCGTAGTCAGATCAGGCCGGGTCGGGGCAGGCGGAGAGTATTCGTAGTCAGGCAGACAAGGGTCAAACCAGGAAGTTAAGCAGAATCGGAGTCGGTAAACAGGTAAGGGTTAGGATACAGAGAGTAGAATCGTCAAAGCCAGGCAGGAGTCAAAATGGGTATCAGAATACAGAAGCTCAAAAGCACAAAGCACCAGGAACAAGATCCTATAACGGGCAATGATCGCAAGCCCCACTGTGTTTTAAATAGTATTTAAAATTTTGCGCCAATCGCTGAAGTCACACGCCAGCATGCCTGCGCCTTTAAAATACACAGAGGCACGCAGCGTGCGTCCCCGCCGAGGGGGCGGCAGGCGTCCCTGCCGTCCCCTCACTAGACCACCAGGTAATGGATTCGTTACAGAGTGCTAATGAAAGAGGAGCTTATTAGACATTTTCAGAATCTCAGTTGAATGAAAGCAAAAGAACAAGAACAAAAGCAAACAGGCATGAAAAGCCGCTATATGAGATTCCCTCACAACCAGTATGCCAAAAATAGATCTAGAAATTCTTATTCCCCAGACAACGCAAAACATCTGTGTACAGAAATCATAAAAAAACAATTAGCTGAAATAGAATAATCAATAATGCCTTTTAAAAAAAACAAAACAAAAAAACAACCACATCCGATACGTCCTGTGGCTCTTCAGTTAAAACAGAAGCTGCAGTGTTGAGCCAACAATTGGCTTCATAAAAGAGGAAAATCAACAAAAAACCCACTACTTATGGCAATAATGGGCCCTCCTAATGCTGACCTGGCACTGAGGGATTGAGTATGGCTGGAGGAGCACATTGTTGGGGGGGGTCGGAGATGGGAGCTATTGCCCAAGCTGCAGTGGACCCCCGTACAGGTATGGGATCCGTCACCTGGAAAGCTCTAAATTACAAATAAAACTCCCATAGACTCCATTTTATCCAAATAATCCACATTTTTAAAAAGTATTTCCTTTTCTCTGTAATAATAAAACAATACCTTGTACTTGATACCAACTAAGATATAATTAATCCTTATTTGAAGTAAAACAAACCTATTGGGTTTATTTAATGTTTACATGATTGTCTAGTAGACCTAAAGTATGAAGATTACGTTTCACCTCACCGGAAAATTTGCGTAATCCCCGCTAAATTTGCAAAAAGGTGAAAAACTCACGAAACGAGATTTTGATGCCAGCGCCAATTCGCAGGTGTCAAATTTTACGCTGTGGACTATTATGACGCGCCTGTTTTGTCCGATTGCATTAAAGTCAATGGGTGCTCGTTAAATTGTCGCCGGCATCAACATTGTCGCAGAACGCAGAAATTGGCCGTGAATTTAGGCCTGGCGAATAAATTTGCCCATCACTAATGTAGATCCAAATTACAGAAAGATCTGAAAACCCCAGGTCCCTAGCATTCTGGATAATAATTTCCATACCTGTAATATTAATAGGATATATCATCTCACAATTCACTAGTTACCAACATATTCTCAGTAAACCAACATAGTAGATCAATGGCCCCTTCCATTTAATACAACCAGGTTGACTCAAGTGACCATTGACATCAGGAGGACCACAAGCTGAACCTTCTTGCCTTGGATGTAGAATAGGAAGGTTGTCCTACCAGGAGAAGCACTGAGCAGACAAACTTGAAACATAAAACTCTTCCATAGTTTTCGAATTCAGATTTCCATCCCAATGAGGGCACAACTTGGAAAATAAAATCCTTCATACATATATATTATTTATACAGTCAGACATTTACATTTACAGCCAGCAGTAATAGTAAATGGGAAGTGAGTCAAAGTGAATCCCCCAGTGGGCTTCATCCATTGCACAAACCAACAAACCACATTAGCAGGATGGCAATTTTATTTATTAAATATTCAGCCGCAAACACACATATCAAATAATCCTTTCTACCAGTAATATTCTTATGTCATCAGTATGTGACAAGTATCAGCACTAGGATTCAGCTCAGAACTAATGAAAGTTAGAGCTTGGTACAAGTAAGCATAAGGTCAGTTTAGTTGGTCAAAGCAATCAAAATGCTTATTCAGATATGGGATCTGTTATCTGGAAACCTAAATCCATTATGGAAAGGGCATCCACTAGAGACTCCATTTTATCCAAATAATTTATTTTTTTTTAAAATTATTTTCTTTTGTAATAACAAAACAGCACCTTGTACATGATCCAAAATACTTACAGAACATTATAACAGCTACATAGTCCTGCAGCAATGCACTGACTACACTGTGAGATACCACCTGGTTTCAACCAACACGTTACAATGCAGATTGCTATACCTCTGCTCTATTTGAGTGGACACTTAAGGACCTCACTACTTTGGTGTTTTTGAGAATAAGGGCTCTTACACACGGCCGTTCCGACCTGCGCTCCCCTGCGTTCCGTTTTTTGGCGTTCAGCCACAGGGGAGCGCAGGAATAGACGCAAGTAATGATTTGAAATGGGGCTGTACTCACCCCAGGTTCAGACGCAACATGCTGCATTTTTCCTGCGTTCGGCGCCTACATGCGCCTGAGTGAGTACAGCCCCATTTAAAATCATTACTTGCGTCTATTCCTGCGCTCCCCTGCGGCTGAACGCTAAAAAACGGAACGCAGGGGAGCGCAGGTCGGAACGGCCGTGTGTAAGAGCCCTTAGGGTAGGTTTGCTTGTTCATCTCTTGGTAATCTGGCCACAGGTGCTCAGAGTTAACCATCAGGCTGCCTATAAAATCCCCAGCTCTGCACCCACTGACAGCCTGTCATAGGTCCTTGGTGCTCTTAATCCTGGTTGTTGCTCTCCTGGTCCTGCCCCTTGCTCCCCTGGTCTTGTCCCTTGCTCCCCTTACTGTCCCTTGCTCCCCTTTCTGTCCCTTGCTCCCTTTACTGTCCCTTGGTCCCCTTACTGTCCCTTGCTCCCCTTACTGTCCCTTGCTCCCCTTACTGTCCCTTGTTCCCCTGGTTCTGTCCCTTGCTCCCCTTAATGTCTCTTGCTCCCGTGGTCCTGTCCCTTGCTCCTTTGACTGTCCCTTGCTCCCCTTACTGTCCCTTGTGTGACTCCTGTGCTTTGACCCCAATATGTTCCTGACCTTGAGTTGTCTCACAATTCTACAGTTATCTGGTTCTGACCAAGCGCATCTGACTCTGTGAACGCTGACCTTCCTGGCCTGTTTTTGTTTGGCTCCCTTACCTTTCCCTGTGGCAGTCACTGGATTCTTGTGCAGTAAGTCCTGGCTGCACCCACGTAGCTAAGTATCAAAACCCAAAGACAAAGGTGGCCATTGTGCTGACCCTCTGTAATGCATATACAGCACTGTACTAGATACTCAGGCCCATAGTAACATATGTATGTATAACTTTATTTGTAAAACACTGTAAGGACCCGCAGCTCTGTACAATATATATAAAAATACAATGTATAAAGAAAACAATATAAAAAATGTACATACAGGGAGGACAGGTAACATAACAAATACAATAAATATACACAAAGTACACAGAGTTTATATAAGGAAACACATGGGTCCCTGTCCATAGAGCTTACAATCTACAGTGTTGTGCTGACTAGCGACTACACAGATCTTCAGTAATGCATTTCACTGGCTATACCATCATTGTGCTTACTACCAATATATTTGGGTGGAAGATTTAAATTCTGCCCACAAACCGGTTTTTGTTTTCCGAAAAGACCATAACTCCATATATTTATATTTAAAACATATTTATAAAAATACTGATATTCAGAAGTAGAAAGTTTCTGGGCATGTATTCCATTACTGAAAGGATATGGAGGCAGAATATTGTTGTTGGAATTCGATTTATTTGGATTATTAAACCAATTACAATTTTATTTGAACTTTACAGTGCGAGGTAAAAACCTTTAGAACTTGCCATAAGGAGAGATAAAAGCCAGGTAGCAATACCTTGCAAAAGTTAACTGCTGCAAAATTATAAAAAGGCAACTCATTTCCTTGGCTGCAGAATGTGAAAATGCACCTTTAGTAGGAAGCATAAAGGTCTGAACGGCTTTTTGCATTGAACGGAACAGCGACATTATGCAGATCTGTTTAATTTGCATGGAATAAGGTTAGCAACGTATAATGAAAAGCTTACATTATATTAGGTGAAGTGAATCATAACCATACTTGGGAGACCATTTTTGCATTTACAGACATCAGCCTAAAAGAAGTATGGTATTAAAAACTGCCATTGCTTTATCTAAGAATCTGAATGTGCTAGTAATTTGCTGACACTATACATGTTGCACTTAGAGAAAGGCAGCCTCACCAAGGGACAATATACCCCTTTTAAATATAGTATAGAGCAAGAACAGCAGAGGGCCTAGAACAGAGCCTTGAGGAATTCCAACAGAGAGAGGGATGTAGTAGAAGTAGAGTTAGAGAAGGCAACTTTAAAGGATCAGTCAGACAGATAAGATGGAAACCATGAAACAGCAGTGTCATGAATATCAGCTGAGTATAGAATATCTAGGAGGAGTGGGTGGTCAACTGTGTCAAAGGCTGCAGAGAGATCTAGAAGGATTAGTATGGAATAGTGACCTTTAGACTTTGCCAGTAGAAGATTATTGGTTACTTTGGTGAGTGGGGTTTCAGTTGAATGTGTTGGTCAGAAACCAGATTGCAGAGAGTCGAGAAAATGTGGCAAACAGTTGCTGCGGTTTAGAGGACAGAGTGGAGATTAAAGAAGAGAAGTGTTGTTCTTTAGCTAAAGATAAAGTAGTAGTAGATAATTGTAGCAGGAGAGCAAGAATTTGAAGTGGATGAAGTCAGGATCAGTTTGTGACTTTCTCCTCTGTCATTCAGCTGATCTACTACATCTTCTAAGGGAACCGGAGTCACACTAGAGTGCCAGGGTTGGGGTTTAGCAGGTTTGCTGTGACAGGTGGTAGAAGGAGCAAGGGAGTCAAGAGCTGTTGAAAGAGCGTCGTTGTAGAGGGAAACTGCCCTATTTGGACAGGAGAGGTTGTTAATATCAGAGATGGATTGTGCTGATACTGTTGATAATTGTTGTGAATCAAAAATCGTTAAGGTTTATGTACGTGTGGGTGGAGAGAGAAGGGCAGAAAGGGTGCTGGCTTTATGTGAATAAGGTTTGCAGGATTAGAAGTGCATAAAGTTTTAAAAGATTTTGTTAAATGCCATAGTGAGTGGGAATAGGTGAGGGTAGGAACAAATGAGTGGGACCAGAGTTTGGGGTGATGTCCCCAGCTGCAAGTAACAGTAATACGGAAAGGGACACAAAGTGTGGCCTAGATTTGACAGTGTGAGCATTGTATTGTTTGATGGGTTGAGAGGCTATAAGGGCTCTTACTGACGAGCGGTTGTAGCTGCGCTCCCCTGCGTTCCGTTTTTCTGCGTTCAGCCGCAGGGGAGCGCAGGAACAGACGCATTAGGTTTTTTTCAATGGGGCTGTACTCAAACAGGCGCATGTAGGCGCCGAACGCAGGAAAAATGCAGCATGTTGCGTCTCGACCTGCGTTTGGCAACACACACACACACACACATATGGAGACCATTGAGAATAATACAAGAAGAGCTGCCTGTTGTGGGGGAAACAAAGTATCAAACTAGGGGAAGGCAGTAGAAGGGGTAAGTGCCTGTTACCCCACCACCTTTGCACCCTATACTTCTTCTGTCTATCCCTAGTTTCGGCCCTGGTACAGGGCAAGTGATGCTACTTTGCTACTTTCAATGCTAAATTACATCCCTACAGATGGCCTTAGCAACGAATAAGCAATCACCTTAGACCCTGCTAGATATTAGTTAATTGAAACCAATTGCTTTGGGTAACAGCACTGGTGCAATAGTTTCAACTAGGCGCTAAGGAACGGCCATAGCTCTGAGCAATTTTGCAACAGATTTTTAGTTCATGATTTGTGTCAGAAGTACAGGTATAGGATCCCTTATCAAGAAACCCAATATCCAGAAAGCTCCGAATTACGGAATGTCTGTCTCCCATAGACTCCATTTTATCCAAATAATCCAAATTTTTAAAAAGGATTTCCTTTTTCTCTGTGATAATAAAACAGAAGCTTGTACTTGATCCCAACTAAGATATAATGAATCCTTATTGAAGGCAAAACAAGCCTATTGGGTTTATTTAATGTTTAAATTAATTTCTAGTAGACTTTAGACCCAAATTACGGAAAGATCCATTATCCGGAATATACTAATTGTAATATCAATCACTATTTTTACACTGCTATATAAATAATTTTATACTGCTACCTATTTTAATTCAGCCAACTGGACACCTTGGGGGAGAAAATTAAGTTAGCGAGAAATGGAAATGTTTTGTGATGTTGCTCTGCTCTGAAATCAGTGAGCAGAGAACAGGTACTGAGGTCTAAAGGTGGCCATACATGCACCAATATTATTGTATGAAACAAACTTTTATACAATATTCGGTGAGTGTATGGTGGAAGACAAGCCGACCGATATCAGCAGAAGGGTTGGATATTGGTCGGCTCCCTGATCCAGGTGGAACATTTTGATGGGGCGCCTTTGAAGGCACCTGAACATCAGCTGCTGTTAGTGCTGAATTGTCAGATAAAGGTAGAATTCTATTGTTTCTACCTGTTAATCTGATGATTCAGCTCTACATGTATGTGAAACTAATGGATCTTTCTTGGAAATATATTTTCCAGGAATGATCGTAATTGTTACATCTATGGCCACCTTAAGCAGAGCAACATCACTTTGCCTTTTACCTTGTTTCAATAGTTTACATTTACCATTAAGGTTTCTAACTACAACCTGCTCTTGTAACTGAATCCAAGCATACCCAAAGCATCTTCAACCAGGCTACATGGTAGCAGGGCCTATACAGTAGGTGACTGAGAATGTGCCTACTTCTTTGTGACCTGCCAAACTGCATAATATTAACTGACCAACTTTATTAATAATTTACCAGTTCTCACCTTTGTTGCTACAACCATTTAATTTTGTCTATCCATTGGCAGTAAGATTTGCTTCTCCTATACATGGAGGCAGGCCCGGACTGGAATTCTGTGGGTTCTGGCAAATGCCAGAGGGGCTGCTATAAGGTCCCATAGAAAGTCAGTATTTAGTGGGCTGGTGAGGGCTGTTTGGGCCTCTATGTGGGCTGATTGGGCCTCTGTGCACCTCAAATGCCAGGGCCTATTTTAATTCTCAGCCTGGACCTGCATGGAGGGTACCATATAGATTATTTGAAGAGATAAGGGACAACCTAGAATACAAGCATGTCCAGCAAAACTCATGCTCAAGAGGAGGACATTATATTATTTAATTCCAGTAATTAATCATTCATCTCATCCATAAACCTGTGAAAGATTGCTTAAATGAAGGGCTTTTACATGAGAGGAAACATAAACTTGTTAATAATGTGGGTTAATGTGAAGGTCAGTAATAAAAATGATAGAAGGAGAAATAATCAATTTCCAGTACAAGCCTTTATCACCCTGGGCTGGAAGGACATTTTATTGATGGGACATAATTATTGGATAATAATATTTATCTTTCCATTGAAAGCAATGATTTTTATGTTCCAGTAGATATATTTTATCCCAACCTGTTAACTAAAATACATTGTTTCATTGTTTCAGATTGTGTAGGTGTGACAAAATCGCCTGTTACAGGTTTTCGTATAAATCAGACGTAAATTTAAAAAAATCGAAAATCATCTTTGAAACACTTATTTATACTAGTGATGGGGGGGAATCTGTCCCTTTTCTCTTCGCTAAAATATTTGCAAAATGGAGGAAAAATGTGTGAAACGATGAAACTTTGTGAAACACATTGAATTCAATGGGCGTCAAAATAATTTTTTTTTTTTTTTTTTTTTGTAACTTATAATTTTTATTGACAAGTTTTGAAAGTTTTACAAAGCTGAAAAGATCAAGATAGACAGCCGTAGCATATGAGTACAGTGTATCATTAAGAAAAACACCGAAGGTGAGGGCCGATATGACCAATCAAACATATCTATCTCAACAAGCAAAACGTCGTTCGCAGGCCCCACAGGGAAGGCGAAACAGTTTTCACAGTAATATCAACAACAGGCAAAAGAAAAAAGGAATCAAGCAGAAAATAAAACATCAAGGGTTCAAATTAGGGCAATACAATGGCACATCAGCTCGTAACAGCGGAGCAGGCATGAAAAGCAACGAAAAGAACCTGTGGGCAAGTACATGAATGGTCTCAAAGGATCTTAGCGGGGCAGGATGGGTGCCATACCACGGAGGTCCCATATGGACCAAATTTTAAGAAAACGATCTGTTGCATTTTGGATGTGGGCTATATTAGCCTCGAATGACCTGTTGCTGTTCACCCTGTTAATTATCTCAGTCATTGTAGGAATCGTCCGGGTTTTCCATTTGGCAGCAATGGCCAGTCGGGTGCGTCAAAATAATTTTGACGTGCGACAATTTTTGACGCAAGCCTCAATTTTTATAGGCGCAACTATTTTGTCCAAGTGCATTAAAGTCAATGGGCATCCAAATAATTTTGACACGCAACAACATTTTTTTTGTTGCTGTGGATTTTTCAGTGGCAAACACTTTTGCAAAAACATTTATGGGCGGTTAAACACAAAAATTTGCCGCAAATCCATGCCTGCCGAATTTATTCCCCCATCACTAATTTATACCAATATGGCTTCAGCTTAGTTAGAAAATGAAAATAACTTCTAACTTCATATCTGTTAACCTGAGAGGGTTTGAAGCACTGACAAAACTTGCTATGTGACCACATAACAATAACTTTTTAAATATTTAACGCTAGTTCTGTTAAAACCTTAGTAATATAATAGAATGCACATATGTAGGAGGAAAGACTTTTGAACATGTAGGAGAAAGGGGACAGTAAATTGCTCTTAAAAGCTTTAACAATAATAATTTTAGGGCCTTGGCCCTCCTGATTTCCAGCTTGGCACGTAGGTGGCAGAACACTCAGAACAGCCTCAACATTGAATAGTAATTGCCTGAACCCACTTTCACTTCAGTTAACTATTTCTTTTACAAGTCTGGCATTATCTACGACAATGTACAGGGTCCAGGCGATTACCATTCACATTAATGGAAGGGTAATTCTACGTATCTTATCAACCACAAATGTTTGGATCCGCCCAGTGTACCACTGTGGTGTCAGTAGGAAAACAAACACTTTTTCACCAACTACAGTATATACACAGGGTAGCCCTTCATCCAGCCAAGGTGAATCTAGATGAAGGATAGGCTCAATATCCTAAAATTCCATTTCCTAAAGCCCTTCCTTTCTCTGGCAGCAGAGTAAAGCCAAGAAGGAGCAAGTTGTCAGGACTGAGCAGTAAGGGTTAGTTCACACGAGGAGATTCGGGGAGATTTTGTCACCTGGCGACTAATTGCCTCTTCTTCTGGGCAACAATCTCCCCGGACTGCCTTTGCTTGTCTTCCCATCTGCTATAATGAAAAGTCGCCTGCGCTAAAGCACACGAGGCGCTGTGTTTTCCGAAGTCACCCAGGTTGCCTCACAAGGAAACTTCGGGTGACTTCGGAAAACGAAGCACCGCATGTGCTTTAGCGCAGGCTACTTTTCATTATAGAGGATGAGAAAACACACAAAGGCAGTTCGGGGACATTGTCGCCCAGAAGAAGAGGCGGCAAAATCTCCCAAAACTCCTCGTGTGAACTAACCCTAAGCTAAACCCTGCTTTACAGAAACCACAAAGAAACAAAAAAAAAAACATTTTAGCAACTTTCAAAGTATATGATAATGGAAAATGATCAATGATCACCAGTGTCATTGAAGCCAACCAAACTATTGATGTGAAAACTTTTATGCTCAGACCCCCATTTAGTTTGCAGTTGCTTATCCAGAACATCATATAAGACTTCAACCCAAACCTTAATTATCCTTAAGGTTGACCCCCAGCCACTGCTTGCAGATTTACTAAAGGGCAAAGGTTCGCCAGCGTTACCGTTTTCAGGGACTTTGCCGATTTACTAATGGGCGCAGGCGTCACTTTGCTAGTAAAGGAGATAGATGCTAGCAGTGATTCGCACTCTATCACAGGCAAATTTTTGATCTGGCGAATATACGTTACTCACCAAGATGCGAATTTTACTTAATGTTACCTCTTTCGCCTCTTTTTTTTTTTTTTTTGTTACCTCTTTTTTGCCTTCACCAGCTCAGACCAGACGAAGTGCACTGGAGTCCATAGATCTTCCTCATTCTTCTGTTACTTACATTATATTTTTTAGTGGAAAAAGTTTCTAAGTCCAAAAAACACTGGTGTCTTTTCCTTTTTTCAGAGTGATAGCCTGCAAAAGTCCATAAAAATGAGTAGCTGGGTTCCCGCCTTACATTTTCTAACATATGGAACGTTAACTATACACTGGGCTCATGTGTAGGACATTATAACATTATAACTCTATTTTATTTATTAAGGTTCCCTGAACTTGGACATATACGTCCATTCAACTTTCAATTTCCCACCTTATGCAAATGAACCTGAGGGAAGACCTCTAACGAAGTTACACTAGGTAGAATTCAACACTAGCGCATCTTCGCTTTGATTTGCTTGCATCGCTGAAGTAACACTGGTAAAAAGTCACCAGTGTTCGGCACCCTGGACGCAACTTCCCATTTTAGTAAGTTACTGTTGTCTGATCGCATTTTCGCCTAGCGAAGTGTTGTGGTGGCTGTGAAGCCGTCGCTGGCAAATTTTCGCCTCATAGTAAATTGACCCCCTTTTATGTTTAAAGTCTATAACAATTGTAAACTCTTCTGTACGGGGCTTTTATCCCACTGATCTTTTACCTGGTTCCAGTATTTCTTTCTGAACCAACTAGACATTAGGATCTGCATGGGCAAAATGCTGAACTTGATGGATGTGATTTTTTTTTCTGTTTTATTTCAACCCTAACTTCTATTTAACTATTAAGCTTCAGTCTGACCGAACCAAGAATGGAAGGAATATTTATAGTGGTCGTGGAATTAAGAAAACTATACCCAAAGTTGAAAAATCAATTTCCTTTACTGAAAGAAGGATGTTTCAGTGGGAAATTGCCAGTCATTTATTAAACTCCCTCTAAGCAAGATTAAGGAGTAATGGTGTATTCTCGGCACAAGACATTTCTCACATTAGTTTACGAGTCATTGTTCATTAATATTGCTAAGCAAAAGATTAGTAAAGAAGATACCATGTATTTCAGCGCGTGGATTGGTCCACCCTGACCCATTGACCCAGTCAGTACAAGTTCAGCCTCTGCTTTATAAACTGCTACTGCAAAGCCAGTGATATAAAAGATTATTACATCTATGTTCTGTTTTCTTCCACTAAAATGAAATGAGACTTTATCAGAGAACCCAGGGTTTCTAGTTGTTGTGATGTTGTGTACTTCTGCATTAATGAGCAAAGTTTTAGCTCCAATCTTGCATTTACCATTACCATACAAAGAGCCAGACGTTTGTATGGGTCCATTGCCCATGTGCAGAGGCAGAACAAACATTGAAAACCATCCTTTTTTCTTTCATGTTTCATGAATATCTTCTTCATGTATGAGGTCATATCTAGACAATTTGAGGAACCCTGGGCTGGATCATTGAGCTGTAGCTTTGACCAAACCTCCCCAGTATCCTGTCCTAGTATCTTGTAAATTGTTTCTGCCCTGTCTTCATCCCCTATTCTCTGACTCCCTGATTTTGACCCAGGGCCTGTTATCTGGATTTCTGTTTGTCCGACACCTGCCTCAATCTTCTGCCTGTTTTATGGACTTTTTTTGGTTGCTGTCTGCTCTGAGCTTGTCCCTGAACTTGGACTTGGTTTTGTTTGTGTCTTCCCAGGCCAATTGCCTGTATTTGTATTTCTGTCAGTTCGTGTTTTCTGTTTTTAATTATTAAAACCAGAATTCATACAATTTTTGTTAAGTCTTTTGCAATGTTTTCAACTGGTTACCTAGCACATCGGTTAGTTCAGCTAGCGCCCCTAAGAAAAAGCATCCTGTTTAATTCAGACTGCAGGAATATATCTGCCATTCTTTTATTCCAACCACCTTGCTATCTGAGGTCCTTCACATAAATTTACTAGGATGCTAAACAGTTTGGAGATGTTCAATCAGAGTATCCTGTCTGGGGTGATGATGAGTGATTCTTTAGAAGCATAAAAATATGGTTTAGATACTTTCCTAGCAAAGGAATATTGTATAGTTATTATTATTAAATATCTTTAGCAATGACTGGGGTAAACCAGTGAGTATTTATTTGATTGAGAAATAATATCCAATCTGCATGGTTAAATTTTATGGAAAAACAGGGGGACTTGTAAGAGCCGAACATGATGGGCTCATCTCTTTCTCAGCCTTAATAATGTATATAATGTATATATTTTAAACACTGATCGCCTCTATATTCTATGACAATGATGTGTAAGGAGTTGTGCCAGGGTGCCACCCATATTATGGCCATAGCCAATGTATCACCAGAGCTGCACATACACAACTTTTTGTACTCCTGTGAGTGGCATGTGCAAATCTCAGAGGGACAAAGTAATTTGTGCCTATAGTTCTTCTCTTTAACTGTCGAAAGAAGCTTGTAGGTCTTTCCAACAGATGGACATCTAACTGATTTTGACGTTTGCAAATTTGTTCAATCCAAACAGAATTACTGTGCATTTTCTTTGCATGCATCACTTTATATTTTAAACATAATACACTATATAGTTGCCCTTCCATTCTTACATATATTTTTATCAGCTAGCGGTTTAGTATTGTACCTTAAAATTAGTGATGAGCGAATCTGTCCCATTTCGCTTTGCCGAAAAACTTGTGAAACTGCGAAAAAAAATCACGAAATGGTGATAGTTTGTGAAACGCATTAAAGTCAATGTGAATTTTTACGTGGGACAATTTTTCTCACTCCAACTGCATTAAAGTCAAGAGGTATTATTTTTCTTATGGTGACTTTTTTTGTCCTAATGCATTAGTCAATGGGTGTTTTTTAATGGCAACTTTTTTTGTCCCAATGCATTAAAGTTAATGGGCATTTTTTTCTTATGGCAACTTTTTTGTCCTAATGCATTAAAGTCAATGGGTGTTTTTGTTGGCAACTTTTTTTGTCCTAATGCATTAAAGTCAATGGGTGTTTTTAGTTATGACAACTTTTTTATCCTAATGCATTAAAGTCAATGGGCGTTTTTTAATGGAAACTTTTTATTGTAATTTATTTTTCTACATGTTCCCTTAAAGGGATACTGTCATGGGAAAAAAAAAATTTTAATAGTTAATCAGTTAATAGTGCTGCTCCAGCAGAATTCTGCACTGAAATCCATTTCTCAAAAGAGCAAACAGATTTTTTTATATTCAATTTTGAAATCTGACATGGGCTAGACATTTTGTCAATTTCCCAGCTGCCCCAAGTCATGTGACTTGTGCTCTGATAAACTTCAATCACTCTTTACTGCTGTACTGCAAGTTGGAGTGATATCACCCCCCTCCCTTCCCCCCCAGCAGCCAAATAAAAGAACAATGGGAAGGTAACCAGATAACAGCTCCCTAACACAAGATAACAGCTGCCTGGTAGATCTAAGAACAACACTCAATAGTAAAAACCCATGTCCCACTGAGACACATTCAGTTACATTGAGAAGGAAAAACAGCTGCCTGCCAGAAAGCATTTCTCTCCTAAAGTGCAGGCACAAGTCACATGACCAGGGGCAGCTGGGAAATTGACAAAATGTCTAGCCCCATGTCAGATTTCAAAATTGAATATAAAAAAATCTGTTTGCTCTTTTGAGAAATGGATTTCAGTGCAGAATTCTGCTGGAGTAGCACTGTTAACTGATGCGTTTTGAAAAAAACATGTTTTCCGATGACAGGATCCCTTTAACCATGGAGAGTCCTGTTGATAACCCTGTTTGAATGCCTTCTCCCTAGGGATTATTCCAGGTCCCCCAGGCCACACTTCTTATTTCTAGTAATGGAATTAGTGTATAAGGTTGTAATGAATTTGTGGTGAGAGACAGAAGACAGTAGTATGCCTAAAAGACCGGAGAAAAACATTGATCATTTTTTCTAATCTATGGGGCATAATTATCAAGAATCAAATTTGTGAGCTGTGTGAGAGTTTTTTTTTTACCTCGGATAAACTTGAATTTCGAATGTTTGTGTGTTTATGAAAAAAATCTGAATATCAAAATCTCACATGAAAAATTATGAGGACAAAAACTCTAACAATCGAGTTTATGTCCTGAAAAAACTCAAAATGATTGAATATATGTCCTGATCGAATTTTCAGATAAACATTTTTACATTCGAAGTTTTGAATTTTTTTTTCTTCATTCACAGACATTTGAGTTTTCGAAAATAGAACTTGAACTTGTGTGAGTTTGGGTGCAAAAAAAAATTTTAATTATGGAAAAAAAAATCACATTCAATTTTTGATAAATATGCCCTTTAATATTTGCAATTCTGAAGGCAAAATAAAGAAAAAGATAGCATAGTGGGTCTTAAATTAACATTTATTAGAATACTATCTGTTGGTCTATAATTTTGTGGTAGTGATTTTGTACTCATCTTAAAGGGGTTGTTCACCTTCAAACAACTATTTCTTTTCAGATAGATCTCCAGAGATAACGACTTTTTTCAATTACTTTCTATTTTTTTATGTGTCATAATTTTTCTAATATTGAAGTGTAAATTGTCATTTTTCACCTTCTAAAGCAGCTCTGGGAGGGAGGGTCGCCGACCCTTTAAACTGTTCTAAATGGATACATTTATGGGCTTTTTTACTAAACACTGAATGCAAAAATAACAAAAAAATCATGATTTTCTTTTATAAAATCTGACTTTTAAAAAATCACAAATTTTTCGGAATTAATTAAACCCCGAGGATGGAAGAGTCTGAATCTGAAAATCCGGCATTTCAGACCTGTCGAGGTTGCATATAAGTCAATGGGAGAAGTCCCAATAAAAATGGGGCTGATTTAAGTAAGAAAGGGTGCAGCAACAAAGTTCAGTAGTATACCTGTAAAGCAGAATAGAATTTAAAACACATGATTAGAAGTGGAAGACCACTATGCTTCATTCACTAACAGAAGTAGAGGCCTGAAATTATGGAGTAAACAGCATGTAGATAGTTAAAACATTTATAGTAAAATAATCCGAATGTAAAGGATGTGCAACCTGAGGCTATACTGAAATTTTACTCTTATAGCGAGAGTTGTAGTTCACTTGAAGTGACACAGAATTTCAATCTCTACTGCAAACTGAAGAATTGTAGAAAAAAAATAAAAATAAATAACAGTTGACAGGTGAGTCTCTTTTGCACCTTTGATCCCAAAACCAGGGGGGCACGTGTGCAGAAAATGCAAGTAATTGCTCTCTTCCATCCTCTCCTTCCGCTTTCTGTTGCTCTCAGACATGAAAATCACGTCTCAAGGCCACGGCTGTACCAGTGCTTCATACGTCATATTGACGTCCTGAGGGAACGCGTGCTCTGGATATAATTTTATAATACTGAATTGCGAGCAATTAAATTAACTCAGTGTGTGCCGGTGAGTCAGTGATTTTTGCAGTCAGTGTTTATGCTTTACAATAACATTTTCTAGCATTTCAATAAGTTACCCTTGTCCATTAAAATTGCTTGTGGGAATGACGCTAATGCATTCTTCATGGAGGCAATGACAGAACCAGTAAGCTCTGGGCTGGTTTAACCATGTGTGCTGTACACAAGCAAAGATATTTTTTGTGCAACATTCAATTTTTCTCAAATAAAAAAGAAAAATCTGTCCATACACTGTTCCATTCAATTCTACTTATACTAAAGCTGCCCATACACTAATATGCCATTCAGATCTGCTCATTTGGTTTACCCGATTTGAACACCCACATGTGGTTCATTGGGGGTGGTCATTGCCAAATTATTATATTTTCATGCACATAATTTCTTACATTTGTTTGTTTTCTCTGTAACCACTGTAATCTAAAAGGGATTCTGTCAAGATTTTTATAACGTACATTTAGGGGGTTATTTATTATGCTCCAAATTTATGTCAGTATTTCTAAGTTAAAAATCTGAGCAAATTCCTGAATGGACCTTATTTATCATTCAAAAAAATAGGTTCAGGCAAAAACCTGAATGGACCTTATTTATCATTCAAAAAAATAGGTTCAGGCAAAAACCTGAATGGACCTTATTTATCATTCAAAAAAATAGGTTCAGGCAAAAACCTGAAAACTTTGGACCTTTGCCCGAAAAGTCTGAAATTTTCGGACTTTTCTGCAAAAACCACAAATTTTCTGACTTTTTGGCCCAAAATCCCCAAAATCATTGGATATCAGTACTGACAGCAGCTCAGACACCGGAACCTTCCCTATTGACTAATACAGGTTCCCAAGAGCTTTGAGATACCGGGTTTTCGGATTAGGAGTTTTAATACCATCGGAACAAAAAATTCAGATTTTTTGTTTAATGTCTGAAAAATCTGAATTTTTCAGATTTCGGAGCTTAATAAGTAACCCCCTTAATTTCTAAATTACACTGTTTACAATTCAAACAATACACTGTATCATATAAAATTGTATTTGTGAATCAACAAGTGTATTTGTTTTAGCTGTAATATTGGTCTGTAGGCAGCCATCTCTGATCATTGTGCCTGATCCTGTGCTTTCAGAATGAGCCAGCACTTATAGACAATAGAACTGCTTTCAGATAAATTATTGTTTCTCCTACTCAATTTAACTTTTTTTAGCCAAATCCCAGGAAACCTCTACAGCCATTCCCAAAATTAAAACGTGCTCTGGTGATATCCTTACCTCTCCTAAGGATATTTCCTTGGCGTTTAGCGAGTTCTACAAGGCTTTGTATGCTTCTACCACCCACTACTCCAATGCGGAACTGCACGACTATCTTAATACCATACGCATACCAAAACTTTCTCAGGCCCAAGCTAAATTTGTAGATTCCCCCATCTCCCAACTAGAATTGGCTGAAGCCATTTTATCTTTCCCCTCCGGGAAGGCCCCTGGACCGGACGGTTTTCCTATAGACTGGTACAAGATTCATGTCAAAGAACTTGTCCCCATTCTACATGAAACACTGTCTTCTGCCTTTCGAGACTTCTCCCTTCCTAAATCATTAGCTGAAGCGACCATTGTCCTTATTCCAAAACCAGGGAAGGATGAACTACTATGCTCCTCCTATCGCCCAATCTCATTACTAAATATGGAGGTTAAAATCCTAGCCAAAGTGTTAGCTAACCGGCTGTACAGGGTAGTATCGACTTTGGTGGAACCTGACCAATCTGGATTCATGCCTGCCAAATCTACCTCATTTAACCTTAGAAGGCTATTCCTCAATTTACAATTGTCTCATGAGAATATAGGATCCAGATTGGTGGTTTCACTTGATACGGCCAAAGCCTTTGATTCTATTGAGTGGCCCTATCTCTGGGAAGTTTTGCTTAGAATGGGATTTGGTCCTACTTTTATTAAATGGGTCCAATTACTGTACAGTGAACCCCAAGCAGCCATTAGAGTTAATGGGATTCTTCTCCCGCCTTTCACTTATCTCGGGGCACCCGGCAGGGCTGTCCACTTTCCCCACTCCTTTTCGCTCTGGCCATTGAGCCTATGGCCATTGAGATTCGGCATTCCCCCCTAGTGAGAGGGCTTCTCTATAAAACAGTTGAGGAAAAAATTTCAATGTACGCAGACGACACACTACTCTATCTCGCTGACCACTGCACCTCTTTGCAGTCCTCATTGGGTATTGTCAAGCGCTTTGGGAACTTCTCTGGCCTCCAAATAAATTGGGATAAGTCTGTGATTTTTCCTTTGGACGATCTCACCCCAGATATGTTAGACCCTCACTGTGAACTGCAAATTGTCCACTCATTCAAATACTTAGGATTACACATTCATAGGCATCCGTCTACATTTCTCTTACACAATCTCCAGCCACTTCTACACAAATTCAAACTGACCTTGGATTATTGGACTAACCTACCCCTCACTCTCATCGGCAGAATTAATATCTGCAAGATGGTTTTCCTGCCGAAATGTTTGTACATTCTGGGCAACACACCGTGTCATATCCCAAAAACAACCTTACTAGAGATCGATCGTATCCAATCCGCATTCATTTGGGGGAACAAAACCCCGACACTCTCTCGTGCTACTCTGAATGCCTTGCCTGAACATCTAGGCCTAGCATCCCCTAACTATGAGTTGTACTACTTAGCTTTGCAGAGTACTCACGTAGCTAATTGGTGTTGCTTTGACACTGAAAACCCTGCATCGACCTTGGAAGCTCTCTACCTTACCTCCATAGAAAGCCTTAAGAATGCCTTATATAGGAGCAGGAAGGATATACGCCCTTTACCACCGGTACTTGACGCTACTAAGAGAGCTTGGGATGCCATGTTACACCTAACTGATAAAACGGGGTGCATTTCTACGGAAATGCCACTGTGGGGCAATAGCAATCTAGTGCATTTTTCTACTTTTACGGAGGCAGGGACATGGGCTAGACTTGGAGTTAAACGAATTAGGCACCTGTACACCGACAATGTTTTGCATACTCTTCCCCTCCTGCAACAGGTCACCTCCCGTCCCAACCTCTCTGGGTTTAGGTACCTGCAGATTGCACATTTGTGTACTACCCAATTCCCCACGCCCCCACTTGTGCAGCATACTGACATTGAGGACCTGATATCTCGCCCGCTTAAGACGAAGCTCCTTTCGAAGACTTACAAATTACTTCTGTCTCGGAAATATGATCCACGACCTAGGGTTAAATATAAGTGGGAAGCCAGTGGGATTCAGCTAGTTCAGGATGACTGGGACGAAATTATCGAATCTTTGTACAAACCTCTTGTTAGCACTAGGGATAAACTTGTTCAGTTTAAAATTGTGCATCAGACCTATCTTAACCCACAAAAACTGCATGCTATGGGTAAACGTGATCTACCTCATTGTCCGAGATGTAGTGAACAGCTAGCCGACTTTATTCATATGATGTGGCACTGCCCAGTTGTGCAACGGTTCTGGCACCAGGTTACTCAATTTATGGGAACGGAACTAGCCTCGCCCCAGGTACTTAACCCTGCTACTTGTTTGTTGGGACTAGTAGATTCCATGGTACCCAGAGCCCGAACTAGAACCTTAATGAGACTGCTCTTGTTCTACGGGAAAAAGACTATTGCTCTACACTGGATGGGACCTTCACCCCCGACTTTGCGGCACTGGATTGCTCTTGTTAATTCTCAACTGGAACTTTACAAACTTACTTATGTGGCAAGAGGGTGTCCAGGGAAATTTGAAGACGTCTGGTCTCCATGGACTGAATCTCTAGCGACTTCGCTATAACTGTCACTTATTTCTCCAGCCACCTTATTGCTGTCTATTGTTTTCCTTCTTTCTTTCCTATCCTCTAATTTTTTTGTTGTTGAAAAATCAATAAAAAACATTCTTTAAAAAAAAAATTGTTTATATGCCACTGCAAACTAGTTTTATACTGTCTACAGCACATACAGCCTGCAGTGAGCTACAGCAGACAGACAGTTACACCTGCAGACTCAGTGCACATGTTGCACAGTGGGTACTTTTTCATAATACACAAGTTTCAGTGAGTCATGTGACAGAAATTACATCACTACTCACATTTATAACTGATGACATCAGTACTCACTGTTTATAAGGATATAGTTTACAAGATATTCATGGCTTTTGTGTGTTATAATAAATAAAGTACCCCTTGTTGGAAAAATATGAGGATATTAGAAGTAACCTTGGAGTTCCATCACCTGTATAAAAACACTCGGCCTTCGGCCTCGTACTTTCATGCTCATGGAACTCCTATTATTTTACAAGAGGGGTTACTTTGTTCACTATATACATACTGTAAATAGTATATAATACTACAGCAGCATCTCATAGAACACAAATAAAGTGAGTATGCAGCCCTAAACAAGCAGCACCCCCAAGGGATTTAAATATAAGGCAAATAGTTATTTATTTATAGTTTTTAAATAAATATTGGTCTTATGAGATCCATTGTAGGGGATCCATTATTCGAGAGCTCTGAAATACAGGAAGGACTTCTCCCGTAGACTCTATTATACTGAAATAGCTCACATTTTTAAAAATAATTTCATTTTTCTCTGTAGTAATAAAACAATACCTTGTACTTGACCCTAACTAAGATATTATTAATCCTTATGGGAGGCAAAGCAATCCTATATAATCCTATATAAAAATGACATTGAAATATTTTAAAAATGAGACATTCAAGTATATTAATGCCTTTTATCATGAACTGGATCTGTGACAATGCCACTTTGCAGATACTTGCAGATACATATACATTGTTGGTTGTCACAGCTATAACCTAATTTTCCTAACATTAAAGTAACTAAGTTATGTCATTGCTCATTCCCCCATCCACTCTGGTTTTCTTTTTTCATTTTTGGTTGTTTTTAAAATTTTTGTTGAATCAGTGTGGCACTTACAGTAACTACTGTGACCCTAGCAAAAAAGCTGCCACTGGATAGACTGACTTTAAAAAAGAATAATTGAGGCCCTGTATAGAAAACAAAAGAAAAACAACAATACTCTGGCCTTGCAATCACTGACCTTGGTAACCAGAAAGCATTTAAAATTCCAGACTGAAGAGAGAAGCGAAAAGCATGGGAGTTTTTACAAACTCCCATAAACTCTAAATTCGACCCTTGATAAATCTGCCCTGTAATGAAAAATAATAAACTGTTAGAAATGTGAACATGAGGCATCAATAATCATGTCTTAAGGAGCTTTTAAAGGGAAAGTATGCCCCTTTTAGACATAAACTCATTCAGTTGGGATTATGTAGAAAATGTACATAAACACGATCTGAACTTCCAGTAATAAATATAAATGTATATTTTTTTAACTCAGACACCATGATATGGTGGTCGCTAACTACCTATTCCTCCAGTCATATTATTTAAAGGCTTGCACCTCCCTGCATGTTAGCATTTCTTAGGATAAGTGTCTCGTAACCTAGTCATTGTTTTCAATCAGAGGGCTTAGAAGAAAAGACACAGGATAAACAGCAGATAACGGATACAATAGGGTTCTTCAGAATTTATCTGTTATCTACTGTGTATCCTGTGCTTGAATGGCTGGCCGATGGCTACACAATGGCTTGTTTATATAAACTACAGTTGTGTTTCTGAAACAAACCTAAGTTTTACCAGTGCAGGACAATAGTACATTATACTGTCATTCCGTTAAATGAGAGAGATTACCAAGACCACATGTCACGGCCGGCACCCAATACCAGAACTAGAGCCAAGCACCGTGGTCAGAGGTCTCTTCACCAGTATGTGTGACCACTTTTGGGCTTCGGGAAGGCCCTCCGCCTACTGGGGTGCCACCTGGACTTATGAGTGGGCAAGGCTAGAGTTCTGGCAGGCAATGGGGCACGGCAAGTATCTAGAGTCTTTTGGGCCGAGGATCACGGTTACAGGCAAGGATGAGGCAGAGAGGATAGTCAGACAGGCTGGGTCGAGGCAGGCAGATAGCAAGGATCGTCAGGCAGGCAAGGGTCAAAACCGGGTATCAAGCAGAAGGGGTTCAGGCAATAGAGTAGTCGGGTATCAGGCACAGGTCAGGATTCAGATGGGAGCGTCGTCAGGAAACAGGCAGAGGTCAAAAACCAGATAACTAGCAGAATAAACACGAACAAACAGCACAAGGCTTCAGGCAAAACCACAGGATAAATCCTATCACGGGCAACCAGCAGCACCAATGAATGGGCTTAAATACCGTTTGAAATTCGCGCCATTGCGCGCTGACGTCATTACGCCAGCGCGCCTGCGCCTTTAAATAATGCGCATGCGTGCCGCGCGCGCACTAGGACCCGGAAGCCGACGGAGAAGGAGCGCGGCGGCGTGGCGGCCGTCCACGCCGCCGCGACTCAGGTAATTTTCTTACATTACCCCCCTCTCTAGGGGGGGCCACTGGACCCCCAGGCTTCCCAGGAAACTTAATGTGAAATTGCCTCCTGAGGCGGTCAGCCTTGATGTCATCAACTGAGACCCAGGAGTTCTCCTCAGGACCAAATCCCTTCCATCTAGTGAGGTACTGGAGTTTGTTACGTACCAAACGGGAATCAAGGAACTCCTGGATCTCAAATTCAGGCTGACCGTCAACTTGCACTGGAGGAGGAACAGAAACAAGGCGGGTTTTAGAAGCAGGTTTTAGTAGCGAGACATGAAAGGAATCAGAAATTTTGAAATTAACAGGTAACTTAAGACGAACAGAAGAAGGGTTGATAACAGAAGTGATGGGATATGGACCAATGAAACGGGGACCCAATTTTAGGGAAGGAACTTTCAATTTAATGTTCTTGGTGGAGAGCCACACCAAGTCTCCCACCTTATATTGGGGTGCCTCCCTGCGTTTCCTATCGGCAGCCCTCTTCTGAGAGGATGTAGCCGTCTTAAGAGAGTTGTGAACTTGTGACCAGACTTTAGAAAACTGTTCGACAGAGGAGTTGGCAGATGGAACAGAGGAACCAGACCCTGAAAAAGAAAATGCCTTGGGGTGCAACCCATTAACAACAAAAAACGGAGACTCCCCAGTGGAGGAGTGAGAAGCATTATTGTAGGCAAATTCTGCCCAGGGTAACAATTCTGCCCAAGAAGACTGATTCTCAGAGACATAACACCTTAGAAATTGTTCTAAGGTCTGATTTACCCTTTCAGTTTGCCCGTTGGTTTGTGGGTGATAAGCAGTAGAAAAAGAAAGATTAATCCCCACTAAAGAGCAAAATGCTCGCCAAAACTTGGAGACAAACTGAACCCCTCTGTCAGAAACAATATTAACAGGAAAACCATGTAACTTGAATATGTGCTGAATAAAAAGCTCAGATAAGGTTTTAGCGGAAGGGAGATGTGGAAGTGCGATAAAATGACCCATTTTGCTAAATCTGTCCACGACCACGAAAATTACTGTTTTCCCCTGGGACGATGGTAAGTCCACTATAAAATCCATCGAAAGATGGGTCCACGGTCTCTCAGGAATAGGCAGGGGAATGAGTAATCCCTGGGACAAATTTTTAGAAGATTTAGAGCGTTGGCAAACAGGGCAAGAGTCTACAAACGATTTTACATCTTGCTTGAAAGTTGGCCACCACACACTTCTGGACAACAAAGATGTAGTTTTACTTACACCGGGGTGTCCTGCCATTTTGGAATCATGAACCTCTCTTAACACCTGTTCTCTGAGATTTTCAGGAACAAAAAGCCTCCCCTCAGGAGTGTTGGAGGGAGCATCAGTTTGAACAGAGGACAATAAGGAAGAGAGGTCAGATTCCAATGTGGCTACAATACATTCACTCGGGATAATAGAAGGATTATCATCTGAGTCAGAACAGATTGAGTCGAAGCTCCTAGAGAGAGCATCTGCCTTGATGTTCTTTGTACCAGGTCTAAAGGTTAAAGAAAAATCAAACCTGGTGAAGAACAGAGCCCACCTAGCCTGTCTAGGGTTTAATCGCTTAGCTGACTCAATATAGAGCAAATTCTTATGGTCAGTATAGACCGTAATCTGGTGTTTAGCCCCCTCCAGTAGGTGCCGCCATTCCTCAAAGGCCCACTTGACCGCCAACAATTCACGATTCCCTATATCATAGTTTACCTCAGCAGGCAGGAACTTCCTAGAGAAGAACGCACAGGGATGCAATTTGTTGGTAGTCGGGTGCCTTTGGGAAAGAACCGCCCCTGCTCCTACCTCAGAAGCATCTACCTCCACAATGAAAGGTAAAGCAGTATCAGGATGGCGTAGAATTGGGGCGGAACTGAATTCCCTCTTGAGGGTTTCAAAAGCTTGAATAGCTTCAGGGGCCACATGCTGGGATCAGCACCTTTTTTGGTTAAATTAGTGATGGGCGCCACTATGACAGAAAAGTTTTTGATGAATTGCCTGTAATAATTTGCGAACCCCAAGAATCTCTGGGTTGCACGCAGTGAAAGGGGTTGAGTCCAATCCAGGACAGCTCTCACCTTGCCCGGATCCATTTCAAGACCCTTAAAAGAAATGTTGAACCCCAGAAATTGGACAGAGGTTACCTCGAATGTGCATTTCTCTAGCTTAGCATACAGACAATTCACCCTTAACCTACGTAATACCTCACAGACATGAATGCGATGTTCGCAAAGGTTTGCAGAAAAAATTAGTATGTCGTCAAGATAAACCACAACATATACCCCCAACAGGTCCCGGAAGATGTCATTGACAAATTCCTGAAACACTGCTGGGGCGTTACATAGACCAAAGGGCATTACGAGGTACTCATAGTGGCCATCCCTGGTATTGAAAGCAGTTTTCCACTCGTCCCCCTCCCTGATCCGTATGAGATTGTAAACTCCCCTCAGGTCTAATTTGGAGAAGATTTTAGCATCCTTGACCTGGTCAAACAATTCAGAGATAAGGGGTAAGGGATAGCGTTTTTTCACAGTGATCTTGTTCAAGCCCCTATAATCAATACAGGGGCGTAAACCACCGTCTTTCTTGCCTACAAAGAAAAACCCTGCCCCCGCAGGGGAACTGGAAGGCCTAATAAACCCTCTAGCAAGGTTCTCTTGAATATACTCTCTCATTGCCTGGGCCTCAGGCAATGAAAGGGGAAAGGTTCTGCCTCGAGGGGGAGATGATCCCGGAAGCAGATCAATAGGGCAGTCATACTGCCGATGTGGGGGTAGTGTCTCAGCTGCCTTTTTGGAAAATACGTCAGAATAGGCAGTGTAGGCAGATGGTAACCCCTCAAGGATGGTATTACCCACTACAGATGGAGTACACACCCCACTACAACCAGAACCCCACTGAATAACCTCCCTAGAAACCCAATCTATCAGAGGGTTATGCCTCTGGAGCCAGGGTAAACCCAGAATGAGAGGACAGGAAGCTCCCTCAATGAGGTACAGAGCTATTTCTTCAGAATGCAGATTACTTATACACAAGGACAGGTTGATGGTCTTTTGGGAAACCACCCCAGACCCCAAGGGTCTTTTGTCTACAGCAAGGATTCTCATGGGCGGATTAAGGGCAACCAGTGGAATTTTGAATTTTGCAGCAAAAGCCGCGTCCAAGAAATTACCCTCTGCCCCAGAATCAACGAAAGCCGACACTTTGATAGTGCCCGTAGGCCAGGTCAATTTAACTGGTAATAGAACCTTGGAGGCAGATTGGGGAGAGGAAACGCCTGCACCCAAATGGAGCTCCCCCTCTCCATTTAGGCTTGGGCGTTTCCCGGCCTCTTGGTGCATTGATTGAGAAAGTGACCCTTCTCCCCACAATAAATACACAGCCCAAGGGACCGCCTGCGTGCCTTTTCCTCAGGAGTAAGGTGTGAGATGCCTAGCTGCATAGGCTCCTCCTGAGGTTGAGACACAGAGGGGTTTGAAAACTTAGCACTATGCACATGTTTAAACCCAACAGAAGTATCCTGTTCATCCCTATTCTCCCTTTGTCTCCTATCTATCTGGATGGCCAAAGACATAAGGTCATCCAGACTGGAAGATAGGGGATAGTTAACAAGGCTGTCTTTGACAGATTTGGCCAGACCAATGCGAAACTGACTCCGTAGAGCCGTATCATTCCACCCCGTTTCCACCGCCCACCTACGAAACTCAGTACAATAAGTTTCCACCTCCCGTTTACCTTGGCGTAATTTACGAATCGCGGAGTCGGCCGAAGAGGCGCGATCCGGGTCATCGTATAGAATAGCCATAGAACGGAAGAACTGGTCTAAAGAAAAACGGGCAGGATCGGTGGCTGGCAGTCTAAGTGCCCAGATTTGGGGGTCACCCACTAATAGGGTCATAACGAATCTGAACTTTTCCTCATCAGAGGGAAAAGAATGGGGGAAAAAGCTGAGGTACAGCTTGCAGGCTTCTTGAAAAACAAAAAACTGGGTTCTGTCCCCACCGAACTTGGCAGGAAATGCGATCTTGGGTTCCTGGGGTCTGGATGTAGAACCCCTATCTGGCGGGGAACCCACAGAGGATGTAGGAACAGAACTAGCTGACTGCTGCGAGGGTCCCAGCTGGCGGGTTAGATTATGGAACCCCTGGAGCAGATAATTTTGCTTTTGCTCCTGGTCCTCCATTCGTTGCAGCAAAGTAGTAAGCAACAGATCAGTGGATGTTGGGAGAGGAGCAGCAGCAGCTTCAATGTGATCGTCGTCCTCCATGGCCCGTGATAATGACACGGCCGGCACCCAATACCAGAACTAGAGCCAAGCACCGTGGTCAGAGCTCTCTTCACCAGTATGTGTGACCACTTTTGGGCTTCGGGAAGGCCCTCCGCCTACTGGGGTGCCACCTGGACTTATGAGTGGGCAAGGCTAGAGTTCTGGCAGGCAATGGGGCACGGCAAGTATCTAGAGTCTTTTGGGCCGAGGATCACGGTTACAGGCAAGGATGAGGCAGAGAGGATAGTCAGACAGGCTGGGTCGAGGCAGGCAGATAGCAAGGATCGTCAGGCAGGCAAGGGTCAAAACCGGGTATCAAGCAGAAGGGGTTCAGGCAATAGAGTAGTCGGGTATCAGGCACAGGTCAGGATTCAGATGGGAGCGTCGTCAGGAAACAGGCAGAGGTCAAAAACCGGATAACTAGCAGAATAAACACGAACAAACAGCACAAGGCTTCAGGCAAAACCACAGGATAAATCCTATCACGGGCAACCAGCAGCATCAATGAATGGGCTTAAATACCGTTTGAAATTCGCGCCATTGCGCGCTGACGTCATTACGCCAGCGCACCTGCGCCTTTAAATAATGCGCATGCGCGCCGCGCGCGCACTTGGACCCGGAAGCCGACGGAGAAGGAGCGTGGCGGCGTGGCGGCCGTCCACGCCGCCGCGACTCAGGTAATTTTCTTACACCACAGCACTGGTTCCCCAGATGTTATCCTCTCCTTCTTGCAACTTTTAAGAGAGAGAGAGAGACTCCATTGCATTGTTTGTAGGGTAGGCACCCAAAGAGCAATCCTCCAGTCAGTAGTAGTAGAAAAAAAAACAGATCCACGTACAAGCGTGGACCATGGACTTACACGTTTCGTGTTCTCACAACACGTAGGGGGTTATTTATCAAAGTCCAAATTTATCTCAATATTTTCTGCTACAAACTCCGATCAAATCCGCTCAGGTTTTTTACTATTATGTATTATTACATTTTCCCAAAAATTTGCTTTGCGGGATCAGATATTCACAAATTTTTCATACTTTTTCATCCAATTTTCACAATTTTTTCATAATTTTCACCCAAAAAATTCGGGGGTATTGTCCGAAACCCAGCCCACATCAAAAATCATTACGACTTTTCCCATTGTCTTAAATGCAACCTCGACAGGTCTGAGATGCCGGGTTTTTAGATTTGTACTTTTCCATCCTTGGGGTTTAATAAATTCCGAAAAATTCGTGATTTTTTAAAAGTCAGATTTGTACCTCAATAGAAAGACCTGTTTTTTTACTACTACTGCCTGGAGGACTGCTCTTTGAGTGCCTACCCTACAAACAATACAGTGATGTCCACTTCCTTATGCAAAGGCTGGGGACAGAGCACCTGATCCTCTTCATTCACATGGTGAGTCTCTCTAAAGAAATGTCTATATGATGTGTGAGAGAGAGAGAGAGAGAGAGAGAGAGAGAGAGAGAGAGAGAGGGAAACTATGCAGAACAACACCTATTTTTAATTGCAAAAGACCACCATTTAAAGGGACGGTGTGGGGTGCTATAACCGCATGGAAGCTGGGCCTGCAGTAGACTAAAACTCTGCTACAGTGCAAACCTGCAAAGAAAGGGTCTTTTTGGGAACCCAAGGCTAAATAAAAATATATAAATATAGTGGAATTGCTACTGATCTGGTCAAATTAGAAGCTGAGGCTCCAACAAGGAGTAAGCAAGAGGCAAGCACCTCGGTGGTACCTCGCCAATCAGGGACCCCATGTATAGGGAGCTAGAACTAGATAGTAAATCACATAGAGGGCATCTCTAATGCAAGGTGGCTTATGTGTCAGATACCTGGAAGCTGTAGAGCCACCTGTCCTTGAATAAAGAGAGTCAAGATAGTAGTAAGCAGGAGTGGGTCAAGCAGCCTGGTAATCCTTTTACTGTTTTATGATATTATTATTGAGACTGGAGACTGGCGAGGCTGTGCTTTTGTTTACATCTGCAAGATTGTGTGGCCCTCCAGTTTATTCTCTTCTAAGTGTTCAACTACAAGTTCCACAGTCTCTGTAACGGTGGTACAAAAGTTATACCATGTTACAAGGTATTATTGAATGTCATAAAGGAATTACATCACTAACATCAGTAACTTGGCAGTTAGCATTGATCAAAATTAAAGGCACTGTGGTGTCCAAGAATCTCTGTGTGCCTTGCACAAAGCACGAAAAACAGATTCAATTATATACCTTATTAATATTGTCACACAAGAGCATGAGACATACAGATCACAAGGATTCCAAGAGTCTTTCAGCAAGAGCTCGCTGATTCCAAGAAAACAAATGTAGAGCCAACAATGTCTGAGCAACAGAATAATGAGTACTTAGGATGACACTCATAAAAGAGGTTATAGAACTCTAGAACAGACAAAACAATCTCAATGAACTATTTACGATGCTGAAGACAAAACACTAAGGAGAAAAGCAAAGGATGATGATAAAACAGATTGTACTGCTTCTTTTAACCTTTTATCCCAAAGCATTCATTGCAAAGGAGATACCCTTCTGCTTCCAAAGAATGAGTACAGATGCAAAGCCTCCAAATGTCAAGCTCAACTTGTAGTTATTAGCTCTACTGCAATATACTTGCAAATGTACTTGCTCTGTATTTGTAAATAGGAGCCATAGCTCCTTCCAGTAGTGATGGGCGAATTTGGGGTGTTTCACTTTGATGAAAAAATCGTGAATTTCCAGTGAAATTCACAAAACGGCGAAAAATTTGCAAAACATTGCCGGCATCTAGTGTTTTGACGCCAGCATCCATTTTTTTGATGCCATCGTTAGTTTTTTTGGTGCAAATTATGCGTTTTTTTGGGGTTATTTAGCTTTTTATTCAGCAACTCTTCCTTCTACAATTTCAGCAATCTGGTTGCTACAGTCCACTAGAGTCCAAATTATCCCAGCAACCGTGCATTGATTTGAATGAGAGGCTGGAATATGAATAGGAGAGGGCCTGGATTGAAAGATCAGTAATAATAAATAGTGATGGGCGAATTTATTCGCCAGCCACGAATTCACAGCAAAATTCCACATTTAGCCGCAGGCGAATACATTTGTGAAATTGGTGAAAAAATTCACCCACAAATTTTCACCGGCTTCAAAATATTTTTTCCGCTAATTTTTCGCTGTGAATTTTCACATTTTTCAGCCCAGCAAAACTGGAGAAATTCACCCATCACTAATAATAAATTCTGGCAGTCATTACATGTTGAGGGGAAATGTCCAAAGCTAGTGTCCTCCAAGAGACTCTCTCTTCGGAACAATGCTGACTCCATCTTCCCCCTGACAAATGTCAAGATCAGTACTTTGTGGCCTGTGCTCAAACCCATGATTGGCACAATATGTGATTAGCACCTCGCCTGCTGGGACATCAGAAAATCTCATTACATTGAGGAGCTGGAGGGTTTCCTTGTACATGAGGCAAACAAATAGAATTAAGTGATTTCATAATAACATCATAGGGAACATAATCGTATCCCCAAGGCATTTATGACTGTTGTGAAACCAACATTTAAGGTAGATGGGGGTTGAGTATAACAATAAATGACAACACATTTCAGACTGAAGTCCACCAGGTCTCATGAAGTATTAACTATAAGGAGCGATGGGTAACAGCCAAAGTAAGGACATCAATACATGGTTTTTCATAGTCACTAATTCCTAAATTATTACAGGTAAGGGACCTGTTATCCCAAATTCGTGGGACCTTGGGCTTTCCGGATAACTGATATTTCCGTAATTTGGATCTTCATACCTTAAGGCTACTAGAAAATCATGGTAACGTAAAATAGACCCAATAGGCTGGTTTTGCCTCCAATAAGGATTAATTATATCTTATAATTATAATTTCTGTTGCGTCTGTCGGAGGGACAGAGGCAATAGAAAAGGAGGAGGGGTATGTCTGTTTGTTAGGCAGGATTTAAAAGCTTATATAAAGGAGGAGGTTATGTTAGAAAATGAGGGGACAGAAGTCTTATGGGTGGAGTTCTTCACCAATTGTAAAGAGTCCAGCAAATCAATTGTAGGCGTATGCTATAGACCCCCCTAGTGTAATTGACGAGGAGGAGGCTGTGTCTTTTTTCAACCTTACTTACTATGTTACTATGTTACTATGTAATTTGGATCAAGTACAAGCTACTGTTTTATTACTACAGAGAAAAAGGAAATAATTTAAAAAAATTTGAATTATATGGATGAAATGGAGTCTATGGGAGACGACCTTTCCGTAATTCGGAGATTTCTGGATAATGGGTTTCCAGATAACAGATTTTAACCCTGTACTTAGTTACAGGAACCGTGTAATAACTGGTGCAGAGATTTTTAAACAGGGTGATATAGAAAAAAGGAATATAATGATATATAGTTCCTTAATGGAACAGTTACAAATGAAACAAATGAAAGTGTATCCAATTAAGCCAAACATAATGAATAGTGATGGGCGAATAAATTCACCAGGCATGAATTCATGGTGAATTTCCGCGTTTCACCACCGGCAATGAAATTTAAGAAGCTCAAGCGAATATTCGCCGGCGTCAAAAAAATTTTGGACATGCGTCGGAAAAATTGCTCACGTCAAAACCGCCGCGCTTCAACACTATTCGGATGTCCATTGACACGGACGTCATTTTTGAGTTTCGCTAAATTTTCTAAAGGGCAAAGTGACTAATGCTGGCAATGATTTAGTTACAAAAAACGTTGGCGTCTTCCTTTTTTCAGAGTGATAGCCTGCAAAAGTCCTTAAAAATGTTTTTTGGGTAAACAGGTTCCCCCATACATTTTCTAACATATGGAACACAAAATATACACTGGGCACATGCATAGGACATTTTAACAACTCTATTTTCTTTATTAAGGTTCCCTGGACTTGTGTAATGTAATGTATTTGCTGCAACATATACTACCATTCAACTTTAAATTTCCCGCCGTATGCAAATTAGCCTGAGTGAAGACCTCTAAAAAAGTTGCGCTAGGCAGAATTGAACGCTAGCACATATTCTCTTGATTGCTGACATAACGCTAGGAAAAATCCCCAGAGTTCAGCTCCTGGGACGCAAATTCACATTTTAGTGAATTAGCGTTGTCTGAGCGAATTTTCGCCTGGCGTAGTGTAGCTATGGGTGCGAAGCCGTAGCTGGCGAATTTTCGCAGGTTAGTAAATTTCCCCCAATGCCTCTACTGTGGTTATAGACCACTGGACTCTACAAGGTAGATACGGCGGTAACAGGAACATTGAAAATTCTTGCAGATCCACCCCAGGCCCCAAATGTGCTTTCAGGAGATAACATACTGTCCCAGTGATATGATTGGCAGGTACTTAAGATTCTCACATTTATCCCATATTCCAACAGAATTTGCCTTCCAGGAAGTGCAATATACAATATATAAAGAGAAGTCTAGCTCTCTGTTATACTATAGGAATGTAAGTGTTTTCTATCTACTCTGTAATAAATGCAAATCATTCCGTTTTGAGAGTCCAATTATATTTGGGCCCACCAGGGCCACAACTTCATGCCGCCTCTTTACGAACGGTCTCACCCAATCACAAACTCCCTCCCCAATGGCTGTCACAAACTCAAACTCACACCTTGTACCTTCTGCAGACCAATTGATGGGGGGGGGCACAGATAAAGTGGTGTTGGGTCATCAGGTTTTCTCCAGGTGCACTGCCAGCCTAATCCAACCAACCCTGTTCTAGACTTTTGGTGTGTCTTTTCTTCGTGACTTCTTGAAGAGAGGCAGATTTTGACGCAGGAGATTGCCATTGATGTCAGCAGTGTGAACAAAGAGGGCATTTAAGACCCCAGTTCGTTTCAGGCCCAGATACCGGAAGACCTCTGCTCCAACAGGCCCCCTAGCAAGGCAAACTCAATAGTACCGTGATGTATGTTTAAACAAGACTGTTTTTTCAGTATTGTTCTATTGTCAAAGTCAAAATAAACTTTATTATCACCTCAGCAGTATACAAATATACAGTGAGACGAGACGACGTGGCACCAGCTAGTACATATCACAAAAAGGCACTTAAAAATACACAATAAATATGTAAACATGAAATGTGCAATATATTAGCAGAAATTGGATATATACATGTGTAAACCTTAAGGGTAGGGACACACTGGACGATTTGTCGCCAACGTTTTAAAAAAGTAAATCGCGGCGACAAGACGATCATCTATTTTGAACAGACGATTCACAGCGACTATTGGCACAGAGCGATTTGTATCCCATTACTCTGTGCGGTACGTGCTCCACCCAAACCGGAAACGGTTTGTGCTTCCCGCTGTAACCTGGCGTCCTTGCGTTCTTGCGTCATTGCATTCGCATTGTAATTTGAATACAATTGCTGCTACTTATCTGTATGTGTGTGCGTGTCTAGGAGATTTCAGTGCTTTTCTAAGTACATGCTATTTCTGATAAATCGCTCGGAAAAGGGTCTCAGTGCGTTTTGGAGCTACAGGCGATTCACAAACGCGCTGTGGGCGATGCGTTTTCAATAGTTGCCTGAAATTGCCTCAGTGAGGCAACTTTTGGGCAACTATTGAAAACGCATCGCCGTGTGTGCATTAACGCAGGCAACTTTTCATTGTAGCCTATGGGGAAAAACGCTGAGGCAGTTCAGGGAGTTGCTCAAAAGACGAGGCGATTAGTAGCCAGGCGACAAAATCTCCCTGAATCTCCTTGTGTGTCCTTATCCTAAGAACTGTGCAAATAAATTAACGGTTCACAAAGTTAAGTTCACAGTTCAGGTGTGTCTGGAATGTAGTGGGAGGGCAGGCAGTGAGTTGAGGAGTCTGATCGCTTGTGGAAAAAAGCTTTCACGCAGCGTGGTTGTTCGGGCTTTAATTCTGCGAAAGCGTCTGCCGGATGGGAGCAGCGTGAACAGTCCATGTGAGGGGTGTGTGGAGTCCAGTGCAATGTAGGAGGCCTTTATTACACAGCGCTTGTGGAAGATGTCCTGCAGTGATGGAAGAGCCGCTCCAATGATGTTGCCAGCTGCTCTGACAGTCCGCTCTAGACTTTTCCGGTCAGCAGAGCTGGCACTACTGTACCAGATGGAGATGCAGCTCGTCAGGACGCTCTCTATTGTAGAACTTGTTCAGTTCCTCTGGGAGTGTGGCGTCTTCGTCGCTGCTGCTCCGTGCAGGCTTGTACTGTGTGATAGCCTGAATGCCTTGCCATAAGTTGCGTGAGTCTTTTGAGTTGTCAAAATGATTTTGAATCTTCAGTGTGTACTCCTGCTTTGCTTGTCGGATGGTTCGAGAGAGGTTGGCCCTGGCTATTTTAAGAGCAACTCTGTCTTTGTTTATGATTATGCATTATAAAAGAAGTTTGGCAAGAGGAAATTAAATGCTTTTAGGGTTTAGTGTAACTCTGGATCAATGCAATGCCCCATCATTCAAACACCTGATAATAACTGATGTCTATAGGAGAGAAACTTTATGAATCTGTACAATTAAGAGCCTTTTAAAGACCATACATCCAACAAAGAAATACCACTCTTGGTATTACCTTTGAAATACTTGCCAGACATGGACTCCATATGGCTTATTAAAAAAAAAAACGCTGATTGCACAAGATAGAAGGAATATATCTACAAATTTATGATGCACTGGCATAACAAACCAGAGAGACTACATGTCTTTTTCCCTAATCATGTATCACTTTGCTGGAGGTTGCCAAGCTAAATGAAGTCTGGACCACATTTTATAGATATGCCATGTTATAGAAACTTTTTGGGAAAACATAAGAGTACTTTTGTCCTAATTTACATGATGACCACTGCAAAAAGGCTGTCTCACTTTCTTGCTGGGCAAACCATTCCCTGGAATACACAAAGACTCCTAAGCAGCAGTACGGCTCGCTTTAACATCCAGGTGAAAATCAATATCCCCCCAACACTCACAAAAGTAGCCAAAATAGTTAGTGGCAATAAAGAATTTAAAAAACAGAATAGGTCATAAAAAGACCACCCACTTCCAAGGAATAGGGGCCATATGCGAACTCAAGGGCTTGCATTTATCTATACTGCTGGACTCCTTTCACACTTCCCATTTATGAAATTCTTAACTATAATAAGTCTGCCTCCCCCACACTTCAGCACAAATTACTTCCACTCGCAGGTCTATGGCTCATCCAACTTTAAGCCTGGACAATCTGCAAAACAGGAGCCCTTACATATGTGTATGTGTGATAAAGTGGCGCACAATAACAGAACACATCATGAAATTATTATAACCCAACCACCATGAGAAAATCATATGGCCTCTGTCAGCCTTGAAGAGAAATCACAGAGCTCAGTGTCTTAGGTAATCTGTGGAGCAGTCACAGATATTAATCTTATTACTGCATATTGCTTTATAACAATAAACACTGTTTTAAAAAACTTCAAGATCCAAAATTGGCAGAATCAATTCTAACTCAGCCCTCCTTTCCCACAAAGCATACCCAACTGAGCAATATGGAGAGGCAGGGGAGAAGAATGAGTCAGCCCTGCAGCCATAGGGAACTTATATCCATTAAATCAGGGATGCAACATTTAACTTATTTAGGTTTAGGAATGTGAGTGTCTGCTTGGTCGTTTTGGCATGTACAGATAAAGTGTATATGATATACAATATATTTTGTACTGTTCATACAATGATGTCAGCTAGCCCAACAGTGTGTTAATGATCCACCTTAGAGACCTTATTTCATGTTATCATTTATTAAAAAAGCCCTGGCTCATTATTCATTATCCATCCAATGATATGGGTCTAGTTGACTTTTCCACCCTTATTTTGCATCGTATTGCTGTCTCCCTGAGTAACTAGACTTTGCTCATGCATTTTCCATTTCCATGTGTCAGTCAGATGCTGAAGATGATTGGGGAATTATTTTAATTCTTCCTGCATTGGTCATCTAGAATGAGCAAATAGAAGAGGTCATGAGCTGACACCAAATGAAAAGAAGGACAGACCCAGAGCCTCATTATCAGTGCTCTTTGGCCATCAATTATAAGTTACTTATCTGAGTTTATATGTCTTGGTACCCCTGCTTCTGCATTCTACTAGATCTATGTCATTCTATAACCTTTAGAGTCTTGACTTCCGTATCACCTTGGAAGGTTACCATGAGACTCTTGAGGCCCTGTACAAATTAAATGACAAGGGAAGTCTATTTCACTGTGAAGCACCATTTATGTAATCTTGAATTAAATCAGTACAGTACCTTATTTCCCTGGACCATCATTTGGACACACCAAAATGCACCAGCCTAGGATTCCTTCTATCTATCTAAGCCCTATTTTGCAAGTATCCCATTGAGAGTTACATTGGCATATTTTACTCTTCATGCGCAAGTCTAAAGAAGGTTGTTAGACACACAGTCACTGGGAAATGCAGTTAATGATTTAACTCACTGGGGTGCCTACATCATTTCCTTTGAAATCCTTTACATTGCATCACTGGCACCACCACTACCCAATAAATCCTGGTCCCAGAGCTTTCTGCTAACAATAATTGAAAAAAGTCAGTGCCAGCATTGACAGCAGTACCCCCTGTACCCACTGATAACAGCCTTGATCACACAACTCACTGGACCTTGTAACAAATAATGTAACTACTACTTTAAATTAGGGTCTGACTCTCATACTTGAAAAGGCCACATTATTCCTTATATCTGAGAGGGTACATAATCCCATATTTATCACATACAGTTCTTGGCAAACATAAACATAAAGAAAGCACCAGGGCAGCAATATTAATGATGTTTAGGGGCCATATACAAAGTAAATTCCATAAAACTAACATTATATTAGAAAAAAAAATATTTTATTGACCAATTGTAGGTGTAAACATAAATGCCATGTGCACAAGTTGTTGTGAAAAGCAAATTACCTCTAAAAAATTTTTAAAAAATCAAAATCTGCTTAAAGATGAGGGGTGTGTAAGTGTGGCATCTGACATAACCCAACACACTCAAAATCTCATTTATTGTGTTATAAAATGTATAAAATCCACTTGAGTTTTACTCAATCATCTGCACCCATTATCTCAATTCTGCATCTGGGATGTATATTTTTTTATTAATTTTATTTTAAATCTGGTTCCTAGGGCCAAAAGTTTTCATACCTTGATTGAAAGTGAAGATAGATTTGTATAGATATTGGCCATTTAGTCCCTTTGTTGCCCTAGAATGCCAGACCTACAAACCCCACTTAAAGGGCACCTGTCACACACAAAGAAATATTCAAAATCCTATTTTATCACAGTAGTCAAGCAAAATTAACTTTAATTACACTATATAAATTATTTGAATATTGTTTCCTCCAATCTGGGAATTCATAATAATAGTAAGCAGGCAGGAGCCATTTTGTGGACACTGTTATTAAGGCAAGTCTCATCTTAGAATCTTGTTTGTGCATCAGAATGGGGGACCCGATGTCCATCCCCATTCCCTGGCTACACAATTAAACGGTGAAGAGAGCAGGGGAATGTGGGGAGAGCAGCGATTTCTAGGAAGTGCTGAATGGAAAGTGAAAGTAATTGTCTGCCCCGCCTCTATGCCCAGGGCATATAGGAGGGGCAGACAATATTTGATTGACAGCTGAGATGTCAATTTCTAAAAAATAGAAATTGGATTTCATGTTTAACTTGAAAAGTACTTTTATTATACAGCTTTTTGTGTCTTTTGACAGGTCCAATTTAAGTTCTGACTCTGTAGATTTTTGACCAGTGTTACGTGGTTTGTTTGCTTGGCAACACACAGCATAGATTTAAGAGCTGACTGCCAGCAAGCAAAGGGTTAAACCGTTGTCTGCTGCTAAGGTTTACAACTATAGCAATGAGAGATTAGATCAAATGCCAGACTGAAAGCAAAGAAAGCTAAAATGATACTAAATAGTAAAAGGATCACTGACCAGAATAAGACCAACTGTAGTACCAATGCCAAATCACACACACAATATGGTTATATTTTAAATCATAGGATGTTGCACCATCAAGAAAGTAAATGTAAAGAAAAATACATGCAGATTTAATTGTATAAACTCATAGACTGGCATGCTGGTTGGGGCCCATAAAATCAAAACAATGTATTTAATGATAAGCTGCTGTGACATAAATGCACAGTGGAGCTAAAGCAGGATTGGCCCTGTGTGGTCATTCTTCTTCACAATGTTATGTTTAGCTCTTCAGAGCTTTACATGTGCAAGATAATGAAGTGTTTATTCGGGGAAACGTTAGGCCTTTCCTCCAAAAATCTGTACCTTGAATTTGTGAAGGTTTTATTTTCACTTCCTTCTGTGGAAAGCCCTTGTGCTTGATTTAGTCCCCAAACTCCTAGCAGCTGCAAATAACAATCCTGCTCCCTGACTCCCTACAGAGGTTACCCCCACCCCTATAGCATTTCAATTGATGCTGCACTCTGTGCAACCTCCATCTGTTCCCTTGAAAAAGGAGCCACACAACTGAGGTTCTGCCTGAATTCCCATGTAATTATCACTCTTGGTGGACATAGTTATAAATAAGTAGCTATCTTCTACCCCCCAAAATGGTCCCTTTCCCATGTAAAGCAAACAAAGCCCCTGGACCCTTAACCACAAGCCTTCTTCTTCCACTTTTTTTCATAGGGCTGCTTTTCTGGAAAAGTTACCAGCCTCCCTATATTTTTATCTCTCTGCCCTAATAATATAATAATACTATTGGCATCATGCATCATTTTTTCCAGATGGCAACCCTACCAACATGTCATCCTGTCTACACTTTAACAGTTCAGTGTAGTTGTTACACTAAATTATACATGAAGTGTAGTTAATAATTAGGCCACTATAGGAAAACCAGTGAACAGCACTGCTCTAGATACTCTGGGACACATACAATACTTCCATAGACTTGTGAACACAACCTGAAGGAAAAGGGTCATGAAAAGGCTGGCACATGAGTGACCTGGAACGAATGAGAACAAAATGGGCAACACAAAAGTTGTCCATGGGTGTATACTAATTTATGTACAGTATGGTCACTGCTAAGTGCAAACTACAGGGCTTCCTAGGCCAGGACCACTTGTCATCCCCCTTTCCCCCTTCCCGCCTCTACCCTTCATATGTGCTTGCATGCAGTGGAAGTCTTATCTTGTCAGGAGCAGAGCACGAGGAGCATGGGAGATTTAAAGAGCTAATGGTTAAGAGCTAATTATTTGCCCCCAGTGCTTCCGAACCTATTGTGATGGGCTGGGACGCATCCCATCCCTAAAATTCTTCCTCTTTGTAACTTTTCCACAAATCTGAGCCTGCTTGTACATTCAAATTAACAGGAGCAATAGGCAAATCGGCATCAGCATTAGGTACAAAAAATGTCTGTGTACAAGGATTTATTTCAATCCACAAGTGTACTTTCGAGCGCAATTGCCATTTTTACCCCCACAATACAATATTTTCCAAAATTACTTGCCATGATTGGCAATGATGTGCCAAAATGAACACGATTGAGCATGCCCTTTGTCGCAAATTGGGCGCAGTTGTATAGATTTTCAGATGTAATTTCCAGTGTTCAGTGTGTTAGTGACATACAGGGCTGCAATCAGGGGGGGACTGGGGGGACACTTGTCCCAGGCCCTGTGCTTTTTGGGTGTTGGGGGGGGCCGGTGGCTGTACTCAAGCTGTGGCAGGGCCCCTGCTGCTGTCAGCGAGCTGTAGAATCAGGTGGGGAGGAGGGACCTGTAGTGACTGCACGTTTCTTTCCCCTCCCCTGCTACAAGAAGAAGCTGCAAGGGAAACGGAAGGAGAAGCTCCGCCCCTTCTGTGACATCATCTAGCCACATTCTTAAAGGCAGGAGGAGAAAGCCACAGTCGGGGTGAGAAAACGAACAATATAGAAGCAGGGGAGGTTACTACAGGGCAAGTTACATCTCTCTGCCTGTGAATGATAATTTATTACTTCTTAACTTCCTAGTCCTTGTCTAATTCATTGGCAGTGAGGGGTCCTACCCAGACTGTTGCACAGGGACAAATGGCCATAAATATATATCATATAAATGGCATAAAGATACAGTTCAGTATAAGGGTAGACCATGCTCCCTACTTATATATAGACCCCCTGCCCTTTCCAACACTGGTAACTGGGAGGCTTCAGTGCTGCATTCATGCACAACAGGTTCTAAATACCAAGCACCTTTATTTCTCTTATTAATACAAAGAGGCATGAAGCTTCCATGGTCATATTAATAATGAGAGACTCAAGCATATGATGTGTGTACCAAACTTACAGAAGAAAACATACACACACACAGATTCCAGCATAGCCCTGCTCAGTATATTTCCATAAGTTCCTATATAAAGGGGAATGTTGGGGGGGGGGGGTACACCTAATGTGGGTGCAGAGATTCCAGCACAGCCCTGCACAGTATATTGTGTTTTTGGCTGGATCTGGAGCGGGCCCCGAAGATTTTGTTGTACAGGGCCCCGTCATTTCTAATGGCGGCCCTGGTGACATATACCCCCTATTCTTGTGCTGCACCTGGGCACTGGGGGAACCCTGGAGATACTTCCTGGAGGTGGAGGAAGCACAGGGTTTCCCTGCATCAATAGGTACAGCAGTGCCTAATTTGAAACAGAAGGCTGGAAGGAATGAGCGGCACCGAGTGCTACTGTACAAAAGTATGAAGAGTGCATTTTCATGCAAGTACCTTTAATGAGGAGGAAATATAAGTATATGTATACGTTGTCCATTGTGCTTGTGGTTGCCAATGAGCCCTATGATACTTTATAGGAACAGTAACACCAAAAAATGAAAGTGTTTTAAAGTAAATTAAATATCATGCCCTGCACTGGTAAAACTGATGTGTTTGCTTCAGATACACTACTATAGTTCATATAAACAAGCTGTGTAGCAATGATGGAAATTGAAAAAAGGCTACGTATATATGGTTAAATAGTGGATAACAGATAACACCAGTATATTCTACAGAGCTTATCTGCTTTCTGCTGTGTAAACTGAGCCTTTTCTCCTTTAAATGTCTGCCCCCATTGCTACACAGCAGCTTATTTATATAAACTATAGTAGTGTTTCTGAAGCAAACACATCAGTTTTTACCAGCGCAGGGCAACACTGCATTCTATTTTTATTACTTAAAAACACTTTAATTTTTTGATGTTACTGTTCCTTTTATGTGCACATTTCTGCACGTCGCAATCACACCCCCACCCAAACAAGAATGACTCTGCTTTTTAATCACAATTAGAGGTTTTCTTTCAATTTAAACATAAGGCAAACATGCAGAGAAGAAACAGGGTGAATGCAAACAAATCTATGATCTCATGCCTTACTGATTATACAGGCCAGAAAAAATAAAGCATTATGGCTACTTCTTATAAAATGATAATACATTTTTGTGCATCCCTCCAGACTCAGTAAGTAAATAGCAAGCTCAGTGGGCAAATGGTGCCCAGTCCATGTTAAGAATAGATGCTGGTAATATAAAACATGTTCCTGCTGTGTCCAGACTGTGGTCCCTACAGTGCAGAGTGTACCTCGCAGTGCCTACAGCTATTTGCTGCTAATATTCTCCCATAATATTTGCATAACCAGGAAAGCTTGCAGCGGATTTTACTGCATTTTAAACACCCTCAGTCTGCAGGTCACTCTGTGAACAGAACCCATCCATAATTTTCTCTGCTCACACAGATTAAAGGATCTTTAAACAGCAATTTAAAAAGCTACAACACTTTATTTGCAGTACTTAACCCATAAGTGCTTTCAACTTGGGCAACAGAGCAAGGGATGGATTAATCCTGAGCTGCAGTGGAATAACAATGCAAAATGAGTGATCTGATTATGGGGATGCTTTGGCTAATGTCTCAGTTTTCATATGCTCTTAATGTATAATTCAAGCTGATGGGGTGCCTCAATAGGGTGAGCAGAAATGCATGGATATTACCAAACAGTATGCTTCAGTAATGGATAACCAGTAGCCCCCAGATGTTAAATGGTTCAAGAACATTCAGAAGTCTGCTGGTTGCCTATACCTGCCCTATACCACCCAAGAAGTTTCGCTAGCGTTCATTTCTGCCTAGCGAAACTTCGTTAGTACTCTTGAGATTAGGTCAATTTGAAATGGGCAAGTACATAAAAGTCGTATTTATGTCTTTGGTAGTGATGTTGGTGCACATGCTTGAAGTGGCCACGTTTTATTACAAATGACCAAGGAAGCAAAATAAAGATACAAAAGATCCTCTAATGTCCTACACATGAGCCAACCCTAAATGTCTGGAAAATAAATGTTAGCACAAAAATATTTATTAGTCAGTTTGCCTGGTCTAAGGCGGCGAAGGAAGCAGTCGCCTGGTGATGGGGTGCGAACATACACTAGCGATAGTCTCTTTCGCAAGCGAATTGTCCTCTATGCCTATTAGTATATTGGCGATGTCCCTGCGGATGGGATTTCTGGCGAATTGACGCTAGTGACGTCCACTTCACCTTTTAATAAATCTGCATAGAGTGTCCTACCTGTTTTCCTAATTTGGAAAAGTGGAAAGCCAGTTTTGACCCAGACAGCCCTTCCAAAAACCAGGCTGTCCTGGTCAAAACCCGACAGGTGATAACACTATACACATATTATTTGATTCTAGCTGGGGTAATGTGAGTATAGTAGTTCTGAATATAACCAGATATATTGAGTTGGTACTGACAGCTGGCTAGCCTGTAAGCATTAGATCAGATTTGATAAATATTATTCCATTTCCTCATCACAGTGAAACCCGAATGGATCCCAATGTTGTTATGAAGAAGAGCACATCCAAACTGACCTATTACCTCACCCCACCTGATATAAATTCACATTCTAATGATATTTACTATTCCTTTCAGCTTCAGTGCCAAATAAACTCATAAAAAAGGGGCTGTGAACTGTTTTGTCTATTCAGGCATAGAAGGAATTTAATGGGAAGCTGTTAAATATTCTAATTACAAACCCAATTCTGAGCTCCGGAATAATATCTTTTATCATAAAAGTAAAAAAAGCATCAGACATACAACAATTAGCCAGGATATCACTTGTCAGTTTGGGTTCCCTAGACACATTTTATTGCCACTTCCAGAGTATAACCTGCCATGCCTCTGGCTTTTATTGAGAACATTTATGACACATAATTCATTCAGCAGCAAGCACCCACTATGTACGGATTTAACACAAAACATCTATTCCAGCATTCCCTGGGTGCAGGGGAAACCACACTTTACAATATGAATATAGTGCCTAACTGCAATGTACAGAAAGTATACACATGTTCTGTTATTGAATCTTATTCATGTCAGTAGATATTGAGATCATGGTCAATAAGGATACACTCAGGGCTACTGATCCTTGTCAGATGTTTTTATAAAAGTTTTTTATTTAAAGTTTCAAACATAACACAATTAAAGAGCAGTAAAGAGATAGTAAAGGGAGAAAGTTGAGAGAGAGGGGGGGAGGGGAGGTAAGGCATAAAATGACATATCCATTATATTAGTACACAGGCAGTTAACCAGATTGCACATTTAACCAGGTACCCCATATCGCTTCAAATTTCCCGGGGCATCCTCTTGAAAGATAGGTCAGTTTCTGATTCGAGAGAGAGTCATTTACCAGCTTTTTCCAATATTGTATTGTGGGAGGGTTGAGCGATTTCCAGTGCATTAATATGGCTTTCTTTGCATAATACAGGAGCTGTAAGTAACATAATCTAGCATAGGGGTGCAGCTGCAAACCCCCTATTATCCCCAACAGACAGGTTTCTGGCGAACGAATACTTGGTAGTGCAAGCTTTTCATTCAAGTATTGGAGTACTGCACTCCAAAACCTCTGAATTATCGGACAGGACCAAAATATGTGAAACATGGTACCAGGTTCCACTCTGCACTTAGGGCACTGATCCGACACAGTATCATATATTTTAGCCAGGCGGTAGGGGGTTAAGTAAACTCTATTTAAAAACTTAATTTGTATAAGCCTGTCCCTCATAGATATTGATAGCGCTGTTACAAGCTGTAGCGCGTCCTTCCACTTTTCGTCATTCAGGTCAGGGATATCTGCTTGCCATTTGCCCTTAACTCTCTCAAGGGGAGAGGGACCAGCGGTAGATAGTATCGTATATAACCAGGATAGGGGTTTTGTGAGGTCTAACTTGTGCAAGTAGGTCTCAAGGGTCGTCACCTTTAAATTCACAGGTTTTATTGGGAACTGTACATTGAAAGCATGGCGTAATTGCAAATAACGAAATAGCATATCTGGGTGGGGGTGGAGTTCCTGTTGGATTGTGGCAAACGTTTTACAGTCACCCCCAGTGACTATATCACCAAGAGTTTTAAACCCAATCTGTGCCCACCTGGCGATGTCTGGGAGTGAGCGAAAATGAGGGAGGTGATTATTGCCCCATAACGGGGTATGGGGGGACCAGGCTGTAGAGGTTCCCCGAACCAGATCTTGAGATTTCTGAAATGCTTTCACCACTGTATGCATAGGGGTAGTGGTCACGTGATGTGGGGAGACACCTCGGTAAGGGAGTTTGGCAAGGGCCTCAAAGGAGCCTATCACCGCAGCCTCTAACACCACCGCTGAGTTGCTTCTATCAGGGACAATCCACCAGTGGGCATAAACCAACTGGGCCGCAAGGAAGTAAAGTTTAAGATTAGGCAATGCCAGGCCTCCACCAGAAGCCGGCGCCTGTAGCACCCTAAAGTTCAATCGGGGATGGTCTCCTGCCCACAAAAAGCTTCTAATTATTTTGTCAATTTTGGTGAACCAATGGGCCCGAGGGGTTATAGGAGAGTTGTGGAGAGTATATAGAAATTTGGGAAGAAAGATCATTGTAAACATATTAATTTTGCCTGGTAAAGAAAGAGGTAGGTCTTGCCATACAGTCACTTTGTTAGTCAGGGTCTGCACTACTGGATCTAGATTAAGTTGTTCATACCTATTAAGGTCTTTATGGATCACTATACCCAAGTATTTAAACGAGTTTACGGCTTTAAGTTGTAGTAAGGTGTTCAGCGAATCCTGGGGAAGGGGATCTATGGGAAACACTACCGACTTAGTGCGATTAATTTGCAGACCGGAGTACTGGCCAAACTCAGAAATAGTTGTCAGGAGATTTTCAAGGGCTGCACCGGAGTTGGCCAGATAAATAAGCATATCGTCAGCGTATAGCGAAATTTTTTCAGTCAGGTTTCCTATACATAAGCCCTGTATATCCTCATTCGCCCGTATTCTAATGGCCAGGGGTTCTATAGCCAGGGCAAAGAGTAAAGGCGAGAGAGGACACCCCTGGCGGGTGCCCCTTCCCAGAGATATGCTTTCGGATATTTGCCCATTGACCAATACCTTGGCCCTCGGATGCGCATACAGAGTCTGGATCCACTTCCGAAGTTTAATACCCAGTTTATACCGAGTCAATACCTCCCATAGGTATTGCCACTGAACAGCGTCAAAGGCCTTCGCTGTATCGAGGGACACTACTATTCTATTCCCCACATTATCATGTTGGATCGCTAGGTTAGTAAAAAGTCATCTCACATTGATATCCGTGGCTTTCGAGGGCATGAAGCCTGTCTGGTCCGGATGTATTAAATCAGGCGCTATCAATTTAAGTCTGTTGGCTATGATTTTGGCAAAAATCTTTATGTCGCAGTTAAGGAGGGATATAGGCCTATATGAATCACATCTATCAGGGGGTTTGCCTTCCTTGTGTATTAAAGTAATAAAGGCATCATAGCATGAGTCAGGCAATACCCCTGTCCTGTTAGTTCCATTGAAGAGAGCTAGGAGTTTGGGGGCCAGAAAGTCAACATACTTCTTATACCATTCTATCGGAATCCCATCTGGACCAGGTGTTTTCCCCATAGGAAACCCATTAATTGCATCTTTAATTTCATCTAAGGTAATATCGTGGTCTAATTGTGTGGCTAGGTACTTTAGCAACTCCCCTGGAGTATGTTGAGAAGTCTGCATGGTATGCCACCGAAACCCAGTTCCGTTTCAGTGCACGAACCCTCTGGCCTACTAGATGAGTCTCCTGGAGTAGGATAACATCCGCCCCCGATTTCCTGGCCGTATCTAAAACCACTGCCCGTTTGATTTTATCATTAATCCCACGCACATTCCAGGACAGTAGTTTAAAACTTTGAGGAGCCATAGTCATATTTAAGGTAAACTATGGTCCCCTGGGGCCAGGGTGGCTCTACGGGTCTGTGGTCACCCAGCAAGTGAGCAACTGTTGTAGGTGATATTGGAGTATGCTTCGAGCGTCGTGGGATACCTATAGCTGTCAACAGCAATGTCTCGTACCCCCAGCAATATTCGTTAGTCCTTAAACCTCCCCTCACAGAGGTAAGCAAAGAAAAAGAAAAAGGGAAAGAGAAAAAAGACAGACAAAAAGTACACCCATTAACATTATATCCCCCACCCGGTATCCTCCTCCCAACCTGGAGATACATTTTCCCTTAATTCGAACAATCCCAACAGGGGAGTGGGTAGCACTTGGCAATAACTCTCAAAACAAAAATATACGTTGGTACAGGGGTAGAGTCTGAGTCTCCGTGGTACCTAAAGTAGCACATGTATGATGGGGAGATCCTAAGTGTCATCACTACAGCAGGATCCGACTGAAGTAGCCAAGTATATCAGGCACTGGTGCAGTACCGGTAATAAGCACATCATATAAGAATACTAAGACAGTGTAAATCAATCCCAGTGGACAACCTTCCCCCATCCGCCCAATAGAGGGGGGTTTCTGATGAACTCCAGTCCATAGCATGGGAGAATTCTTCAGTTGATTGGTTGTGATATGGGCAAGGGTAGTATCGGCACATAATTATGAAGGAGAGTGTGGGCTCCTGTCTCCATAAGTAGGGCATCAAGAGTGGCTCTGAAAGCTCAAAAACACAAGCAAGAACAGCCTGTAGCAGCCAATCCACAATTATGGCTTTCAAAGTTCCAGCCATGGTCTCCTCTGAGGTGGATAGGGTATTTCCATGTGGCACTGAGCAGTGTGGGTACATGTGGAGCGATGCCCTCCCCCTATCTCCAGTGAATAGAGTCTGCTACATACGGCTCAGGCTATAATGTGAGGCCATATCAGTCAGAAAGGTATAAACAAGAGTGATCTCACCTGCTGCAGCATCTGCTTCTATCAACATTTTAGTCGGGACGGCGAGGGCTGGCTCTAGGGGACGGAGCGCCCCTCGCATCAAGCCATTCGCTTGCCTCTTGAGCTGAGGTGAAAAAGTTGGCTCTGTCTCCGGCTTGAACCCTCAATTTGGCAGGGTAGAGCATGCCATATTTCAAATTGGCTTCTCGCAGGCGACGCTTAACTGCCATAAAGGTGCCTCTTTGTCTTTGAAGCTCTGCAGAATAATCTGGGTAGATGGATACCTTTTTCCCTTCCACCATAATATCTGGGCTTTGTCTGGCTGCCTGTAGTATGGCGTCACGATCTCTGAAGTTCAGCAGTCGAATCAAGAAGGGCCTGGGAGGTGCTCCTGGCGGGGGGCTCCTACCTGGCACCCGATGGGCTCTTTCGACCGCATAGAAGGGCGAGAAGCCAGCTGTGGGGATGAAGTCTCTCAGCCATTTTTCTGCAAAGGCCACTGGGTCATTTCCTTCTGCTCTTTCTGGGAGCCCCAAAATACGTACATTATTTCACCGCTGCCTATTTTCATAGTCGTCCAGCTTGTCCGTGCAGGCTTTAAGTTGAGTTTCAATGCGCGTTATTGCTGCAGGAATTGGAGCGCAGGTGTCCTCAAGAGTTGAGATTCTGTTTTCCGTCTCACACACTCTCTCCCGCATATTCTGTAGGTCAGCCCGAAGTAGCGAAAGGTCGATTTTGACCTCCTCCAATTTAGTGGACAGCGACGTCCTGCAATCTGTAATTGCGTCCAACAGCAGTTGTGTCGCCGCTTCAGGTTGCGATGAGGAGGAGCCTGCAGTCGCTGGTTGAGGTTCCTTCGGTGGAGAACCATTTTGAGAAGGCTGCCTGGCAAATTGCTCAAGTTTAGATGCCGCATCAGACTTGGGTTTTTGTGTTTTGCTGCCTTCCATCATGGGAAGAGTAGTGTCGTTATAGTAGGTACTGTTCTTGTTGCTAGAGTAGGATCTCCAAAGTAGTGGTAGGATGCGGTACACGGAGCTCTCGTCTGGGTTCTCTACATTAGACTAGTGCCCATGTGTGACCTATCCCATAAGGCAGGATGGTGTCTGGAGTACTGTACAGGCCTTTAGTCAGTTGTCCTGGCTAGAGAATAATTGTAGAGGTCGTATGGGTACTCCACTACTGGGCACAGAGCTGCAGTCGTAATATAGCCGCGTGGTGTGCAGATGTAAGGGAGTGTTCCAGGAGCTCTGCCTTTGCTCGGTCTGGAGCCCTCCCGTCGCCTCGTGGGTGCCACCTGGTAAGGCTGCCTCCTTTGCTGTCAGGGGACCACCTTGAAATTGGCACACAGGAAGGACTCCCCTGGGTCTGTTCCACTTAGGGCCTCAGGCAACAACACAATCCCTGTATTGCAGGGAGTGGCAGGAAGCCCCACAGTCCCATGCCCTGAAAGCATACAGAGAAATGAGCAGTGAAGCGTCTATGGACGGTAAGATGGGGCGCCCCCAGGGTCAGTACGGCACTCACCCCTCCAAGATGTCACCACGTGGGCCCCGCGGCGCTATTTCCAGCTGTGTTCAGCGGGGTATAGTTGTAGGATCCGGATGCGCCCAGGGAAGAGCCCTACTCGAGGCCGCGGCTCTAGGCGCGGGAATAGGCCGCACTTCGGTTGGCAGCCTAGGAGCTGCTGTGGCAGAGGATGTGGGTCCGGAGTGAGGCGGCCGACGCTCCGGAGCTCCAGGTAGCTGGTATACAGCGAATCCGCTATAATTTATGGGGGACACTGGCCGAAATTATAAGGGACCCTGGGAGCGCTTAATGGACGCGTCCACGCTGTTTGCCGGCTAGCCACGCCCCTCTCCTTGTCAGATGTTTTTAATGGTATTTACACCATAGATATCCTGTGTTCAGACTTACAGCTAAATCACCATTCTCCAAACTCAAAAGCAGCATGTGGGGGGTTGGCTAGGACTCTAAGGGGCATTGTAATGTTTTTATTAATGCACACTTTATATATTTGAAAAATAGGTAATATTCCTTGGGCTTAGAGCCCTAAAATGTTGCTGGGAATGTAATGTCTGGTATTATATCACTGCCCAAAAGCATGAGTTGCTGCTGAGAAGTGGCATTCAGCAATGGCTGGATGACTGAGGATGTATATCCCTGGTATAAGCTTAAGCAGCAAGGCTCAATAATGATAGAGGGCTCTGGAAAATGAGCAGGAACTCCCAGAGGTACAAGCATATAATAAGCATGAGGCAAGCTCCATGCATCATGTAACCACAGGACAGGAAACCAGTATATAGTTCAGGAACTACTCTGTTATATTACATTCTTTATATTACATTATATTAAATAATATTACATTGAACAATGTGTTCTGTGCAATACACCATGGCTGGTTGAAGAGAAAGACCTTTGCGCATTGCAGCCACCCCCTTTATGCCAGCACTATGGACAACAGTGACAATGGGGCTGAGAACGCCTGACCCAATGACAGACCACTTTCATCCTCTCTACTAGCTGATCAGCTGATAAGTCTGTCTGGACCCCTCTGTCAACATGGAGCTCTCCTCACTCCCAACCAGAAGCAAATATGAGAGTGACTTCAAGACACTGCCTGCCTTTTTACCATCTGCACCAATGAGAAAGTGAATACAATATGGTGCATGCCATGCATTGTTCTGAGTTTCAAAGTAAGAGGGTAAATATATGGAACTGAAGCTTTGAATTTGTATGATTTGATATAGTGACTAAAGCGAATCAAACCTAAACTATTTTGCAGCACCATGGGGATTTTATTTCTATATTACCCCTACAACACACAGTATACAATGCAAAAAAAAAAAACTTTATGCACTGTGGCATTATGAAAGACAGCCTCATTCACCTGGTGATGATGATGATATATTAGGTGACACTGGGGGGAATATTTATCAAAATCCCAATTTTTCGGAGTATTTTAATGAAAAAAAAATCAGACAAAACTAGAATCCAAGTTTGGACCTTATTTATCATTAAAAAAGTATCATTTAATCGGGAACAAACATGAAAATAATTGAGAATTGTTTTCAGGTTTTTTTTTTACCAGAAATCCCAAATTTTTCGGGTTTTGGAAATAGTCAGATTTTCAGGCAAATTCCAGTGCAGACCACAGAAACTTCTGAATAGGATAGGGACCTCTCTCACTGCCTTATATACAACCTCTGTAGGTAGGAGTTTTTTCGAGATGTTTCAGATTTGGACTTTTTCCATTATTGGGGTTTTTACCCACTAAAAATTCAGATTTTATTGTAAAAAAAAAAAAAAAACTTTTGGACTTTAATAAATAACCCCCTAAATATCATGACCCAGCAGGGTTTTATGCACTTGCAACCCCCTTCTCACCAACCAAAAATCTGCCTGAGCAGGAGAACTGTGTTTTGTTACTGCTAAAGTTCTTCCTTTCCATGGAGAGAAAGATGTTCACAGTAGTCCACAGTAAAGAACAATGTTGTACACCAGCAATTGCGTTGGCTTGTTTTACATGTGTTCGAGAGAGACTGACAGTAGTAATACGAAGTAAATCACCATCAAAAATAATAGAAGCAAAGGTCCACTGGTCACGTCTGATTTCAAGTCCTTGAAGACCTAGAGAAGCAAAGAAGGGAACAGAAATAGAAAAAGTTCATAGCCCAATGAATGCCTTGTTCGACGTAGTTGCAATAGTTTGTGCACCACTTCACAATTGAGGCTGAGATGCAAAAGCTGCAAGTTACAGGTTCTGGTATGCAATAACATTTATAACATAGTCATGATGAACCTCTGTGCTAATGGCATAAGGACAATATCAGAAAGTCTCAACTATGTAGGATGTAGAATTGAATTTCAATGTTTTTCATTCCTAGGCCGCCGATCGCATACAGGGCTGGATTTACATAATGGATGCCCCTAGGCCCACTACCGTTCGTCACCCCTGTCCCCTCCCCTTAATTTGTGCACATGCAGTGCAGTGCAGGAGCACTGGTGATTGTAACTATTGTATCTTATGATCAGCCCCAGAGCTTCAGAACCAATGTGGTTGGGCTTCATGCCGCCCCCTAAAATTCTGCCATCCTAGGTCTGGGCCTTGGTGGCCTTTCCACAAATCTGGGCCTGATCGCATACCCAGCTCATTGCCCCTTTTCGTTGACAGAGGCACCAACACATACAGGCGTGCATTCACACATAAACGAAAAGCAAATAGCGTCCACCCAGCAGACCACTCTACATAAAGAAACAGGAGCCACACCAGGACAGGAGATTTTGAACCTGGCGCACTTACTGCAGAAACTAGGCCGGCATACCACCCTTACAACTTTGTCCCACAAGGCCTTTATCTTTGTGGCCTTTCCACAGATCGGAAACTTTTTTGCAATAACAATGAATGGCAAAAGGCAGGGGCATTATTGGGCAGTCACTGGTGGACCCACTTCTGCCATAAGACTATTGTCACTTTACTAAAATGATAATTAGCAAAATGAATGAAAACAATTGATATTAGACCCATTTTTCAATTCCACTCTGTTGTGACAATCAAGACAGGCAATTTTTCCTTTCTGACAGCTACAGAATGCACCTCAAATATTCACTCCATTAGTTGTTCTCTAACTGAATTACATTTCAAATTAGGAGATGATTAGATAACGATTCATCATATACAATTACACTTCCTTAACTACATTATGTAAAGCACAAGCAAATTCTATTAGTTTGTCTACAAATGTTCCCAATTAAATGACCAAACTGAATATACAGAATTTGTCACTTATTGCATACTCTGCCATACCCCATCCCCTTGTTAAAGGAAAACTATACATAAGCAACAGATATTTTATATCAAATTAAGTAAATCTTGCCCTTTTACACTAAGAAATCACCTGACCAGAAATACTACAACTCTAACTGTAACAGGCACAAGTGTGGAAGCAAAATACACTGGCTCATGTGACCTAACATGTCTGGTTTGTTTGTGTGCACCATGAATCATAAGATCCCAGGGGTTGCCCTTATATTTTAAAATTAGTGATGGTTGAATAAATTTGCCTGGCGCGAATTCGCGGTCAAATTTCCGTGTTTTGCCGCCCACTAATAAATTAGTGAAACTCCCGCAATAATTTGCCGGCGTCAAAATAGTCGCTCGTGTAAAAACCACCGCGCTTCAACACTATTTGAACGCCCATTGACTTTAAGACCAGCATCACAATTGACGTGATTGCCAAAATTAATGTGACGTAAATTTTCGAGTTCTGCAAATTTTTCACAGAATTTCGCTCGAAATTCGAAATTTTTCTGGCAGAACGGGAGAAATTCGTCCCATCACTATTTAAAATGACAATTTTCTATTTATGATTACCCAATGGCACCTACTACTAAAAAAGTATATTATTATGAAAATGGTTTATTTACATGAAGCAGGGTTTTACATATGAGCTGTTTTACGCAATATCTTTTTATAGAGACCTACATTGCTCTGGGGGTATAGTTTTCCTTTAATTAATAGTTGAATTTTCTTTTTAATGTTTGTTTTCAACCTAAAAAGCCCAATGAACCAGGTACTTGTCAATTTCATTTCACGCTTTAGTTATGTGGCACATACAAGCACTTTGCTATATATTTGTTTGGGACTTGGGGGTTCTGAATAAACGGTCTTTCCATAATTTGCATCTTCATGTCTTAGGTTTCATCATCAGGATAAAAGGAAATAATTTTTCAAATGTTGAATTATTTGATTAAAATAGTCTCTATGGGAGATGGCCTTCCCATAACCTGAAACTTTCTTGATAAAAGGTTTTGTGTGTGTGCGCATCATACAAATGTTTTTCTCTAAAAGCCAAAATAGACAAAAAACGAATTCTTACACAATTTATCAGACTGTTTAATGAAACGTCCATCCAGCCCACTTCCCATATCATTGCTGTCTTCTGTCCTGTACTGGGTTTAAAAAATTACTATAACAAAAAAAAAAAACGGTGAAGCTGTTAACAAAAACTATTCATAAAACATGGGTACATTAAAAAAAAAGAAGAGTACTAGGAGGGTTTCCATGGAAACAACAAAAAAAAGTCTTAAGACTGCGGAATTCCTTTGTACAAGATTACTGCTACTTATATGTAAATCCTGCGGGTAATTTAGTTACTGGTTGTAGCAATATTGACATCATGTCCAATCATGATCCTTCTGCGCAACCAACATTCAATTAAAATAATTAGACTTTTTCCGAGTGCCAAGTATGGGGGCCATAAGGCAGTGAAAAATACTGCAGACAAATTTGAGGACAATTTGTATTTCTGAGATCATGAGCGCTAAGATTGACTGGCTCGGAGATAATGAACAATGCAATAAATGAGAATGAACTTTGTGTTATTTTGTGAGCTATTTAGCACATGTTTTCTATCCCAACTGAATCTGTTTAACCAATCTATTTTTACCTTCTTAGTTGCCTTTTATTGTACACAAAAAAAAAATCTTAGCAAAGTAGGATTGAACTCCAATTCTTATACATGTATGGAATACTTTATCTGGAAACCTGTTATCCAGAAAGCTCCAAATTACGGAAAGGCCATCTCCCAAAGATTCAATTTTATCCAAATAATCCACATTTTAAAAAATGATTTCCTTTCTCTCTGTAACAATAAACAATAAACAGTAGCTTGTACTTGATCCCAACTATGATATAATTAATCCTTATTCAATGTAAAACCAGCCTATTGGGTTCATTTAGGGGAATATTTATCAAGGGTCGAATTTCGAATTGAAAAAACGTAGACATTTGAATTCAAAAAGACCAACGGAAATTAAGTTGAAGTTTTTTTGGGGTTGAATAGGTCCGTTATCGATCAAATAGGTCCGTGTTCGGCCGAATTTGAATCAAAGGAATAGCGCATTTGATGGAATTCGATTCGAAGTTTTTCCCCCAAAAAAAACTAGATTTTTCAAATTCCACCAATTGACTCCAGTATATGATAAATTTTGATTTTCGAATTTTTCTCAAATTCGAATAGAATTTGGACTATTCCCTTGTCGAAGTACACAAAAATAGCTAGAAATTCAAATTTTTTCAATTTGAAAATTTACCTCGACCGTTGGTAAATCTGCCCTTAATGTTTATGTGATTTTCTACTAGACTTAAGGTATGGAGATCCAAATTACGGAAAGATCCATTATCCGGAAAACCTCCGGTCTCGAGAATTCTGGATAACACCTGTACTTTTTTTTTTGGTGATATTTTAACTCAATGCTATTTCTACCATAAGGAGAGGTGACCCAAAAAGCAGCTCTGGTAACTTTTTAATCTGATTTTTTTTTCTAGTGTAATTTTAATAATATATATAATAATTGTGGTACTCTATGAGTATATGTGGGATCACACAAAACGCATTAGGAAGATTGTCCGGTTAATAAAACTGTTTTACTTCACCGATGTCTACTGATCTGTTGAGTGCACGCTGTAATGGTATCATATCGGTATCCTTCAGAGGGCATACCACCTTAAAGTACTGGCTAAACTACTTTTTGGGGAACTACTTTTAGGGGACTGTAATCAGTCCCTTATCGCAACCTATTTGAGGAATCCAGGACATATAAAAGACCCCCTACTCCCACAGTAAATGTCGATAAAATAGGAAGCAAACAGGGGGGCGTGGCTGGCCAGCAGACCGGATGGCAGCATAGTGTGCAGGCTCCGTGACACACTGCTCGTACCACCTCTTTCCACGCATTGAGACATGGGGAAAACGCATAAAGCAAGACCGGATCGTGAACGGCATCTCATGGAGAAGGCGATGGCTACGGATAAAGGTCTGGCACCGATCTTTAAACCGCAAAAGCCTGAACGCGGTCATTCCAAGATGGCGCCTGCTGCACGAGACGCGCCAGAGCTCAGTGATCAGCAGACGCATGATTCATCGGATGCCGAGAGTGAGGGAGACGCAGATCTCCAGTCTTACTTGAGAGCTCTACCGACCAAGGAGGATATTAAAAATCTTCTCAGGGAATCGGTAGATAATTTACGGTCGGAGTTACAGGAAATAAAAACGGATATTTCCAACATGGCGGAGAGAACATTCGCAGTAGAAAAGAAACAAGGTAAAGTGATACAAAATCAGAAAAAACTTGTGCACGTTATAGCCAAACAAAAAGAGGAGATAGAGGAGGCTAAGAGACACATTGATGACTTAGAAAATAGAAGTCGCAGAAACAATATTCGGGTCAGAGGGATACCAGAAACGGTCTCTAGGGAAAACATCCATACAGCCCTCCTTCAGGTCTTTAATAATGTTCTTGGAAGAGAAGAGCATACTGAGATCAAAATAGACAGGGAACACAGAGTGTTTAAGCCAAGGAATGCTCCTGCTGAGGCCCCTAGAGACATATTATGTTGCATAAATGACTTTCAAGTGAAGGAAGAGATCCTTAACAAAGCCAGAACTGCTGGGAAAATATTGTTTGAAGATATGAAAATCTCCCTTTTTCAAGACCTCTCTCGGTATACCCTACTTAAGAGGAAACAACTAAAACCTCTGATCGACATGCTCAGATCCCACAATATACAATACAGGTGGGGTTTTCCTTTCAGCCTTATAGCAACCAAAGATGGGCAGCAAGCTCTATTAAAAAACCCAAAAGAGACAAAAGAATTTCTCCTGAAACTGCAGTTAGAAGAAGTTCAACTCCCGGGATGGTTTGAAGAAGAGGACGACATTGGTCATACGGATTTGGACTCGGATTATGATTGGAAGGATACTCCTGCTCCCAAGAGAACACCGAGAACTCCACGGCATAGAGCGTTTAAAGATCACAAATTGACCCCCAAGAGGATCAGAGAGTGACTTTTGGCAGTCCGTATCCAGAACTTTTCCTGCAGGGTTATTCTTCTCCGCAGACTTCCTCGTTTTTGCTGGACATTTTTGAAAGCCCGATCCCCATGAAGAATTTTTTTTGGCTGATTTCAGAGGTGGGACAGCAGGTGGTAAGGACAAAAAAAAAACGGAGTCTATTAACATCTAATCACTTGCTGTACTGTTTGATCTGTGACCCACCATAGTCCACCCACAGTTAGGTCACCTACCACTTTCTTCTTCCTGATGGGCAAACCCATACCCCATCGGGATACGTGGTTTATGTGTTTTGTAAACCTACTACTGGTTTCCAACCTTGTTCAGTTGTCACTGAGGTCTCGTTTAAATGACCATCAGTTGTATTGTTTTGGATTTACATGTTTACAGTCGCACCTACTAGTCATACCAAGAGTTAAAGATATGTTACCTAAGAGAGTCAGGACAGACACCGGAGAAAGGGATTGCATTTTCCTGTCTTACCGGTCTAGGCCCTTACGTAATTGTGTATACATATTAGGCTACTCGCCCGTTAGTGTTATGAGCTATAGGAAACACAAGGTCACTCCAGGTTCCCCCTGTGAGCATTGTACTGATAATTTTAATTATTTTTGTTTTGTGGGGTACTATAATAATGATTCTACAGAAATTAGAAATAAGAATCTTGACGAAGACGTTAGTTTAACAATTGTTTATTGCCAATGGATAATCTGAAATGTACATTACTGTCTTTTAATGTAAATGGTTTGAATGAACCCAAAAAAAGAGTGCAAGTTTTCCAAGAATGCATCAGACTAGGGGCGAAAATAGTATTTATTCAAGAAACCCATTTTAAAGTGGGTAAACAGCCCATTCTTAACAAAAAATTTTTTACTCAGATCTACACCAATAATAATCCAGAAAAAAAAACATTGGGGGTTATGATTATGATCCATAAAGATGTGCCATTTATATGTACTGGGGTATTGAAAGACACAGCCGGCAGATACATTATGGTCAAGGGAAAATTAGCTAATACTATGGTTACCCTCACAAACATTTATCTACCCAATCAGGGACAACTAAAAGTACTTACCGATGTAGCCACTGACTTGGAGGCATTCTCGGAGGGCTTGCTGCTCTTGGGTGGTGATATGAATATGACGATGAAACCAATCCTTGATTCTTCTACTGGAAAATCCCAGCTTTCATATAACATTCTGAAAAGGCTAAAATGATAATGCAGAATCTTCAGGTAGTGGATACTTGGAGGAGTGCCCACCCCACAAAGAAAGACTACTCCCATTTCGCCAAGGCTTATTCTAGTTACTCTAGGATAGATTACATATACATGTCCCAAAATTGGCTACATCTAATGAAAACAGCTGATATTGGCCACATAGCGATCTCAGATCATGCACCCACTGTCCTGGAGTTCGAAATCCCGAACACTCTCAAACCAGAATATATATGGAGATTGAATGAACATATACTCCTCTCAAAGGAAAATAGAGAATGCATTCGAAATCATATTGTACAAACCTTTTCTGAGAATGACTCGCCGCAGATTAGTCCAGGAGTCCTGTGGGAAACGCACAAATGTGTTCTACGAGGCCATCTTATTGCTCTATGTTCTAAACTTAAAAAAGAAAGGAATAGGGAGATTGATTTGTTGATTCAGGATATTAATATACTAGAAGCGACACATAAACAAACGCTAGCGAAACAAGTACAAACCCAGTTGGACAGTAAAAGAATAGAACTTAAATCTCTATTAGATATTAAAACTTATAAGTCGTACTTAGGTACTAAACAACGTTTCTATGAATATAACAGTAAATGCAATCGCTTCTTTATGAACCAGTTGAAACAACAACAAAGTAGAACGTATATAGCGGGTATTAAAGATAAAAACCAAAAACTACAACAGGGCACAAGGCAGATTGCTCAGTGCTTTCATGACTATTATCACACTTTGTATAACATCCAGAATGCGCCACTCACGGCTAAAGACATAGATAAAATTAAACAATTTATACAGACAGCCAATCTACCTCATCTAAGCGAAACTCAAGCCCATCAATTAGACGAACCCTTTACGGAACTAGAACTCCAACAAACAATAGAGGAGCTTCCCAATAACAAAAGCCCTGGCCCAGATGGTTTCGGTGCCTCCTACTATAAAGCTTTCAAAGAAGACATATGTAGATACCTACTTAAATATTGTAACCATTCTAATGAAGATAATCCTTTCCCACAACAAGCGAAAGAGGCTCACATCACAGTAATTCCCAAACCCAAGAAGGACCATCATCTATGTGGGAACTATAGACCGATCTCACTTATCAACATAGATTTGAAAATATATGCTAAGATGATAGCGAACAGAATTAAAAATATAATCCAATCCCTAATACACCAGGATCAGGCAGGGTTTGTTCCAGCTAGAGAGGGTAAGGATAACACCACCAGATTAATCTCCCTTATTTACTCAGCCAAAAATCTAAAATTTCCTAGCATGCTTTTAACAACAGACGCGGAAAAGGCATTTGATCGGGTCTCATGGGATTTCTTAAGACACACCCTAATAGGCTTCGGTATAGGAGATCATACTATTAAAAAGATATTGGCGCTTTATCAAGGCCCGACTGCTAGGATTCGAATCAACGGCACCCTCTCTGACCCAGTTTCCATTCGAAACGGTACCAGACAGGGTTGTCCGCTATCGCCTCTTCTCTTTCTTTTAGTCATGGAGGTCCTGCTATCACATATCAGGGCGAATAAAGACATCTCAGGGCTGAAGCTTGGGAAGACGGAACATAAGTCCATTGCATTTGCAGATGACCTGCTATTAGTGATTACCAGACCCCATATTTCCCTACCTAATGTGGTCCTCCTTCTAAAACAGTTTGGAGAGGTATCCAATTTTAAGATTAATGCTAACAAGTCGGAAGCACTGAACATCAATTTACCAGACTGGGAGGTGAACAAAATAAAACAGAATTTCCCCTTTCATTGGGCTGAGAAGACAGTTAAATATCTAGGGACAAACATACCGAGTGAGTTGCACAATATATATAAGTATAATTTTGCCCCTTTATTACTGGAATTAGATGAGTCGCTTAAGAGATGGGACAAAATACACACAACATGGTTTGGTAGAATCCAAATTATCAAATCTGTAGTATTCCCTAAAATATTGTATATGCTCCAAATGTTACCAGTGAAAATTCCAAATGTTTTTTTAGGAAGATTGAAAGGGCATTCTCCAGATTCATATGGCATAATAAAAGGCCGAGACAAAAATTTGTAAGCCTAACCAGAAATAAACAGCAGGGAGGGCTGGGAGTTCCTGATATGTACCTGTACTATGTAGCGGTGCATCTGGCACGCATACATCAGTGGCACTTAGGAACAGAAAAGGGTAAATATTGGTGCATAACAGAATATGATTGCTCTAGAGTACCTTTAGCTAATACTATATGGGCTTTGCCCCAGAACATCCCTAAGGAGTGCCTACAACATCCTTTGATTGGGGCTACGCTGCAGGTATGGAAAAATAATATGCTAACTTACCGGTTGTCCTCACGGCCTTCCCCACTACTCCCACTGATAGGGAATCTTGACTTTATCCCTAGTTTGGACCCCAGAGCATTTTCCCATTGGGCTACTACAAAGGATAGAATTTCACTAATTGTTGATTTTATGCAGAACGGAGATATTCTGTCTCTAGGACAAATTCGGGAAAGATACGGATCACGACCTAGGGACGCATGGTGTTATTCCCAATTGCTCCATTACATCCATTCCTTGAAGGTACAGACATTGGAAAGGGAGTTGACTTGGTGGGAGTCACTGATACATAAGTCTACCCCACTTAAGAAATCGGTTTCTGTATTTTACAAGGGTTTGCTAGCAGCCAGGGGGAAAGGCTTGTTAAAGTCTGAGTCGAGATGGGAAAGGGATTTGCACATCACCCTGGAACCTGAAGATTGGCACGCTATATATAAATCGATGCATAAAAGTTCTGTTTCATCTAGAACACATGAGGCTAACTATAAACTTATAACACACTGGTACTTCACCCCGCAAAGGTTGAGTAAAATGTTTAATACATCCACAGACTTGTGCTGGAGGTGTTCGACTGGGGTGGGATCTATCATGCATATATGGTTCGAATGCCCTAAAATTCAACGCTATTGGGGAGAAATTTTCTCAGCTATTAACTCAATAACCCCGCTACACCCTCAAGTTAATTTACCGGCTCTGATTGCTATGCATTATAATACGGAAACTAAATGTGTAATTAAAAATCAATTACTATTATTTATGTTTCAAGCGGCCAAAGCTCTAATCCCAAGGAAATGGCGCAGCCTAAACGTGCCCACTGTCCAGGAATGGGTAGTATTAATGGAAGAGATTAAGAAATTTGAGGAAATCAGGATGATTAAACAAGGCTCCTATTTGAAAAACAAAAACATCTGGGACCCATGGTCACTGCAAAAAAATACTTTTCTGACTACAACATGATATTTAATGTCTACCTACTTTTCGTATCGTTCTCTTAGGCATATTCTTTTCTTTTCTCTATGGTGTGAATGGTCTGAAACTTGTCTGTATAAGCGACAAGTAACAAGTCTATTAAAAAGGTATAAGCGACTTTTTATTTTCTTCTTTTCCCCCTTCCTCTTTTAATTTCCTCTATTCCTTCAAATCTCCCTCCCCTGATCCTTTTTGAGAGATGTGTAACCACGTTGATAATGCTTAGGTTTGGTTTGGTGTGATAATTGATATGTATTTATCGCCTGTATAACACTTCCAAATCACCCCCTTCCCCTTTTCTTTTTCTGTATCCTCCCCCCACCCTCCATCTTCTCTTTGTTGCAAAAATGAATAAATAAAGAATTTACAAAAAATAGGAAGCAAACATAATAAGCAAATAAGGTTGCAATTTATTTCACTGCAGCTCTAGCAACAGAATAACAGTCATAAAATTTGAGAAAAGGTTCTACATAGTTTTATTTTAATTACATTGTTATATTAATGACTATGCTAACATCTTAATAGGCTCATATATACTTTTTTTGCCACATTACTTGAATTAATCTGCTACTTTTTATTTGCCTGGTCTTAAGAGATGCTGCATTAAGTATTTTAATTGTAAAAAAAAATGTATAAGATAGAAATGTGAAGCTTAACTTTCCGAATTTCCTGTGTCTGAAATAATTTTCCCATCCCTAATATACAAATTGTTGCTTCATTTTGTATTGAGCAAGACATAAAACTTACTGACTCTGAGAAATAGAAAGCTTCATAGGAGTAATGTAAGAGTAATGTAGTATAATGTAACCTATATAGACAGAGCAGACACAATATATGTGCTTATACTGAAAGATGGCAGGGCTTAATCGGAACTGATCCAATAGCAACTGGTCTACTGATCTAGCCCTTTAGGAAGTAGAAGGCAGCCACTAAAGTTACGTAGTGATGTAGTGGGTCAGAGGAAACATCAACACTCTTGCAGTATTCCAGTGGCCCTCCTGCAAATGGAAGTATTAGTATATAATATAAGACTACAAAATTTTGATCACATTTATGAGATCCTGTTCACTTGCACACAGAAGAGGGTGAAAATGTCATAACTATGGTGGAGACAGAAGTACTCTGACCACATTGTTAATCATTACTACTAGAAGCACAGAAAGAAATCAGCGAACAGTCTAACTCACGATGTGGCATTGACCAGCTGCTGTAGACACCATTGTCTACTACTAGAAGGTTGAGGAGACATTTTTATACTGTTTAATCCATTCATATTAAAGGAATTCGGTTTCCAAATGTATATGTATTTCAAAAACCACTTGAATCACAATGATTTCTGAAAGGATCTTTAGTTACAAGACTATGTAGCATTAAAACACTTAGTCAAATATGACTATGAAGATTTTCATTCATCCAGGTCATGGTATATCTAGTATAGGTAAATCTAAAACAACTGGACTTGCTGAGTAATCACTGAAGATGTTTCACTACTCATCCGAGCAGCTTCTTCAGTTCAACTGACTGGTGTGGGAAGTTCTCGGCATAGAAACTCTTCCACTAATTTATGCCGAGAACTTCCCACACAGTTGAACTGAAGAAGCTGCTCGGATGAGTAGTGAAACGTCTTCAATGATTACTCAGCAAATCCAGTTGTTTTAGATTTACCAATACGAGATATAAGTAGAGTAGTAGCATGTGAGACCCACTTATCTACAGTTAGCCATTAAGACATTTGCAAGCTATTCACTGCCACTGCCTTCAAAAGAGAAGTACTATGTTACCACTAGAAGCAGCTTCCATTAATGTCAGAGATGTTGCAAGGAGTATATGAGTGTAGACCCTTAAGGTGAGGCCAATCCAATCAACAGGTATGGAATATCTGGCTTCAGACTTTAGGCTTCACTGTAAGGGCTGAACTCCACGGTGCGCTTACATCCGACTCATTGCCATGCAATGACACGCATGCGACGAGTCAGATGTACAGAAGATAATGCGACGGAATGTGAAGTCCCAGGTACAAACTACTGTATATGCATTCGACTGTTGGATGAAAACACTGCATGCTGCATTTTCATCTGGCAGTCGGATACATGCAGTTTGTACCAGCGACTTCACATTCAATTCCATTAATTCCAGCACATTCAACTTGTCGCATGCGCGTCATAAGCATGCCACGGAGTTCAGCCTTTAATGGATATATTTTGTCTAGAAATTTTGCTGTTGAAAGAAGCATTCCATACAGACAGACCAGCCTCCACATTTACAAGCAGCCCAGGTTGAAAGTGTTTCTTCTATCAGAACAAATGTCAAATTCCAGCAGGGCATATCTTCTTTTTTAGACATGTGGCATTGTAATACACATTTTAACATATTAGATAAAAAACTAGATAAAAGAACTCTTTCTTCACAAGAAAATGTAAATGCTTTAAAGCTTTGCTGTCATGCTTCCATTAAGGTAAATTCTCAAAAAAATGTTTCTACATTCATATGGAGGGGGTTGAAATTAATCTTAAAATGAAGAACTTAAAGGAGAAGGAAAGTCTTTATAATTTGGTGAAACCAAAAGTTAGAAAACCCAAGTGGATGTAATTACTTACCTGACACCCTGGGACAGTGCTCCCATCAGCAGAAAACTGCACTGACCCGGGGTTCCACCAGCGAGCTCCCCAGCGTAATCGTCTTCTTCACTTCTTCATTCTTCAAATTTCCCAAGGCAGGTGCATGTGCAGTAGAAGGAAGAAGAGCAGCTTTTTCATTAATGTTTGGCTTTTCACTCTACTGCACATGCGCAGCCGTGAGAAGAAAGAGGATCGATCCATGGTGCTCGCCGGAAAAACCCTAGGCCGGTGCAGTTTTCTGCTGATAGTAGAACTGGCCTGGGGTGTCAGGTAAGTAAACACAATCACTTGGGGGTGCCTAACTTTTGAAAAAAAGACTTTCCTGCACCTTTTATATTTGTTTGGCTTGCAAGTTACATTGCGTCATGTAGCAATAACTCTTTTGCAACATCATGGGAATGCATTCTCCTACTAACATCTGGCATGACTCAATGTGCAGCACCAACTTTTTCCTTGCAGAATGAGAGAAGAGAAAGGAAGTATTGGTCAATTTAAGTCACATTAGGTATAGTAAGAGTACTAAAAAGAGTTGAGTTAGGCTAAACTAGTTATAAACTAGTTATTTTAAAGACAGGCCTCTTCTCTTTTAGCTCCTCTCTTTTAGCTCCTATGTGGATAACTATTCCTTAAATTGTCCTAATACTCTACAATGGCCTCATATTCAGTAATTCATCTCATATGTGGTCAGCATTACAAATAAAAGTTGAGCTGAGTTTTGTTCTAGATGAGTATGGACACTGGTTGCTTTACTCCCTTCCCATTAATGTTACAGTTTCCAAGTGGATACCAAGTTGCTATACATAATATTTATCTTTGCACATATACCATTGCTTAAGCAAAACCAGTAGAAGGCGGGTAACTGCACTATAAATGTGGTGTATGCTATGACCATAGTAATAATAGTCTTGCATCTCTATCGACGTGCCAGGATTAAAGGAGTGGCTGATGTGGAAAGTCGGAAACAGGACCTTGCTGCTGTTCACATTAAAAAATTGATCTATTCCCAAATGAGGCTTTTTAGTAAGACTTTCTATCTCATCTTGATGGGATGCGCAGCAGGTAAGAAATACTTTTCCAATCTCCCCACAGTCCTTTTGATCCTGACCTTAATACGTTGCATATGAACATTATAAGTGCAAACGTCTGAGGTTTCCTTTCCAATCTGTCTGTTATTAAAAAGGCTACAATGAAGGTCAGCTCACATAAAATTGATTTTACTCTGCTGGCAGTAGGTTATGAGTTTGTATTCTGTATATGTAAAGGGAGTGAGAAGCAAAGGGCTGGGGTTTCTGGCATGAGAATATATTCTGTGACTCTTATAACTGTCTTATAGCTGGATGACTGTATAGTAGCATAGGGCAGGCAGGAGCATCCAACATCCCTCCTGCCAAAAGTAACCATTAATATTATTTGTATAAGATATTCTATATGTTAGTTTGTTATCATTTATACAGGAGCCGTGGTCAGCTCCATGTTGTAGCTCCCACCCTTTCGAACTATATTCAGGTGATCCCACTGGTGGACAATTAAAGGGGAACCAAGTATGGGAGTTTTAACCTTGAAAGCAGCAAGTAAGTTGCAGGTAAAACTTAGTCCCTGTAAAAAGCTGTAAGCTGCCATTGAGCCTGATGGAAACCTTTGCACTGCACCTCCATATGGTTATTTTGAGCCTATTGCAAAATTGGAAAGCATCTTGAGCAACACTTAAGGTGGCCATACACGGGCCGATAAAAGCTGCTGACAGACCAAGTCGGCAGCTTATTGGCCCGTGTATGGGGCCTGCCCGACGGGCTTCCCTGATCGAGATCGGCCCGAAAGTTGGCAAGATCTCGATCGGATGGGACTAAAAATCCCGTTGGATCGTGGCCGTATCTGTTCGTTGATGTGGTCCCGCGGTCCGACCGCCCGTAAAGCCACCGTTAGGTTCCGATCGTTGGGCCCTAGGGCCCACGATCGGATCAGCCCGATATTGCCCACCTCAAGGTGGGCATATCGGGGAGAGATCCGCTTGTTTGCCGACATCCCCAAACAAGCAGATCTCTCCGTGTATGGCCACCTTAACAAATGGGGGCAAGCTTAGTCCCTGTATTCTAGGATTGCTTGACCATAGCATTTGGTAAAGAAAATTGTTGATTTGTGGTGGTCACAATGTTGATTTTTTGACCCCCCAACCTTTTAGAAAAATGTGACAGTTTAGGCCATTTACTGGATGTGCTTCAGCCATGCTCAGTTACACCAGAAACATGCCATTTATCTATCCAAACCCCACTTTATTGTAATCTTTGTATCTTCGAGTCCATCATTTACAATGTTCCTGCTAATAAGAACCATTTTAAAAAATAAATTGAATCTTGGAAAAAAAATAGTGAACTTCACCATTTTTTGGAATTTGTGCTCAGACCCTGATAGCAAACAAGACTCGTAAACAGAATAAAAGCATAGAACTTAACATATTGTACCTATTCATATAAAATATGAACCTCCATTGTGGCAGACAATTAAACAGCATTATTGAGGCTTTTGTATGAAAGGGACTTATTACCTGAAAACAGTGGCACTTTAAAAGGCATTTGTTATGTACTTAGATATATTGGGCTTTATGTATTCTTAATTGGCTTTGTTCTTGCTTAGCAATAAGTAGAGCAATCCCTACAGGATAAGCAGCTAAGCACACTTAAATACATTTATAAGGCTACTGTGGCCATAATGGGATAAGTGCTCGGATGATACAACGTGAACCCCACATGCTTAGCTATTCATGTTCCAGAATTGAGAAATGGCCTTGTAAATGATTTAGTAGTAGGAGCCCAACAGATTGAAACTCTTCTAATGCTGAAATTCCCTTTACTCCCTTTGTCAGTTCTAGTCGTTTCAATTAACTGTCTGATGTAAAGCATTCCGGTTAATCCATTACTTAAGTCATTTGAAAACTTTGAGAGCATATTATGCATCTTCCACTCTGCGGGGATTGCAGATTGCTGTCAGTATGGAATGGAACCTGTAAAAACACAGAAGAGAGAATCATTAAACATTTAATGTTCAGGATCCATTGGCAAAGTGATAGATGAGGAACTGTCAAGAGAACCTCATGCAGTCGGCAAATAGCTGGCTTTCACTCATTTATTTTAGTCGGTAACAAAATGTATTACTGAGACATATAAATCCCCAGACTAAATATCATGGTGTTCTTGTAACTCCGCCGAATGCTTTTTGACGATATGTCATAGACTGCAGCCTATATATAATTGGGTGATACGTTAATAAGACCCAGGAGTGAACTTTCCTATGATAGAAATTGTCTTGTACTTTTGTGACATATTGTCCTTCCTGTATTATACATGATGGGATGTTAACATCTAACTAAAGCTTGTATACTCCGGGGAGATGGCATTTTTAAGATGTGGGAAGGTTTTTGGAGCAGAGGCAGATGATTGTTTTTGATGACCAACACATCATGGATCTTGTTGCTGAGGACACAGAGCAGAAAGCCTGACATATGAGCGAGAAGGGGGTGTTCCCTGTGTGAGAGTCATCACTACTTAAAAGTATTGATTATAAACAGTGGAAATGAATAATTCACCTTTCCACACCATCCATTGTTGTATAAACTGAGGAGTTATCTGAGAGTAGAGAGCAGAAGCTTGAGCCTGAACTCATTTGGCCATTGACATAAGGGCTCATTTATAAACACTGGGCAATTCTGCACCTGAGCAGTAACCCATGGCAACCAATCAGATGCTTGCTATCACTCTTTAACCTGCAGCTGGCTGGAAAATGCTAATCTCTGATTGGTGCTGTAGGTGCAAATTTGAACTGGGTTTATAAACGAGACCCAAGTCTTTAGGCAAATGGGCTGCATGGATTATCAGAATGATCTTGCTTTTCTGGTGATTGCCAAAAGACTGGAATTGTATCCTTAATTGAAAACTGGTCCACCACATGTTATAAGTTCTGTCTTCAGTCTTAGCTTCAGCTTTCCCTAAAAAGTGTGGGTGCCTTGGTTGGTTATCTATAGATGTCATTGTGTTGCATAGCACCCCAAAGATAATGTAGAGATGAACATTCTTAAACAACATTAATAATACAGACAAGTATGTGCTTTAAATAATGCAATTAAGAGTACAAGTGGAGCTCACCAAATCTCCAAATTTCCCACGGGGTATCCTGTGCGTGATATCCCAATTAGGTTAATCTGTAGAAATATGTAGAGGTGTGGGACAAATCCAAGGCAGCAACTGGACTGCAAAACATCTTTATTGGGGATAGAGGTACACAACATGTTTCGGGCAGCGTCCTTTATCAACTTGACAAAGGGCTCTGACCCAAACCTGTGCTTTAAATAATGTTAAAGTGGGGATCCATCAGTTGTCCATTGCCTACATCCAGCGAAAGACAAGACATTCTATTCCCAAAAGAGCTCACAAGCTAAACCTTAGAGAATATTTTAGTGGGAAGGTCAGAAAATATTTTAGTATTACAGTTACTTTGCTTGGGAAGATCGTTTTCCAGTTGAAACATGCTCAAATATTGAACAGAATGTTTGGTGGGAATGTGTGATAAAAACAAAATCTGCTTCGGAAGTGGGCGGAAGGTCATTTATGCAAAAGTAAAACTGATGTAGAAAAGTGTTTGAATAGATTTAAGGACACGTCGATGGTCTGAGGAGGAATCAGAATCTAAGGAAGTTTATATTTAGAAGGGTATACAATTTAAGTCAAAGCTTAAACTGTGGATATTTAAAAGCTCATATGTCTTGTTAATTACAAGAGTGACACAAAGGAACATTGCCCTCTGATGCAATGCTTAACCATTGCTTATGGTTTCATTATGTTGTGCCCCGTTGTACAGCTGGACACAAATGACTGGCTGCTTTGCTTGATGAAGTGCAATACCTTTACTGTGTTGCTATTTTGTGTTTTGCTCACAACTCCCCTTTTCCATTGTCGGATTGTAAAGTACACAGCAGAGAATAAAATCTCTGTGGTACAGCGCTCCATTCCTATGAGATAATGATACCTTGTGTCGATAATGTATGAGCAAAACCTGGACCCCTGACTGTGCCGTGACATGCTCTTCAGCAGAAACCGAGCATAAAACAGCAGATTAGAAACTATAATTCCCCACGCAGAGATCTTTTCTTCTGAGAAAGTTTCTGCGGAATGAGGAATAAAAACAGATGCTGGGTACCATTAAAAAGAAGAACACAGGAGTTTCTATATTATTTTAGAATGGAAAGATTGGGTTTGTTTTGGAATGTTGACAATTACCCTGTGCTATGGGAACAGTTTTACTTCTCAGAGTTTCCCTTGTTGATACGGAAATATGTTACAACGATGGGATACCAGAAGGTCCCGTTTTCCTGAGCCATGTTGTAAAGTTTTGAGTGGGAACATGCATGATTAAAGGGCAACTAAACCTTAAATTATGATTATTTGTTGTAATGTTTGAAGCTAACTGCTATTAATATGATATTAGCTGAGATTGTATAATGAATAGCATTATGATGAACAATTTTGAACAATGTGAAAAGCAAAGATACATCACCATAGGTTCCATATTAAATTGAAGCCCCTCATCCAGGCATAAATCTTGACCTGATTAAGTAAACAGAAGTGAGCTGGCTGCTTAAAGGGATACTGTCATGGGGAAAAATTTTTTTTTCAAAATGAACCAGTTAATAGTGCTGCTCCAGCAGAATTCTGCACTGAAATCCATTTCTCAAAAGAGCAAACAGATTTTTTCTTATTCAATTTTGAAATCTGACATGGGGCTAAACATATTGTCAATTTCTCAGCTGCCCCAAGTCATGTGACTTGTGCTCTAATAAACTTTAATCACTCTTTACTGCTGTACTGTAAGTTGGAGTGATATCACCCCCCTCCCTTTTCCCCCCCAGCAGCCAAACAAAAAAACAATGGGAAGGTAACCAGATAGCAGCTCCCTAACACAAGATAACAGCTCCCTGGTAGCTCTATGGACAACACTCAATAGTAAAAACCCATGTCTCACTGAGACACATTCAGTTACATTGAGAAGGAAAAACCGCAGCCTGACAGAAAGCATTTCTCTCCTAAAGTGCAGGCACAAGTCACATGACCAGGGGCAGCTGGGAAATTGACAAAATGTCTAGCCCCATGTCAGATTTCAAAATTGAATATAAAAAAAATCTGTTTGCTCTTTTGAGAAATTAATTTCAGTGCAGAATTCTGCTGGAGCAGCACTATTAACTGATGCGTTTTGAAAAAAAAATCTGTTTGCTCTTTTGAGAAATGAATTTCAGTGCAGAATTCTGCTGGAGCAGCACTATTAACTGATGCGTTTTGAAAAAAAAATGTTTTCCGATGACAGGATCCCTTTAAGTTGATAGGAGACAGTTAGTAACTGACCATATACAGGTATGGGATCAGTTATCCAGAAACCCGTTATCCATAAAGTTCCAAATTACGGAAAGTCCCACTCCCATAGACTCCATTTTATCCAAATAATCCAAATTTTTAAAACCGATTTACTTTTTCTCTGTAATAATAAAACAATACCTTGCATTTGATCCAAACTAAGATATAATTAATCCTTATAAATAACAGAACCAGCCCAACAGAACCAGCTTGTAGTAGGAGAATTATGAAGGTAAAGATCTGTTGCAATAAATAGTTTAAATTGTTATTTCTGTTTCCCACCCGAACCTGCAATGCTCTGTGTGCTCTACTATAAGAATAGAAAGGGGATGCAGACTCAATAAAGAAGATAATACTTAATAAACAAAGGTGGTATTTTAAAATTCTCAGATTCCCCTTGACAAAGGCTATAGTGCTGAAACGTTGGGTTGTTCTCATCATTGGCAAGTGTATCTGCTCCCTGTGGTTTGTCCCTTTTTTGCTTTGATCTTGTAACTTGGTAGTATGTATTTATTTGTGCTAATACTGTTGTGCATAATATACCAGTTTGTCTGATGTATATTTGTTTACTATACACTATATAAAAGAGAATTTTAAAATACCACCTTTGTCTATTAAGTATTATCTTCTTTATTGAGTCTGCATTCCCTCTCTATTCTTATATATGGTTTTGGGTAATTGAATGTGGGGTTATCCCTCATATTTCTCAAAAAATAGCTTTTTTCCCTTTCTAATACTGGGAGTGCCCTCCATTAACTTATATTTGTATGTGCTCTACTATAAGCTCCATATACAGTACTAAACATAGAAACAATATTGTCTCCAACCGCCACAGAAACAAGCAAAATACACCTGTTTTATAGAGTCCCTAAAGGACCTGAGAACTGATTTAAACAGATTAGGAAGAAAAATGCGTCAAGAAAATGAGATATCATTCATCAAAGTTTATGTCTTTTCAGCAATCACAAGAAAAGAATCTCAATCATTTTCAGCAGCATCAAGGCACCCGGAGAGAAGATTACCAGGTCAAGGCTCTCCAACAAATCAGATTTACCATTCAAAAAAAAAAAAGTGGCCTCTGACCCTAAAAAAAATAGATGCTGCTGATGATGTGCCCCAAATACCTTTTTCAAGGACATTAATAAGTGCAGCCTTAAGAAAGATCTGCAAAAAATAAGGCAGAAGAATAGGCATCACCGTATGAGTCATTTAAACGCTTTTTTTATCTTCGATGTTTTATTTTGCTGAAATGGATATAAATTAAACTGTCGACTGCTTTTACATAATATGTGCAACTTGGAACTATCTGTAAAATGTCTTATTTAGATGCATTTCCTTTAAAATAGAACGCTCAGAGCAATCCACTCAGAACAATAAAATTGTCAGCAATTGTGAAAACAGAGACTGGGATGAGCCGGCAGCTGTGTTGCACAATCCCTGGTAACCTGCATTAAGCACTGTGTTCCATTTATTTAGTGGTCCAGTTCAAGTTTGTAAGTTATTCCCAGGCAGGTGAGAATATAACATTATCATATACAGAGCATTCTTTAGTTGCGTGTGCTGTACTTGTATGCAAAATATTTAGGATATTTTACCTATTCATGGGTATACAGTAATAGTGATAGTATCATGAATATCATGTATCCTAAAATCTAAACCTATTATGACAAGGATGACTATTGTTAAGTAGTTAAACATGAGCACAAGCCTCATCCTAACTAGCAAGGTTCTCGCACTCTTCAGAATCCACCATGAGGCAGTAACATCTGGCTTCATGATAAATATTTATTTTCAAGATGCAGATGGGCCAGCTTCTACTTGGCCTCTCTCACTGAATTCACAACATATGGCCTCCCTTCGGCTCATTCTCTTACAGACCTGTTGTGAAATATCCTATGGCTCCTGAATGGATACTCAAAAGCATAGAGATGAAAAAAATAAAGGCTTGCCAACCATAATGAAGCTCTGTGTAAATAGTAAGGAAATTTGCCATAGGACGGAGAAGATTGGATCATTCTACTTCCCTATGCATATTTAACACTCTCTTGGCCACCCCCTTGTGCCAAGGTTACACTCCTTGAACAAAAAACTTCACTGGCACACAGGATATTTCAAGCAGGAAAAACCTTGCTAGGTATTTATTGCAGCATGCAACGTTTCGGGGTTACCCCCTTTGTCAAGCAAAGGGTTACACTCCTTACCATATACCAGGTCCTGAGTCGAATTTGCTAAGTGAAAGGGTACTGGGAATTACCTCTCATGGCAGTGCCTTCACCTAATGGGATCCGGGAATACACCTGCGGTTGGCTCCATTAGGAAAAACCAATCAAACAACACATGTTTGCAGTATAACACATAACTTTATATAAAATTAAAGGCCAAGTAAATATTTATTCATATAATAATAATAATGACCCACTACCCATCAGGGCACCTCCCATCAGTCACATGTCCCTTTTCCTAAAAGATCTTTTACTTTTCCCTGGTAGCGCTACCTGCCCAAATACCTCTCCCACTAGACAAAGGTACTTGCTCCCATGTGGCAGGCACCTGAACAAAGCCTGTATCTGTATTTGAACACATGCTGCATCCTTTCTTTCTCTACCCTCACTTGGGCACAACTCACCCGGGGATTCATTCAAATGTGTAGGCTCATCCAGAGCTGGAACAGGCATCTACAGCAGTGTTACTACAGCAAGCAAAGCGCTACTTTTGGCTAATTTGCATACGGAGGGAAGTTAAAGTTGAATGGACGTATATGTTGCAGCAAATACATTTGCAGCCTATCACCCTGAAAAATTAAGTCACCAGCGTTTTTTGGGACTTTTTAAATTTTAAACAATTTTTTGAGGAACTCCTATCTATTCTATTGCACTTTGCCTGGTCTGAGGTGGTAAAGGCAAGTCTGGCGCAAGAGGTAACATTCAGTAAAATCCGCATCTTAGTGAATTTGCGAAGCCTGGCGTAATAGTGCGAAGTAGCGATAGAGTCTCCTTCCCTAGCAAAGTTACGCCAGTGACTGTTAGTAAATCGGCGAAGCACCGAAATAACGCCACGCTAGCGAATTTTCGCCATGCATTAATCACTTCGCCCTTTAGTAAATTTACCCCTATATTGTTTTCTGATTTCTGTTGCCACAGGCACTGATTCCTTGTTATTTATTTTTGGAGATTCTTATGTGAAGTTGAGAGACTGCGAAGAGATCGGCAAGAAACAAAAGACCTAAAGGAGTAGCATTTTTATTTTGTTATTTTTAACTATCAACTAGGAATGCAACAAATCCACTATTTGGTATTTGGCAAATCCTTGAATCCTTGGTGAAAGAATCGGCCGAATACCGAACCTAATCGGAGTCCTAATTTGCATATGCAAATTAGGGGCAGGAAAATAAAAAGGGTCAAAAGATCTACTGCCCCTAATTTACGTATGCAAATTAGGATTTGGATTCGGTTTTGACAGGCAAAAAGATTCAGCCGAATGTGAATCATGCTGAATGCAAGCACACAAAGTCCTCCTCTTCTGAACTACAGCTCCCAGCACTCTATATAGTGTGATCACATAAAAAGTCCATCCGAATTCTAAGTGGAGCCTACTCCAAGCCCGCAGGGCTATCAAACTCCGTTTTAAGCCCCTACATTCTGCATCACTTTTAATCACTCTGTTCTCAGTGAAGTAGAAATCAACAATGGCTGTTAGCACATGGCTCTTCCTATATCAAACTAGTTGCTCAGCAGCAACACCTTGTGACACCCTCCGGTATCTGCCAGACACACTGTACAAGTACAAGGGCTCATGCCCCTCCCTTCACTCTAAGTTCAACCTGTAGCTGGACAAGCAGGGGATTTCCCAACATGTGGCACTCATTTTAAAGGGATACTGTCATGGAAAAACAAGTTTTTTCCCAAAACACATAAGTTAATAGTGCTGCTCCAGCATAATTCTGCACTGAAATCCATTTCTCAAAAGAGCAAAAAGATTTTTTTATATTCAATTTTGAAATCTGACATGAGGCTAGATATTTTGTCAGTTTCCCAGCTGCCCCAGTCATGTGACTTGTGCCTGCACTTTAGGATGGAATTACTTTCTGGCAGACTGGTATTTCTGCTACTTAATGTAACTGAATCAGTCTTAGTGGGACTTGGCTTTTACTATAAAGTGCTGTTCTTAGATCTTCCAGGGAGCTGTTATCTTGTGTTAGGGAGCTGCTATCTCGTTACCTTCCCATTGTTCTGTTGGGGGGGGTGATAACACTCCAACTTGCAGTACAGAAGTAAAGAGTGATTGAAGTTTATCAGAGCACAAGTCATATGACTGGAGGCAGCTGGGAAATTGACAATATGTCTAGCCCCATGGCAAATTTCATAATTGAATATAACAAAATCGTTTTGCTCTTTTAAAAAATGGATTTCAGTGCAGAATTCTGCTGGAGCAGCACTATTATCATATGCGTTTTGAAAAAAACATGTTTTCCCATGACAGTATCCCAACAGAGGGGAATTAACCCTCTGGATCCCTACACATACATAAGTCAGCCACAAGTACAGTTACAATAAAATGGATGGTATTGTTTTGTGTATTGATGCTATTCTCTTGTGTCCAAAATACACTCCCATGCATTCATTCAGTCGGTTCTGATGAATCACATGCAAATGCACCTATTGGTTCAGGGGAACCATGGAGCTACTACCACTCGTGTGACACTCGTGCAGCCTATGTCATTAGATGCAACAGAATTGTACCCTGAAAATCATGTGCTGAAGTAATTTTAACGCTGAGCTGAATAAAGAATTTTGGTTGCATATGAGGTCTGGTCAATCTAAACGTGCATGTGAAATTGAAGCGTGTGTGAATCCACTATGGCTCTACTTATTACATTGTGGGTACAAAACATAGTGATTTCATGTCAGAAATTACTCTTTACACACTGAGGCTGCATTTAGAAGTAACCCCCTACTATGTTACAGTCCTTACTTACCTAGGCCGGTATCCCATTGGTATTAACATCTCAAGAGTCGCAGGGATGAAGATATTTGGATGTTCCTCCAGCTCTTCAGCCATGGTCACGTGCAAAAAAAAGATTAGTATTGTTTAGAAAAATCCAAATGTACATACCGGAAAAGTCTCGACAAAATCATGCAACAACTTTTTTGAATTGTCATTGGAAAAACTAGAAAACTAGAACTGGATTTTCTCACAAAAACCAGCATCAAAATGCCCAAAACCCTAGATCATCAAGGCAAAAAAAACATCTTCAATCTGCCATTGTCTTCTGCATGACTTTGACAGGCTTTAGCTGGAGTAAATTTGGATACGGATCTGTCACAGTATCGTCGCATAACAAATCCTGAAAAAGTTGTGCTTTTTTTTTCTTTGACTTTTTCTGTTTTTTCCAACAAAAAGCCAGACCAGAAAAAATTGACCTTTAATATATGTGCCCCTTAATGTGTCAAGAGGAATAGAAACAAGTAGAAAAGTGTCAGGAGATACTTCCAGCTTTAGCATATTAAACTTTTGCCACTCTGCTTGGGTTGGACAGCAGGGGGGCTTTGCTTACACGTTCATGATATTGGTGTAAAACTGATAATATTATGAAATCTAAAAAATGGATGTAAATTACAAAGGCAGGGTAAAAAGGTAGATGGTTACCAAACGTGCAGTGGGAAACTGGGCACAAAATCACACAAGCATATTTTGACATACATAAAATTAGCCGTACTGCATCAGCAGACTATTGTATGGGGTCCTCCCCTTCCAATAATAGATTGGGGCTGCACTGATCTCTTGGATGAAGTCCTTGCCCAGGTTCTCAACACCATCCCACATTGTAGCAATTGCCCTAGCCAGCTTTACTGTCGAAAATAAATGTGTTGTGAGTGGTATCTGATGACCTGCTCAGTAATCAGGGTTTGATGCACTGAATGTCTAGTTTAATCACAAATTTGGGCTTGTGGAAAATATTATAACTGAAGTAATTCCACTTCCAGAGGGTGTCATATGGCAGCTTTGTCTTGGATATTCAATGATGCTTACTGCATGTTGAAAGGTTAGCAGATAGTACCCTTCAACAACATATATTATCTAGCTAATAAGTATCTGGCGCTCATTATATTTTGATGTGCTAGTCAATTCTCTAATCAGACTTTCAGTCACCCCTCCCTTAAAATGCTACAATCAGCAAAGATTTGGCAACCAGCATGCTTCAAAACTTCCAACCGCATCGCTCAACCATGTTAAGTGATTTTATATGAAGGCCAGATGTATAGTATATTCAGAATATTGAGCACGAACACCTGGAGCTCAATGCAGCCCATTATTACCATTTATTGAGTCCCAGCTGGTCCTGTGACAGCAACGCTAGCCATTCTGTGTTTGATATGATAGGCACATTCTGCTTTCCGCCTCCAGAACCTGCTCTCATAACTTTGCTTGGTACTCTTCGTGACATTTTAAAACCACCGTTATCGGCCCTGGGATGAATGGAGATGGCTTTACCCATCTGTTACCGCATTTGACTCCTAATGCTTGAACTTTGACTCTCAGTTTCTAAGCTGTACAAGCTAATTTAAAACTAGATAGTATCTGCAAACTCGTCTAACCTCACTGGAAAACTTACGGATGTAGGACATAATAATCAACCCCTTGTTCTTAGATTTTGTACATTGTTCTTCTTCGGAATCCATCTATAGCAAAGGTTCCCAGATTGTGCAGCTGTTCCTTCATTTGCTTTGGAAATTTCTGAGAAGTGTCTTAAAGGGGATGTAAAGGCAAAAAAAAAAAAAATCCCATTTTTACTTTCTTTAATGAAAAAGTAATAGATATCCAATATACTTTAATAAAAAAAATGTGTACAGTTTTTATAATAAATCTGACTGTACGCAGTGAAATTCCCACTTTGTTTTACTGGCTCTGACTGCTGCAGATTGGAAACTTCAGACGGTCCCTAATTGCTCTGCAGGGAAACAATCATACTGTACTTTCAAACGACAGGGTTTGAGCAGCTTTGTTTGTTTCCCTGTAAAGCAGCTGGCGACTGTGTAGAGATTTGTATCCGCAGACCCAGTTCAGTCTGCATATTCTGATTATTAATCAGTCTTGCTGTTTCGGCTTCTGGCAGATATTATTTGACTTGTGCTATTTTGATAATTTATGACAATACCTAAGCTTAGCTTCCAAACTGAAGCCCAGACCACACTGAGCATGTGCGTAGTCTTGGTCTTGCAAAGATGTTTAACACAATTACAAGATGACAGCCCCCTGCCAACTTTGAAAACATAAATCATTTGTTTAATTAGGCTTCTCGTGCAGTAAGTTCATGTTTATATTTAGTATACAAAATACAAAATTTTTAGCATTATTCTATTTTAGACTTTAGTTCCCCTTTAAACGTCTGCATATTCTGATTATTAATCAGTCTTGCTGTATCGGCTTCTGGCAGATATTATTTGACTTGTGCTATTTTGATAATTTATGACAATACCTAAGCTTAGCTTCCAAACTGAAGCCCAGACCACACTGAGCATGTGCGTAGTCTTGGTCTTGCAAAGATGTTTAACACAATTACAAGATGACAGCCCCCTGCCAACTTTGAAAACATAAATCATTTGTTTAATTAGGCTTCTCGTGCAGTAAGTTCATGTTTATATTTAGTATACAAAATACAAATTTTTTAGCATTTTTCTATTTTAGACTTTAGTTCCCCTTTAAAGAAACATTCCTGCTTTCTGGAAAGTACGAGACAAATGCACTCTTAGAAGAGAAAATCACCATGCAGTGCTGCTAGTCATTGGAAGCTTGTAATTAAAACTTATTTCTTAGTTTTTACAATTTTATTTACTTTTATTATGGAAATGCTATACTTGGGGTTTCAACCCCTTAAAGTGTCTGCATTGCCTTTCTGGAATGGAATATTAAAATCCTCAGTTATTTTTGTAGTTTGAACTTTGGATCACTTTAATTGAGCAAATATATCTTAATCTCTATGGTCATGGCATCGGGATTTTGTGTTATTCAATATCTCCTCCAGTGTGCTGGGAAAAGAAGCCAAGAGCCTTTGTTAATGTAGTTTGAAGGGCAACCTCCCAGTGCGCCTAATCGGTGGTGTTCTTGTAACTGGATCTAATTACACAGCGACACAGCCATTCTCCTTATGACACTTGAAAATACAAGTGACAAGGGAAGGGAAAATCTACAAAGCTAGGAATGGAGCAGGATGATGGGAAGGGATAAACAGAAATAAACTGTGATCTAGAGAAAAAATACTAAACTGTGACTCACAGGAAATCATTTCAGAAAACAGATGGTGTTAATTCTCTTATTAGCAAAGTGCAATGAAATAGATACAGCTATGAGGAAAGCTGTGCCTGGCAATGACTTGCCAGTTTAGTATGGACGAATTGGGTGAAGGCAGGGGAATGCACAGTAGGGAGGGACAGGTTGACTGGATGGTTGTAAATGAAGAAAAAAAAAACCCAATGGAGAATCTTCTTTTACGGTACCAACCAATGAGGTTGTATATTCTTATACTCATATAACCCTAATTTGGTTACTGTCTCTTTAAAGAGCAATTTACCCTTGGCAATCCAGGGGCCCTGAGTCCCTTTTGCGTAAGAAAAGTACCGGGAACTGGGAATTACAGCGCAGTGCCTCCACCTAGGGAAGACTGAGGAACACACCTCAGGGGGATTTCACTAGGAATAATAAAACACACACACTTTGCAAATGAAAAAAATATAAACTGCAGCAAAACTTGGGCAAACTAATACACCATGCACTACTACAATGGGGACCTGTGGGACACTACCTAAATCACCATTAAGTACTTAACTGTTGCTCCAACACAGTCATTTTTAATATCAAACCCCAATCCTAAAGAAGGGGTTAATAACCACACAGTTCAAATGAAATGTCCCTTCCCCAGAGCTCTTATTTCCTAGGTAGCTCTACCATTTCCCAAAAGTACCTCGCCCTTTGAAATTTAGCAGCAGTTCCCACGTAGCAGGTAAATACACATGACCTGTCCTCACTCTGGGGCCCCACGCTTGTATCCGTGCCAGTATCCTCCCTTGGGTGGCTTACTCACCGGGGTGCTCTCAGAGGCAATCACAGTGGAGATTAAAGGCAGCTCTGCAACAGGATCAATCTCAACAGTGGCACCTTTCTCCTTCTGAGTTTCTAGCAGCTTGGCAGGGGACAGGCTGGGCTCAATCTGTACCTCCACAGATTTAACTCCTCTTTACTTGACAGTCTTACAGCTACTTGTGCTGGCTCTGTTCAGCTCTTTGGGGGACCCCATACATTTGGCTCCAAAGTCAGGCACACCCTCTCTCCCAAGGATGCAATGGGGTGCCCAGCCAATCGGATTGCTCACCAGCCTGTTACTAGGCTGGATGATGTCACAGGCAGAGAAACAGGGGATGGATTCCTCTTGTCCCCTACACTCATTAAAGGGGATTCTTGCACTTGTGTTTTTTTAAATGAACAACACATTCAGCAGCACTGAACGAACATCATCGGGAGAAGGAATAATTAATGGATGGTGACAGTCTAAAAATGAAGTAGAGCATAGCTACAAACTGTAGACATAGCTGTTGAAAAAGTGCAGAATTGTGTACATTATATATACAGTATTGTTGTACGTATATATGTATATATATATATATATATATATATATATATATATATATATATATATATATAACGTTTCAGCTAGCACTCTAGCCTTTCTCAAAGTTTCTCATACTTTGAGAATGGCTAGAGTGCTAGCCGAAACGTTAGCAGTTTTTTGCTGAATAAACACTGTTATCTTTCTCCACATAAGACCTGTGAGTGCTTGCCTATTTTTTTCCAGCAGTTATATATATATATAGTTGTGCCTACTTGCATTTGTGTTTACTAGTAGGGATGTAGCGAACGTCGGAAAAAAAGTTCGCGAACATATTCGCGAACTTGCGCAAAAATGCGAGCGGTTCGCGAACGGTTCGCGAACCCCATAGACTTCAATGGGAAGGCGAACTTTAACATCTAGAAAAGACATTTCTGGCCAGAAAAATGATTTTAAAGTTGTTTAAAGGGTGCAACGACCTGGACAGTGGCATGCCAGAGGGGGATCAAGGGCAAAAATGTATCTGAAAAATCTGCCTGTGTGTGCTTGGAAGAGATAGTGTAGGGGGAGAGCTGTTAGTGATTTCAGGGACAGATGATAGTAAGTTTGCTGGCTAGTAATCTGCTTGATACTGCTCTGTATTGGAGGGACAGAAGTCTGCAGGGATTTGAGGGACATTTTAGCTTAGGTAGCTTTGCTGGCTAGTAATCTACTGTTCTCTTTAAACAACTGCCATACGTTGACCTTGTAGGCATTGTTTGCCCAGTTTTTTTGGACGCAGCCACTGAAGCACAGTTGCCAGAAAAAATATGCCATATAAATGCTGAAAATAGTCATTTTTCGCCATACGTTGACCTTGTAGACATTGTTTGCCCAGTTTTTTTGGACGCAGCCACTGAAGCACAGTTGCCAGAAAAAATATGCCATATAAATGCTGAAAATAGTAATTTTTCGCCATACGTTGACCTTGTAGACATTGTTTGCCCAGTTTTTTTGGTTGCAGCCACTGAAGCACAGTTGCCAGAAAAAATATGCCACATAAATGCTGAAAATAGTCATTTTTTGCCATATACGTTGAGTCAACGTATGGCAAAAAATGACTATTTTCAGCATTTATATGGCATATTTTTTCTGGCCTCTGTGCTTCAGTGGCTGTGGCCAAAAAAACTGGGCAAACAATGCCTACAAGGTCAACGTCGTTGACCTTGTAGGCATTGTTTGCCCAGTTTTTTTGGCCACAGCCACTGAAGCACAGAGGCCAGAAAAAATATGCCATATAAATGCTGAAAATAGTCATTTTTTTGGTCGCAGCCACTGAAGCACAGTTGCCAGAAAAATTATGCCATATAAATGCTGAAAATATAAATTTTTTTGGTTGCAGCCACTGAAGCACAGAGGCCAGAAAAATTATGCCATATAAATGCAGAAAATATGCATTTTTTTGGTCGCAGCCACTGAAGCACAGTTGACAGAAAAATTATGCCATATAAATGCTGAAAATATAAATTTTTTTGGTTGCAGCCACTGAAGCACAGAGGCCAGAAAATTATGCCATATAAATGCAGAAAATATGCATTTTTTTGGTCGCAGCCACTGAAGCACAGTTGCCAGAAAAATTATGCCATATAAATGCTGAAAATAGTAATTTTTTTGGTTGCAGCCACTGAAGCACAGAGGCCAGAAAAATTATGCCATATAAATGCAGAAAATATGCATTTTTTTGGTCGCAGCCACTGAAGCACAGTTGACAGAAAAATTATGCCATATAAATGCTGAAAATATAAATTTTTTTGGTTGCAGCCACTGAAGCACAGAGGCCAGAAAAATTATGTCATATAAATGCAGAAAATAGGCATTTTTTTGGTCGCAGCCACTGAAGCACAGAGGCCAGAAAAAATTAAACCAGTAGGGTTTGCACCCTAGTTTGTAACGGTGGCGGAGGGAGGAGGAGGACGCTAAAGGACAGCTGTGTGTGGAGTCATGAGGCTTGAAGAGAAGGACAGCTGCATAGAAGTCAGAACAAGTCTTCCGGCGTGCAGTAACCCTCCGAGATCCACCCCTCATTCATTTTAATAAAGGTCAGGTAATCGACACTTTTGTGACCTAGGCGAGTTCTCTTCTCAGTTACAATCCCTCCTGCTGCACTGAAGGTCCTTTCTGAGAGCACACTTGAGGCTGGGCAAGACAAGAGGTTCATGGCAAATTGTGACAGCTCTGGCCACAGATCAAGCCTGCGCACCCAGTAGTCCAGGGGTTCATCGCTCCTCAGAGTGTCGATATCTGCAGTTAATGCCAGGTAGTCCGCTACCTGCCGGTCGAGGCGTTCTTTGAGGGTGGATCCAGAAGGGTTCTGCCGCTGCCTTGGACAGAAAAACATTTGCATGTCTGACGTTACAGACTGGCCAAAGGGCTTTGTCCTTGCAGGTGTGCTCGTGGCAGGATTACTGGCACCTCTGCCCCTGGAATGTTGATGAGTTCCTGAAGTGACATCACCCTTAAAAGCATTGTACAACATGTTTTGCAGGCTGGTTTGTAAATGCCGCATCTTTTCGGACTTGTGGTATGTTGGTAACATTTCTGACACTTTATGCTTGTACCGAGGGTCTAGTAGCGTTGCGACCCAGTACAGGTCCTTCTCCTTAAGCCTCTTGATACGGGGGTCCTTCAACAGGCATGACAGCATGAAAGACCCCATTCTCACAAGGTTGGATGCAGAGCTATCCATCTCCGCTTCCTCATTATCAAGGACTGCATCATCCACGGTCTCCTCCCCCAGCCACGTACAAGACCAGGGGTCCCCAAAAGGTCACCACTAGCCCCCTGGGAAGCCTGCTCCTGTTGGTCCTCCTCCTCCTCCTCCACAAAGCCACCTTCCTCCTCTGACTCCACTTCTGGCACCTCTCCCTGCGTTGCAGCATGTGCCTGGGTTCGTTCTGGTGATTCCGACCAGAAATCGTGCGCTTCCAGCTCCTCGTCACGCTGGTCTACAGCCTCATCTGTCACTCGTCGCACGGCACGCTCCAGGAATAAAGCGAAGGGTATTAGGTCGCTGATGGTGCCTTCGGTGCGACTGACCATATTTGTCACCTCTTCAAAAGGTCGCATGAGCCTGCAGGCATCGCGCATAAGCACCCAGTAACGGGGGAAAAAAATCCCCAGCTGTGCAGATCCAGTCCTACCACCCAGTTCAAAAAGGTACTCGTTGACGGCCCTTTGTTGTTGCAGCAGACGTTCCAACATAAGGAGCGTTGAATTCCAGCGAGTCTGGCTGTCAGAAATCAAACGCCTGACTGGCATGTTGTAGCGCTGCTGAATGTCAGCAAGGCGTGCCATGGCTGTGTAGGAACGTCTGAAATGGGCCGACACCTTTCTGGACTGGGTGAGAACGTCCTGGAATCCTGGGTACTTGGAGACAAAACGTTGGACTATTAAATTTAACACATGTGCCATGCAGGGCACATGTGTTAAATTGCCTAGTCTCAACGCTGCCAACAGATTGCTTCCATTGTCACACACCACTTTTCCGATCTGCAGTTGGTGTGGGGTCAGCCACCGATCGGCCTGTGACTGCAGAGATGACAGGAGTACAGATCCGGTATGGTTTTTGCTTTCCAGGCACGTCATCCCAAGACAGCGTGACAACGGCGTACCTGGCACGTCGAATAGCCTAGGGGGAGCTGGGGGTGCACAGGTGTGGAGGAGGAGAAGGAGGACCCAGCAGCAGAGTAAGAAGAAGAAGAAGACGAGGTAGAGAGCGATGGAGGAGTAGAGGTGGTGGCAGAACCGCGTGCAATCCGTGGCGGTGACACCAACTCCACTGTTGTTGTTGAGCTACCCATTCCCTGCTTCCCAGCCATTACCAAGTTCACCCAGTGGGCAGTGTAGGTGACATACCTGCCCTGACCATGCTTGGAGGACCATGCGTCAGTAGTCATATGGACCTTTGGCCCAACACTAAGTGACAGAGATGCGGTAACTTGGCTCTGCACATGTTGGTACAGGTGTGGTATTCCCTTTTTAGAAAAAAAATTGCGGCTGGGTACCTTCCACTGCGGTGTCCCAATTGCTACAAATTTGCGGAAGGCCTCAGAGTCCACCAGCTGGTATGGTAAAAGCTGGCGGGCTAAGAGTGCAGACAAGCCAGCTGTCAGACGCCGGGCAAGGGGGTGACAGTCAGACATTGGCTTCTTACGCTCAAACATGGCCTTCACAGAAACTTGGCTGGTGGCAGATGACTGGGAATGGGAACAGGTGGTCAAGGTGGAAGGCGGAGTGGAGGGTGGTTCAGACGGGTCAAGGAGAGCAGAGGTAGAGCAGTAAGATGCTGGACCAGAAGGAGTGTGGCTTTTAGTTTGCCTGTTGCCTTTGAGGTGTTGCTCCCAAAGTGCTTTGTGCTTGCCGCTCATGTGCCTTCGCATAGAAGTTGTACCTATGTGGCTGTTGGGCTTACCAAGGCTCAGTTTCTGACTGCACTCATTGCAAATTACAATGCTTTTGTCAGAGGCACACACATTAAAAAAATCCCACACTGCTGACTTTTTGGAAGTGTGCGATCTGGCGGTAACAGTAGAAGTTGGCGGAGTTGGCGGTATTGGCGGCAATGGCGGGTGCGTTGGCCGGCTGAACACAGGTGCCGATACATGTTGTTGCCCTACTGATCCCTGCGGGCTGTCCTCCCTGCTTCTTCTAAGTCTTATTCTCCTACTGCCTCTCTGACTCTCCGTCTCTCCATCTGAACTACCCTCCTCTTGCTCTCTTCTACTAGGCACCCACAAAACATCAATCTCCTCATCATCATTCTCCTCAGATGCATCAATTTCTTCTGACACATCACAGAAGGAAGCAGCAGCGGGGACCTCCTCCTCATCACTCATTATGTCCATCTCTATCGTGTTCTCTGCCAGAATTAAATCTGGTGTAAGGTCCTCATCTCCTTCATCTTCTTCTGGCAATAATGGTTGCGCATTACTCAGTTCAAGAAACTCATGGGAAAATAACTCCTCTGACCCCAGTGAAGAAGGGGCACCGGTGGTGGAGGAAGTGTTACGTGGGGTGGCCATAGCAGTGGAGGATGAGGAGGATGTTGTGGTAAAGTTAGAAACGGTAGAGGATGGGGTGTGCTGTGTAAGCCAGTCAACTACCTCTTCAGCATTTTGGGAGTTCAGGGTCATTGGCTTTTTAAAACTGGGCAATTTGCTAGGGCCACAGGATTGCATAGCAGCACGGCCCCTAGCACGGCCTCTGCGTGGCGGCCTGCCTTTGCCTGGCATTATTTTTAAAAAAACAACAACAACAACAAAAACTCAGTTGGTTTTTCTGGAAACGATAATACACACAGCTAGATGGCGGGTTGAAGAAAACACTGTGCAAATAATGCCTACAAAGTCAACGTATACACTACTACAGCGGTGGATACGGATTACGTAAAATATATGAATGCTGCTTGAAAAAAAGTAACTCAAGTGGTTTTTCTAGAGACGATAATATTATCAATATTTAGACAAAATGTGAACAAGCTCACACAGCTCGATGGCGGGTTGAAGAAAACACTGTGCAAATAATGCCTACAAGGTCAACGTATACACTACTACAGCGGTGGATACGGATTACGTAAAATATATGAATGCTGCTTGAAAAAAAGTAACTCAAGTGGTTTTTCTAGAGACGATAATATTATCAATATTTAGACAAAATGTGAACAAGCTCACACAGCTCGATGGCGGGTTGAAGAAAACAGTGTGCAAATAATGCCTACAAGGTCAACGTATACACTACTACAGCGGTGGATACGGATTACGTAAAATATATGAATGCTGCTTGAAAAAAAGTAACTCAAGTGGTTTTTCTAGAGACGATAATATTATCAATATTTAGACAAAATGTGAACAAGCTCACACAGCTCGATGGCGGGTTGAAGAAAACACTGTGCAAATAATGCCTACAAGGTCAACGTATACACTACTACAGCGGTGGATACGGATTACGTAAAATATATGAATGCTGCTTGAAAAAAAGTAACTCAAGTGGTTTTTCTAGAGACGATAATATTATCAATATTTAGACAAAATGTGAACAAGCTCACACAGCTCGATGGCGGGTTGAAGAAAACACTGTGCAAAATAAATGCCTACAAGGTCAACGTATACACTACTACAAGCGGTGGATACGGATTACGTAAAATATATGAATGCTGCTTGAAAAAAAGTAACTCAAGTGGTTTTTCTAGAGACGATAATATTATCAATATTTAGACAAAATGTGAACAAGCTCACACAGCTCGATGGCGGGTTGAAGAAAACAGTGTGCAAATAATGCCTACAAGGTCAACGTATACACTACTACAGCGGTGGATACGGATTACGTAAAATATATGAATGCTGCTTGAAAAAAAGTAACTCAAGTGGTTTTTCTAGAGACGATAATATTATCAATATTTAGACAAAATGTGAACAAGCTCACACAGCTCGATGGCGGGTTGAAGAAAACAGTGTGCAAATAATGCCTACAAGGTCAACGTATACACTACTACAGCGGTGGATACGGATTACGTAAAATATATGAATGCTGCTTGAAAAAAAGTAACTCAAGTGGTTTTTCTAGAGACGATAATATTATCAATATTTAGACAAAATGTGAACAAGCTCACACAGCTCGATGGCGGGTTGAAGAAAACACTGTGCAAATAATGCCTACAAGGCCAACGTATACACTACTACAGCGGTGGATACGGATTACGTAAAATATATGAATGCTGCTTGAAAAAAGTGACTCCGGTGTTTTTTCTGGAGACGGTAATATTATGGATATTTAGACAGAATGGGAACAAGGTCACACAGCTCGATGGCGGGTTGAAGAAAACAGTGTGCAAATAATGCCTACAAGGCCAACGTATACACTACTACAGCGGTGGATACGGATTACGTAAAATATATGAATGCTGCTTGAAAAAAGTGACTCCGGTGTTTTTTCTGGAGACGGTAATATTATGGATATTTAGACAGAATGGGAACAAGGTCACACAGCTCGATGGCGGGTTGAAGAAAACAGTGTGCAAATAATGCCTACAAGGCCAACGTATACACTACTACAGCGGTGGATACGGATTACGTAAAATATATTATGGCTGCTTGAAAAAAGTGACTCCGGTGTTTTTTCTGGAGACGGTAATATTATGGATATTTAGACAGAATGGGAACAAGGTCACACAGCTCGATGGCGGGTTGAAGAAAACAGTGTGCAAATAATGCCTACAAGGCCAACGTATACACTACTACAGCGGTGGATACGGATTACGTAAAATATATGAATGCTGCTTGAAAAAAGTGACTCCGGTGTTTTTTCTGGAGACGGTAATATTATGGATATTTAGACAGAATGGGAACAAGGTCACACAGCTCGATGGCGGGTTGAAGAAAACAGTGTGCAAATAATGCCTACAAGGCCAACGTATACACTACTACAGCGGTGGATACGGATTACGTAAAATATATTATGGCTGCTTGAAAAAAGTGACTCCGGTGTTTTTTCTGGAGACGGTAATATTATGGATATTTAGACAGAATGGGAACAAGGTCACACAGCTCGATGGCGGGTTGAAGAAAACAGTGTGCAAATAATGCCTACAAGGCCAACGTATACACTACTACAGCGGTGGATACGGATTACGTAAAATATATTATGGCTGCTTGAAAAAAGTGACTCCGGTGTTTTTTCTGGAGACGGTAATATTATGGATATTTAGACAGAATGGGAACAAGGTCACACAGCTCGATGGCGGGTTGAAGAAAACAGTGTGCAAATAATGCCTACAAGGCCAACGTATACACTACTACAGCGGTGGATACGGATTACGTAAAATATATTATGGCTGCTTGAAAAAAGTGACTCCGGTGTTTTTTCTGGAGACGGTAATATTATGGATATTTAGACAGAATGTGAACAAGGTCACACAGCTCGATGGCGGGTTGAAGAAAACACTGTGCAAATAATGCCTACAGGGCAAATAATGCCTAAAAGGTCAACTTATACACTACTACAGCGGTAGTAAAATAAAAAAAGTAAAATAAAAAAAAAATGAATATTAAAAAAAAAAATTAAAGTTGGTGCTGCTGAACTACTAGGAGCAGCAGATTAGCACACCAGTCCCACTCCCCAACACTGCTAGACTAATAGCACTGGGCTCTTATAGTAGTAGTAGTAGTAGTAGTAGTAAAACAACAAAAAAATAAATAAAAGCAGTCCTTACAAGGACTACTGTTATTGCAGCAGTCAGCAGATGAGATCAGAAGCAGGACAGCTGCCCACTGCAGCTACATACAGAGCACTGCAGTAGAAGGTAGATTACTAGCCAGCAAAGCTACCTAAGCTTAAATGTCCCTCAAACCCCTGCAGACTTCTGTCCCTCCAATAACAGAGCAGTATCAAAACGATTACTAGCCAGCAAACTTTCAACTGTCCCTGAAATCACTAACAGGCAGCAGCTCTCTCCCTACACTATCTCTTCAGCACACACAGGCAGAGTGAAAAAACGCTGCAGGGCTTCGGTTTTTATAGGGAAGGGGAGTGGTCCAGGGGAGAGCTTCCTGATTGGCTGCCATGTACCTGCTGGTCTGGGGTGAGAGGGCAAAAAAAAGCGCCAACAATGGCGAACCCAAAATGGCGAACGTCGCGCGACGTTCGCGAACTTCCGGCGAGCGCGAACACCCGATGTTCGCGCGAACAAGTTCGCCGGCGAACAGTTCGCGACATCTCTATTTACTAGCACTATGCACCAGAAGGTCCTAAGTGTACTTAAAGATGTAAGTCAACCTGAGCAAGGAAGCCCTATAATACTACCTAACTACTCCTACTTTGAAAATGGAATTGAAGTAAGGACCCTCTACTTCCCTATTTTTTATTAGTGTCCTAGTGGGTTTTACTTTGTCTTTAGGGATGGCTTCTTTAAAAAAAGGATTTCCATTTTGATTGTTTCTGCAATACGTCCCATCCAGAAGGGGGAAAACTTGCCTCAACAAAGTAATACCCTTCCTGAATCAGATTAACAAATAAGGTTCAGAGTGAATTCAATTTATGTTGCTTATAAAAAGAACTCTTGGAAAAAGCAGCATGCTTTGGGTAACAGGGTAAGCGGGAGAGAAATGGCTACTGATCATGGATCTGCTTTGCCGTATTAAGTGAGAGTATCTTCTATAGATTTCCAATGCAGCTAACATGTTTTTGAGTATAGTTACATGCTGAGAACCAACAGTATTAAATTGTTATTTATTGGCTAAACCAACACAAAGCAGCTCATTGACAAAACTTTTTTGTTTAGCGGCTTCACAATACAGCAATCTGCAGTTCTGATTTGAAATACTCAGGCTTATTGATGGGCAAATTTCTCCCGTTTCGTTTCGCCGAAAAATCCGCAAATTTACAGCGGAATTCGCTAAACGGCAAAAAATTTGCGTTCCAGATATTTTTGACGCCGGTGACAATTCTGATGCCCGTTAAAGTCAATGGGCGCCTACAATTTTTGTCGGTGAATTTTTTTTTTTTTTTTTCGAATATTTTCACCGGCGGCGAAATGCGGAAATACACCGTGAATTCGCCCATCACTACTCAAGCTTAGAGTGAAAATCTGCTGTTATGGGAAATTTCTTTGCAATGTTTTTTTGTAAACATCATACAGTAGATTAAATCCTTCTTTCTGTTATGAAGGTGATCAATGAATATTTTTTTATCAACATTTTTTATTTAGATGTTTTTATTAAAGAAAATAGTCAAAAAGCATTTTTCTGTATTTATTTTTTAGAATTTGTAACACTTCCCGGACTGCATGGCCCTGATAGGTGCCATCCCTAGTAGGAAGGGGAGGCGCAGGTACCCCCCTGGGAGAGGTGGTAGCTGTTAAAAGAGTGCAGTTGAACAGGTGTGAGTTATGGGGGAGAGTTGACTGCAGGCTGACCCTCAATTTGCCTAAAAGGGTGTGCAGCCTTGAGCAGCAAATGGAGGTTAAAAGAAGGCAGTTAATGGCAGATTTATTGAAATACGAGTTTGTCAAAGAAAAAAACACAGATGCAGAAATAAAGCACTGAGAAAACTTGTGCAACTGTTTTCTTGAGTGCCAGCTTATTTAAGAAAAAAACACCTTTTTTTGATAAAGAGTAAAAATAAAAAGAGTAAAAATAAATAAATAAAGTAATTAAGTAAGTAAGTTGTTAGAGAATATTTCCATTGACTTCTATACAACCGCGCCAGCTTTTACTTGCTAAGTTTTTTCTGGTGACTTTTTTTTTTTTTTTTTTTCTGACTATTTGAGGTTTCAGAATATAATTGCGTGGTTTTTTTTTTCTTGACCTGAGAAAAACGGCAACTTGATTTTTTGATAAATCAGCCCGCTAAAGGAGAACTAAAGCTTAACAAAGACGTAGGCTAGAAATGCTGTACATTATGTTTTGGGCTTCTGTACCAGCCCAAGGCAACCACAGCCCTTTAGCAGTAAAGATCAGTGTCTCCAAAGATGCCCCAGTAGCTCCCCATCTTCTTTTTTGCTGATTCACTGCACATGCTCTGTGCTGCTGTCACTCACTGAGCTTAGAGACCCATTCACAATATACAGTACACATAGTACACATAGACTGGTAGAGTCCCTATACTGGTGGTCAACGTTGGACTGGGGGGCCCGGGTCCCACTGGGGCTGCTGCCCCCCATCCCAAAAGTGAAGCGCCCTTTGGCCTCCTTCCCCGAGCCCAACCCAGCCCCCCTCTGGCCCCCCAAGCCTACCTTCTTTTTTTATCTTTCATTTGAACCAGGGGCCAGGGAGGGAGGAAGCAGCTTCTACTCAAGGACGGATCTGGGCCGCCAGGGCCCACTGGGTCTTTTTTCTGGTGTTTTTACCAGCCTAGTCTGACTCTGCTGTTGGTTGACAAACAGGGCACTGATTCTTTCTGCTCTCCTTGTTGGAGCCTCTGGTTGCTCTGCTAACTACGAAAATGCAACAATAGTTGTGAGTCCCTCCAAAAACAGTCAAGATTATTAAAAAATGCAAAGTTATTTAATAGGACATAGTAGAAAACCCCCGCTATGCCATTAGCCTATGAGTAAGTGCCCTAACAGGCACGAAACACATTATGCCGTTTTCTACTATGTCCTAATAAATAATTTTGCATTTTTTAATAAACTTGACTGTTTTTGGATGGACTCAATTTCATGGATATGCACCTGTGGACTGAGGTGAATTGTAAGTATATCCCTCCCCTCCCACATAAATACGTTTTTGCTTGCATGCATAACTCATTGCAAACTTTTGATTGTGGTAGTGCACATACTGGCTCCTGGCACTTGTTCTTACTGTTTTTGCTCTGCTAACTACCCTAAACCAAGCTCCTTGAAGGAGCTAGAACAGGATTTATTATCACACAAGCTACTACTAGTTGGGTTTCCTCCAGCACCCCTTTAGCAAGTGGGGTACAAATAGAGAGAACATATGCTTACACCCCCTTTTAAAGAAACATCTGCATCACAAGACATATTCTGCAGAAGCTAGTTTTAAATAAAGTTAATAAAATAAACCTAATTGCAAAACTAATGTCTGCTGCAACAGGATGTTAACATTTTTATAAACCCTTTTTACTATTAAAATTAAACAATCCCCATCGTGTCTGGGAATCAGGCTCCTCATACATTTATACCCTCTTAGCACATTAGCTAGGAAATATGCTGCTTATGAAAATATGCGTATAGATTTGAAACTCAAAAGAGCTTCTTTACCTGTAGAGAGGTTGTATGGGAATTGAGGAGCTAGGGGAGGAGAATGAGCTCTGTGAAACTGTCGGGTGGGCCTAAACTAGGGAGAAATAGAGATTGCTTTGTGCCTATAATGCATAATAAAATGCCCTAAAACCAGGGCTGGGCCAGGGTACTTTGGCACCCTAGGCAAGGGCTTCAATCAGTGCCCCCCCCCCCCGTCCTGCATTACCATTTCTCACCTTACCATTATGGGTTTTTTTTAATAAAGAAAGCTTACAACACATTTATGAATGAAACTTGCGCTTTATATAAATATGTAATGTTACACTAAAGGTATTTGTGCCAAATCTGTTCATGTGCCAGAAGCAGCCAAAATATTGCCCTCAAGTCTGTAATTGTGCCAATAGTAGCAGTCAAAATATTGCCCCGAAGTCTGGACCTGTGCAAACAGCAGCAGCCAAAATATTGCCCCAAGTCTGTACCTGTGCCAACAACAGCAGCCAAAATATTGCCCCATATCTGTACCTGTGCCAGCCAACAGCCAAAATATTGCCCCATATCTGGACCTGTAACAGCCAAAACATTGCCCCATATCTGTACCTGTTTTTTTTAATAGCTGTGCCAGCCAGCAGCCAAATATTGCCCTTAAAAAATGTGTCAGGCTAGAAGCAAACAGCAGCAAGATTATTGCCCCAGATGATCTGTACCTGTGTGTGCCAGCAGGAAGCAGAAAATAAGCCCAGCAGTCGTCTGGATTGGTTTTCAGTCAGTGTGCACAAGTCACCACCAGGCCCTGCTCTCTTCAATCGCCAGGCGCAACACCAACGCCAGCGCCAAGCAGTGGTGTAACTAGATGTTATTGGGCCCCACAGCAAATTAATTTTAGGGCCCTCCTGAATATCCAGAGGTTTTCTGTTTTACCAATATATATTGAAATGGCACATTAATTAGGGCTTCATGGGGCCCCCTATACCTCCTGGGCCCCCTTGCAGCTGCAGGGTCTGCTTTCTCTGTAGTTACGCCCCTGGCGCCAAGCACCCTGCCTCTCTGTTGCCCACTGCCGTCTCAATATGGTGTGATGCAGATGACGGCATGCGCCGCTTCCTACAGTGCATGCGCCACAGCCCGTTAAGAAGAAGGGCAGCATCCAGCCAGAAACACTAATGCCAGCAAGTAAGAGTGAGGTGGGGACTGGAGAGTGCTGCTTGAGCGGACAGATGGTAGAGGTAGGACACTATGCTAGAGATCACACACAGAAAATTAGATAAAAAATAAAGGTTTATTGAAAAAAAAACTAAAAAATTCCCATCAAAAGTACACCCCCTTATGATTGCACCCTAGGCAGGCGACTACTCTGCCTACGTAGGTGATCAAAACAACAAACAGGCATCCTTTACAGATGTACTCCTACCCTATGACATGTTAGGTCACCTGACGCATTTCATGCCTCTGATGAAGTGCCAGAAAGTGGCATGAAACGCGTCAGGTGACCTAACATGTCATAGGGTAGGAGTACATCTGTAAAGGATGCCTGTTTGTTGTTTTGATCACCCCAATAAAGCTCGACAATTGATTTTACTCCATACGTGTGGAATAGTTTTCTCACCCACTAAATCCCCTACATATGATGTCCACTGGAATGGAGACCAGTATGAGGGAACCAGCACACCATTGGGACTGGACACAATGGAGGAGTGGCCATAGCACGGGCATGTGAGTTCTTTTCTGACTACTCTGCCTACCCCTAGTTCCGGCCCTGCCTAAAACTTATACTTGCTATGGTCTCTATATTGATATCCCTGACCCATGGACCTAAGCCTGGGAACCAATCTGCATACAAACATAGAGCTCTTATTGGGGAGTAGGTTGGTCATTGTCACAACCTGACAACCCTGGCCAATACTAGGGAAATTTTAACCTGGAAATTTGCCCTGTGCTAGCATTATGTGTTATGGGGTCTGATTAAAGTAAAGGTGAACTTTTACTCTCCTACATTTGTAACAAACATACTTAACAATGAACACACCAAGATAGTCAATGGAGATATTTTTTATATATTTTTTAGAAAAAAATACTAACAAGGTCTCAGCACATTTTAAAATACATGTACAATTTAAAATACATGTCCTTTTAAAATACATGTAGGTAGCCTGTCGATAGAGTCAGCGGCATGGTGGATCTAAATGAGCTTGTAGCTTCTACCTCCACATCTTCCATGTCTTTAGTCACCATTTCCTACCCTCCCACCACATGGTTATGAGCACAGCATCTGTCATCTTAATATTCCAATGTGGCACTGGCTTTTGTGGCTCATTTATTGTCAACTAAAGGCGCAACACAGTGAATCATCATAAAATGACTCACTCCCATTGCCTGATCGCTCTGCTTGCTCATTGAGCTGGTGTGAAAATACATTTCCTTAATGAAACAGAATAACTTAATTAAATAAAATAACTTCATGAGAACAATTATTACATCCTAACAATGATCCCAGCAATGCCATACTTAATGTACTCACTAAACTGTTCCTGGGATATTATTAGATTGTACTGAAATGAAGCAGTAACTGAATAGCTATTCCCCAGATAGGATTGTGATTATGTAACTAGTCATAATGATTTAATACAATGTATAACATTCAGTTCCATAAAATCAATGCAGGGGTTCTCTTAAATATGGGGCAACCTCTTTGGTGGTAAATATCAACTAAACCTGAAACCTATTTCTCACAGCAAAAGTACAGACTAATAAACACAAATTAAAATTAAATTTTTTTTAATTATTTTTAATAATAAAAATGTAGACCTTACAAAACATTCTTTCTTTAAATACATAAACTACTGGTGCCTAACTTAGAAATAATACTCTATGCATGCAATAGATGGATCTGTCTGACACTTAGGAGCAGATTTATCAAAGGTCGAAGTTAAAAAAACTTCGAACTTCAAATTCAAATAGACGAATTGAATGGAGGTCGAAGTTTTTTGTGGTCGGCCTACTTCGAATTGTACGATCGTACTTCGATCGAAGTTTTTTTAACATCGACTTTCGATCTCCCAAACTCCCCCAATTGCCTCCATACAGGTTCTAGGAAGTCACCTATAGGCTAAAACAGCATTTTGGCAGCTTTTAGGTGGGGAATGGTCGAAGAGACAGTACTTGAAAAAAATTCGACCTTTGAATTTCAACGTTTTTTTTCAACTTTGAATCAAATTTGGACTATTCGATGGTCGAAGTAGCCAAAAATTACTTAGAAATTCAAAGTTTTTAACTTCGAACCTTCATTTCGACCTTTGATAAATCTGCCCCTTGGAGTCAGACAATAAGGGGCACATTTACTAAGTTCGAGTGAAGGATTAGAATTGAAAAAAATTTGAATTTCAAAGTTTTTTTTTGGCTACTTCAACCATTGAATTGGCTTCTTCGACCTTCGACTAAAAATCATTTGACTATTCGACCATTCGATAGTCGAAGTACTCTTTCAAAAAAAAATTTGACCTCCTACTTCGCCACCTAAAACCTACCGAGCATCAATGTTAGCCTATGGGGAAGGTCCTATAGGCTTTCTAGCCAATTTGGGATCAAAGGAAAATGGTTTGATCGATGGATTAAAATCCTTCGACTTCGATATTCGAATTTATTCACAGCGAATTTGCACCTGGCAAATTAATGAACCCATCACTAATTAAAAGTTATCATATTGTTAACACATTCTTATTTCTGAGAACTATATGTGAGCCACATTCAATTGTAAAAAAGAGTTGTGGAGCAACACAAGCATGAAAAAGTCAATGGGACTGCCAAAAATGGGCTGTGATTGGCTATTTGGTAGCCCCTATATGCACTGGCAGCCTATAAGAGTCTCTATTTGACATTACATCTAGTTTTTATGCAATTAAAACTTGCCTCCTACACTATAAAGTAGTCGGGACAAATGTAGTGAGATATATAACATTGAAGTAGTTGATATAGAATGATCAATCCAATGTATCAAATTGTTTAACCACGCATGGATTCAAAGCAAAATTCTGCATTTGGCCATTGGTGGATTTTCAGCTAAACTGCAACAAAAATTTGCAGAGAAAAAAATGCTCATTCTCTTCAATGCATTTTGAGACAAAACTTGAAAAAACTGACGTAGATAGATTGATATTGCACGTAAAGAATTAACCAGAGAAACAACACAGCCGGCTCCTCTTCATGCTACTGCAGAGCTGCCTATGTACAGCAATTTCTGTTGACCAAAGGTTACGTTGTGTTCACTAGATAATATACTTGTACAATTGCTTCCCCAGAGGAGCATGAGCCTCAGCAAGCAGTTTTATTAGAGCCATTAACTAAAGCTGCTGTGGCCACAATCACACAGATGACCACCATTGGACCTAGCGAGCAACAGCTTACTGACCAGGGATGTAACTATTGAGGAGTAAACCTTTTGACTGCTAGAGGTAAGGGTAAAGTGGGGCATTTCTGATTAGCAGTTTCAGAATATGTTGATGAAAAATTTATTTTTTCCCAAAGGTTATGAGACTCTTAAATGATGTTGCTGGGGTGGCCAGTAAATTTTGTTTATATTATCCTCTGTTATTGTCCATACCAAAATGTTTTTGCAAAGCATTATACTATAGTAAAGCAAAGAATTTGCTAAAAATAATTAGCTGTATTCTTTGGACAAAATGGTTCTTCGCCATCTTCCACCCTAGAATGCTTAGTTCAGTGGATATAGGATATAATAAATGTAGCCTATTGCACTTTTCACCCACATTTTTTAGAATGGTTGTTCACCTTTAAATCAAGTTTTACTATGATGTAGAGGGTGAAATTCTGAGATCATTTGCAATTGGTTTTCATTTTTTATTATTTGTGGTTTGAGCTATTCAGCAGCTCTCCAACTTGTAATTTCATGGTCCAAATTACCCCAGCAATCATGCATTGGTTTGAATAAGAGACTGGAATATAATTAGGATGGGGCCCAAATAGACACACAAGTAATAAAAAGTAGCAATAACAGTACATTTGTAGTGTTACAGAGCATTTGTTTTTAGATGGGGTCAGTGACCCCCATTTAAAAGCTGGAAAGAGTCAGAAGTCAAAGGCAGATAATAAAAAACTATAAAAAAATAAATAACGAAGACCAATTGTAAAGTTGCTTAGAAATCGGCATTCTATAACATACAGTTATGGGACTGATTATCCAGAATGCTCGGGACCTGGGATTTTCCGGATAACGGGTCTTTCCATAATTTGAAACTTCACACCTTAAAGTGGACCTGTCACCCAGACACAAAAAGCTGTATAATAAAAGTCCTTTTCAAATAAAACATGAAATACAATTTCAATTTTTTATTAAAGCATTCATAGCTGTTGTAAGCTCATTTAAAAATCTCAGCTGTCAATCAAATATTGTCTGTCCTCTAGGGTCTTTTATTTATTAAAGTCAGATTTTGTTCTGGTTGAACTTTTAATGGGGAAAATCACATTTTTTTCATAGGAAAAAAACTAAATTTTTTTGGGATTTATTACACTCCGATGGTGTTAAAAGTCTGAATAAAAAAGTACTCCAACTTAGAATTCATGTAGAAGTCAATGGCAGATGTCCAGCTGACATTTTGAAGATATCCTGATGATGATCTCCGCTGGGTTTAGTACAATAATCTTAAGATTTTGTGATATTTGGGCAATAATCCTGTGTGGTTCCCAACATTCCTTGGGTCACAGACTATTTTCCTGATCACAGGGCCGCTCCTGCCATGAGGCAGTGTGAGAACCTTGCCTCGGGCGGCAGCTAGCTGCCAGTTACAAGGGTGACAAAAAGCAGCCTCTTGTATTTTTAAGAGCAGAATTTCCTTGTTTTCACCCGGAAATTCTGCTCTGCTAGTGCATTGAGCACAATAGCGCTCTCTGCATTAGCGGAGCGGAATTTCCAGGTTAAAACCAGGAAATTCAGCTCTCTTTGACCCGCTCTGAGGCTGATTTTTAAGCACGGATCTGGAGGGGGGAGACATCTGAGCTGCTGCCACAGGCCCCAGCAGCCAAACAATCGCCCCTGTTTGATCAGTCAGATCCTCTTTTCCTGGCTAAGTCTTCTTACTTCAGTCACTGTGCTAATTCATCCCAGGAACAGTTACAAACATCCGCAGTCTTGTGGAAAACTTTATCTAGTAAAATTGGACCTCTGTGGTTTGCATACTCATGAAAATAGAATCTCAGACATTAATCATATGTTATGATTTTGAACTTTTAAATGGGAAAATCACCATTTTTTCATAGAAAAAAACTAAAAAAGTACTCCAATTTAGAGGTGCCAAGTTCATGTAGAAGTCAATGGCAGATGTCCAGTTCACATTTTGAAGATATCCTGATCTCCGCTGGGTTTAGTACAATAATCTGAATATTTGGGGGTTTTTGGGCAATAATCTGAAAAAATCTGACTTTTTAGACGTTAAATCTGAAAAAAAAATTGCTGATGGTGGAAAGGAGACAAAAACAAAATACGTTTTGCGTAATCTCTTCTTCTTTTTTTTTTCTTCTCAAATTCTAAGACCTATGGCACATAGATATTTTGCCCACCACTGTCCGCTGCTAGAAAGATCATTTGAATGGTTTTAAGTAGAGGTTCCTCTATCACTAATCTGTGTGACACAGAACATCTGATTTTATAAAATTAGCAGCAGTAACAGGTGGAGAAGAACATTTTTGCAGTTTGTGGTCAAAATTATCCATATGCCATAGGCCTTAATATTACTCCTTGTTTTTCAGGCAAACATACAAACTGTATTTTTGAGGAAATTGTACTTTTATGTTGTGCAATTGCTGTTTTTTTTTACCCTGCAACTCATTGGAACTCTTAATCAAGGAATCAAAGGGTTGTAAAGATAAACAGAGGAGATAGAGCTGTTAGATCTGACCCAGCAATTTAAGGCATGCCTTATCTGCAACAACCAGACTGTCTACCTAGTACCTGCCCAGTAATCAGCCCCAGCAGGACTCTACCCTTCTTGTGTTTGTAAATATCAATGGCACAATTTTACTAGGTGGCTGCAATGGTATCTCAGCATAGTTACATAGTCATAGTCAGGGGTGCCCAAAAAGTAGATCAGGATCTACCAGTAGACTTTTAGCTGGTCATCAGTTGATCTCAAGAAACATTCAACTGCTTGACTAAATTGCCTTGTTTCATTGTTTTCATTCAGATATTTGTTCAGTTAAAGTAACTTAAGAAAATGCAGCTTGTTATATATCGTAATATACATTTTCTCATAAATTATAATCATATTTAACTAATATATACCATGGAACAGAAAGATGAGAATGTTTTTATGAATGCACATTATAATGAGATAACAACACTAAAAAGAGAGCCCTCAACAGTAAGTGTGGGTGTGGGTGTGGGTGTTCTTGCTATAGAAGGTCTTTAACAATAAAAATAGTGTTTGGTTTTGTTATACAGTGCTGCAATAAGTAGATACTGGATTTTCTGAGTCTGCGTTTCAATAAACTGTCCTAAGTCATAATAACAATGTTATTTGCCCTCTTAAACATCGTATAAAGGCTGTTTCACAACTCGCTGATGCGCAGACACTAATTTATGTCCACTTGTATCTGTTACCTTTCAGCATCGCTGGCACCTTGTAGAAATGGATGAGACAATTTATTTCTCCCCCCCAAATAACCATGAGTTTTTGATCACTCTCATTTATTGCCTGGATATGACTCTCTGCAAAGAGCTTTCTAACAGTGCTCCGAGGCAAAGTGCACAAATACATAAGCGCATTAATGAACTCATTTTTTGACCTTTTGTTTGGCTTGCCAGGAGCTTGGAAGAGGGATACCATGTAATTGACTCCTTTTGATTACCCGCTATCTCTGGCAGGGATCTAATACTCTTCTGTCTAATCCAGATCTCTCCTTACTGTCTCATCTTCTTTCCTCTGGAGGCTTTCAGCACGCTGACCAAGAACCCATTCCACCTTAATTAGTAGGACAGGGAAATATCTACAGTACCAACCTAGAGATTTCACCCATCACATGTCCTGCTGAAATCTCATAATCAACCTCTTAAATCAATTTCTGCTTGTCTCAAATTAAAATTACCCCACTCTGCAAACAAGCCCAGAGAATTGACAGTGAATCTATAATTTAATTAACCAAGTTTTCATTTTCTCTAAAGGCTCTTTGTCAGATGATGATTACTAGGTGCAAAAGTCTCACACTGCAGAGGTTTTATATTGGGCTGAGAATATTACTTTCCATTGCTAGCTATGAAATGCAGAAAGCATCATTTACTTATTCAGAATAACTTCAACTTTGGTGCCAAAGGAAAGAAAAAAGAGTATTTTTTAGGCTAAAACGTTTCATTTTCCTAATGACAAGCTTTCATATCAATACAGTATATCCTAATTGTTTCTTTTATTTTAATTCATTTGACTTTCAGCCAATCTGCACCTTTTAGGTTGCTGTTAAGTTCTGGGAAGATGGAATGAAAAGTTAACTAACAGTTGGCCCTGCTTTTCTATTCTTTTCAAGTTCAACTGCTTGTTGATCTAGAACATCTCGGAAGCCTCTCCAACCTAAATATTTTTTTATGCGTTAACTTCATTTTCAGTCCTTGCCTATTCCTTTTCCAATATGTGAAGAAACCATTGCCTGCTTGCCAAGTATTGCAGAATTCTATAAATCAATAGATCATAAAAAGGCTTAAAAAAAGAGAAAAGAAAAGGTTTAAAGATCCAGCACGAACTTCCTGAAAAACACACCTGGTCCCTAATGATCATTTCACCTTGGCCTGGTTCAGAGGTGATTTGTATGATTTTTAATTCATGTGATAAAATTCATGAGATTCATTTTCTCATGTGATAAACAGTGAGATAAAATGTTCTCATTGTATTGCATCTGGCTCTATTGGAAAATCTGAAATTGAATTAGGAGATAAGCTTTTCTCATCAAATTGAATCTGTCCCCCGAAAAAAGTTTCCTTCTCAAACCGAATCTAACGTATACGTTTTCATGTGATAAACCATAAAATAATGTTTTCTTATTGATTTGAATCTGTCTCTTTGTGATAAACAGATACGTTTTTTTTTTCTCATTGGATTGCATCTGGCCATGGGATAACCTAGAATTGAATAAGGAGACAAGTCTTCCTCATCTGATGAATCTGCCCAAAGTATGGCTATTAGTGATGGGCGAATTTATTCGCCAGGCGCGGGATTTCGCAAATTTTTCGACGTTTCGCGAATTTCGTGCGAAATTCGCTAATTTTCCGGCGAAGCGAAACGGTGCAAATTCGCCCATTGCTAATGGCTATCAACCAAATGTATATACATTCATAAACCTTCTTCAAAGTTAAGCCAAAAGTTAAGGAAAAAGTAGTTAGAATGAAAAGCTTTGACTGTAATGTCATCATTTCACCTGTTCCTGATGACTCCTGTTCCTGAAGTCCTTGCAAATGAGCAAATACAGGAAACCAGAGCCGGGCCAGGCCAGCCAGGCACCCTAGGCAACCTGTCTGGCCCAGCGCTAGCTAAGCGCGCACATTGGCAAATTGGTACTCATGCGCACTGTTTAACGCTTGCACGTGCATGCGCACAATGGTTCAGTCTCGAGCGTGCAATACGCAAAAATGGAGCGTGCTCGTGCATGCATTCGCAAAAACGGAGCATGCGCATGCATAGGAGCGCAAAAGTTGGTAAAAATGCAGCAACAGTCAGGGAGAGAGTGCCCTCGGCATATGCCTACTCTGCCTACCCCTAGTTCCGGCCCTGCAGGAACCCTACTTCCAATCCCAGCACAACATAGATTATTGCATAATCTGCAACCCCTCATTCATTTAATGGATTTGCCGAGGCAATGATGAGTTGGAATTGTTAATTATGTCTTACTTAATAAGTAATGTATAATATAAGTATAATATCGTATAATTAAGGCTCTGATATTTTTAATCATTTTTAAGATTTTTTTTTTCTTTTGTGATAATGTATAAGAGGTGATTTTAGGAAGTGCTATATTATGCAATAGTAGGAATTTAAACTGCATATAATTAAGCATGCCCAAAGTTCCTCTCTTTCTTGACATTTGGGAAAAAAACATCCACTTGTGATACTTCTTGAAGATTTTCTGCAAAGTGTAACGCTCAGGGGCAGATTTATCAAGGGTCGAAGTAAGACTTCGAAGTAAACAAAATTTGAAATTCGAGCTATTTTTGTGTACTTCGACTATCGAAAAGAACAAAATTCGATTTGAATTTCAAAAAAAAAATCGACTATTCGAATATCAAAATGTACCATTTACTGTCTCTTTAAAACTTCCACTTCGCTCATTCACCATCTAAAACTTGCCAAATTGCTGTTTTAGCCTATGTTTGACCTCCTAGTACCTATTTGGAGTCAATTGGTGGACTTTGAGAAATCAAAGGGTTTTTTTGAAAATACTTTAAATCGAATTCCATCGAATAAGATGTTACTTTCGATTCAAACGATTCGAATACAACTATTGTCCAGCAGAAAAAAACTGATTGTTTTAATAAATTTTGATTGGTCTTTTTTTCTTCTAATTTCAAAGTTATGGGAGTTCAAAAAAACTCCCATTACTTCAAAATTCGACCCTTGATAAATCTTCCCCTCAGTATATATGTTGGTAAATGAGGTTGAATGGCTGGAGACAACTACTATTTGCATATTGCTCATGCACTTGCTACAATAAAGATTATCTGATGTGTCTGATCTCTTTCCTGGGCAGAGCAACATCAGAAGAAATCTGGGATTTCCTTCTGAATTTATTTTCATCAACTGTACAGTCGTAAGAACTGACCAGCAGGTGGCATTTCACATACAAACAGTTAAATAGCTTTGGAACAGAAGAAAAAATTTAAAGGTAAATTACAAAAAATGTTTTATACTGTTCTACCCCTTTAGTTTTTCATGTAGTGGGGAGCAGAGGCATGGGTTCCTCTACATTTGAGGCATTGATGATTTATATGTTTTTAAATGTAGACCCCACTGCTTGATGTCACTTGATGAAACTTAATCAGTTCAGAGAAAATAACTAGTGATGGGCGAATAAATTCGCCTGGCACGTATTCGCGACGAATTCCCGCATTTTGCCGCCTGCGAATACATTTGCAAATCTCCCGTGAAAATTCGCCGGTGAAAATTTGCCAGCGTCAATTTCTGATTTTCAAGAAAAACATTCAAATTGCTCAACTTTATAGTGAAAGAGTTCGAATTGCTCGATTTCTCCGTGAAAACATTCAAATTGCTCAATTTTTTCGGGAAAATGTTCGAATTGCTCGAGTTTTTCGTGAAAATGTTCGAATTGCTCGATTTTTTTCATGAACTTTCTGAGTTTCGCTGTTTTGCAAATTTTGCGGGAAATTCGCAAATTTTTCGGCGAAACGGGAGAGATTCGCCCATCACTAGAAATAACGGCACATAAATATAGGGTGTGTTTTGTTTTGTGTCACACCCACAGCAAGGAAAGGCCATATACCCAATTATTGCTGCTGCTCTTTCCAAAGCTCACAAACACATTGGTTTTAATCTGTGTAAAATCTTGAAATCCCAGGGCACCTTTTCTAATTAAGTAATAATCAATGAACCATTTTTACTGTTTCATCTTTAAATGTAGAGAACCTTAAAGGAAAGGCTTGTCGCCGAAGATTAATAATAGTCCCCCCTCTAAGATTCATAATATGAAAAACACTTGCTTAGTAGTTCATTAATCCTACTGTATTTTTTCTGGAACTGTGCCCCCACTGTACCCTTAATACCTGCACTGCTGGAAACAATCAACCCTGAGGATGATCTACAAATGTGAGGACAGAGACTGAGTCCTGGAAAACAAGTTTGGTCTTCAGCATTTACCTTTCAAGGGCCTTACTGCTACAAATAATTCATTTTTCCAAAAAGTGTGTCCCGAGTGGTCATTCTCTTTTTTTCTCTATTGCACGTTAATAGGTAGCACTTTGCAAAGGTAGACAACTACCTTTTCCCTTTGCTTGCCTTATTAAATTAAGTTTGTCACAATGTCACCAACCCGTGATACGGGAGGGGGGCATGATGCACAAAATAAGAAAATTCTGATTGCACAGGTTCCCTAACTGGAGTTACACAAGGACCTGAAGGGGACAGAAGATTTACATGCCTAGTGCCCTGTGCCATTGCACCCTAGACACCCAGAGCCGATTCTTATGAGGAAGCCGTCTGAGGCGGCACCTCAAATGCCGCCCCCTCGCTGGCAGGAACACTACTGGCAATTGCGCTCTATCGCTCTAGTAAAGCCGAATTTCTGGTTTCAAAACCGGAAATTCGGCTCTTAAAGGTACCAGGAGCTTTTTTTGCCGCCCCTGGAAACCTACCTGGCGAGTTGCTCAACACGCCTCATTGGTGGAGCGCCCCTGCACTCACCTCTTCTGCTTACCCCTAGTTCCACCCCTGGTTGATACTTGGAAACCCTGGAGTTACCACCATTCTGAACAGAGCGGTAATTCTAGGGTTCCCAAAATGCGTCAATAGGGATACAAAGTGAAGCCTTCTGAAATCAGAAGGTATTAACTTATCTCATACCATGCACTGCCTAGATACCAAAATAAGAGTTTTAATTCTCCAATAAGGCATCATGGGCAGAGACATGCAAATAACTTTGGCCAACTATGCATCCAGAACCGCTGGTTTATAGCACAGATACAGCCTAATGGTTCAGAGCCATATATCCAAACCTGCAGACAGCCTGTTTCGATCTTGTTAGATCTCATCAGTGTAAGATATTGGAACATGGCTTCTGAGGGGGTAGGACTTGGAGAGTAGCAAAATGGGAAACCTGGTTAGTCAATAGGCATAGCAGACTTACACCAAAAGAATCAGACCAAAAATGTTGTTTTAACACTGCACAACAGAATTGATGCAACTGATATTAGCCTCAATATGCATGCACAATGGCATTTATTTGTTGCTCAAGGTGCGACTCCCTATGTGCCCACACTGGACTTCTTTGGAAAACGCTATATTGGGGTTTAAAAAAACATATGACAATTTGCATCCAAAAATCTCATTTTGCAAACTGCACCTTTTTCACACACAATTCTTTGTGCACACGGCCTAAAGAGAACATTGATCCCACTTGCAGGGCACCCTTTCATTGCATTACTAATCTCTCTGTGCATCAGTATGGTGGAGCCAGAGGAATGTTATTATTGGCGTAAGGCCTGTTAGAAAAGGAATGACAGGAATAAGTAAATATTCCAACTAAATAATTAAGTTCATACCATCCTACTAAAATATTTCAATTGTATTTGCTAGGGTTCTCAGACTTGACATCTATTTGTATATTTCACTTATTTTTAAAAGAAGTTAATAAAGATAAACTAGAGATATTCCTTTATTGTTTACTCAGGCTCTGTTGCTAATTTATTTTCCTGCTTCCCCTTGGGCTTCGGTTCTGTGCCCCGTACAGACCAGCCTGTGCCATTGTGGGTTTTGCACAAATGTTCATTCCAAAAGCTCTGTCCCCTCTCAGCAGTTGCCATGGCAACTATCTCCTGCACTGGCTTCTGGGTAGCGTTCATTTAAACCTGAACAATACACCCACTATAAAGATACAAAGTGAAAATTTGAAAGCCGTGCGTGGGATTCCAACACAACAACAAACGCAGGAGATTTGTGCGACTTCTTCAAGGGAGAAAGCGTTTGATCGTGTCTGTCAGGATTCTACTAACAAGAGGAAGTCTCATTAACTCATTAGGAACAACATAAACACTTCTGTACATGCGGGAAAAGGAAATTTATTTATGGAAGAACTCCCTTCTTCTGCCAGGGAAAGGCAAACAGACCTGCACAGCAAGACTTAGATTAAAGGCAATTACAGTCAATAGAATTGCTTCATTGGAAGATCTCTGTATAAGCAATTAGAATTAAAGCAATAACCCTTTATGTAATGATATGTGTTTAGAGACAGAATAACTGCTCCCCTCCTGCTCTTTCTGTTATGTCCTATTAAGGGTAATGACACTCAGGACACCTGGTTACCTGTGGTAAATTAAAGTTACATAGTTAGATAGTTAACTTGGATTTAAAAAAGATCAAAGTTCATCAAGTTCAAACCCAAATAAAACCCAGTGTCTTTACATACACACACTCACACTGACCCTTCCATACACTCACATAAACTATACTGTATATACTATATACCAATATCTATACTAATTGTAGCTTTTATTATCACAACAGCCTTGGATATAATACTTGTCCAAGAAATCATCCAAGCCATTCTTAAAGGCATTAACTGAATCAGCATCACAACATCACCCGGCAGTGCATTCCACAACCTCACTGTCCTGACTGTGAAGAACCCCCTACGTTGCTTCAAATGAAAGTTCTTTTCTTCTAGTCTAAAGGGATGGCCTCTGGTACGGTGATCCACTTTATGGGTAAAAAGGTCCCCTGCTATTTGTCTATAATGTCCTCTAATGTACTTGTAAAGTGTAATCATGTCCCCTCGCAAGCTTTAGTTGCACTTAGGGGCAAATTCACTAAACGACAAAGCGCCTAACGCCTGCGTGAATGTGCTAGCGTAGCGCATTTTCGTTAATTTGCAGATTCACTAACGGACGCTGGTGTAAATTTGCTAGTGTTACTTCTAACCCTTACGCCTGGCGAATTTGCGCAACGGACGTAACTACGCAAATTCACTGACGCGCTAATTATTCTGAACGCTACCTTTTACGCCAGACTTCCTTCGCCACCTCAGACCAGGCGAAGTGCAATAGAGTAGATAGGATTGCTTCAAAAAAAGTTCAAAAATTTTCGAAGTCCCAAAAAACCCAAAGATCGAAACATTTTTTGGGGCTACCCTCCTTCCCCCCTACATTTCCTAACTCATGGCACCTTAACTATACAGTGGGCACATGTGTAGGGCAAAATAAACATTTTATTTGCTGTTTTGAAGGTTTCCCAGGCTTTTGTAGTGCTGCTACATATACCTCCATTGTAACTTCAATTCGGCGCTGTATGCAAATTAACCATCGCTAGCGTAACTTTGCTTTGCTTGGCGAATTAATGCTAGCGCAACTTTGCAACCTTATGCTTCCCCTGAGCGCAACTTCGGATATTAGTGAATTTGCGTAGCACTGGCGAAAATATGCCTGGTGAAGTGTGGAGAAGCGAAGCGGATGCTGGCGCAACAACGAATCTTAGTGAATGTCCCACTTAGTCTCTGCACTCTCTCCAGCTCATTTATATCCCTCTTAAGGACTGGAGTCCAAAACTGCACTGTATACTCCAGATGAGGCCTCACCAGGGACCTATAAAGAGGTTGTTAGTTGTGGAGGCAAATCGAAAGTGCTTTGGGGGGGGGAAATGTAATCAAATTGTCAAATGGCAAATAAATGCATCAATAAGGATTAAAATGTCATAATAAAATATAGTTAATATTATTCTTCACATTAAATTTTTTACATTGCACATTTTTATTGTGCACAGCATATTTTTCATGACCTGCTTAAAATTGTTGTAGTTTTGTGGTTCAAACATAACAACTTTTTCAGTAGGAAATGTTATTATATAAGCTCTGCACTGCTACAGGCAGGGTTGGACTGTTGACCCAGGCCCCATCCCTGCCAGCAACTTAGGCCTCCAACCCATAAGAAGGCAACACCAATAAAAGAACTTAAGTAATTATTTAAATCGATCTTTTCTCACACCTAGAAAGAAAGTGTGACAAACGGTGGTGAAAGTTATTGCTTTTCTGTTCTCCGGGCTTCCTGGGGAATTCAGTTCATTATACAGAATGTTTTTCCCTCCCTGCAGACTGTATTTTGTTTTCTGTAGTTGCAACCTGGATATGCCATGGCATTTGGCGGTGATGACAAGGGACCTCATTTACTTTCAGTGGGTAAAGTATAAAGTGTAAAGATCAGAGTAGTTCACTACATTTTTTACCATTTGGATTTTAGCAGCTTTTACCCACTGATTGCCTATTTCCTATTCCCTACTTTCAGTTTCTGCTCAATGTTTCTGTATCACAAACTTATGTCCCAGTGTACCCGGCCTGCATAGTTTCTTAGGGGGTTATTTACTAAAACTCGACTTTTTTCTCACTCTGTTTAAAAAAAGAAAAAAATCCTAACAAACCTCCAATATTGGTGCAAAAGAACTTGTTGCAATACAAATCACGTGAATTATTCGAAATGACGCTTCGTAAACTCAACTTTTTTTATTTGTTGCCTGAAGAAAAAATTTGAGGCTTCATAAATAGGTTTAAAGTGTGGCTTCTATTCTGACCTACTGTCACATCACATGTTAGATTCCCTTGCTCCCCTTGTGGCTGCCATAATTATGTTTTTGCTACTCTCATTTTTAGCCCTGTTCTCTGCTATTTCTGTGCTGCTGTCAGCAATTTCTTCTATTGGATTACTGCTCACACATTGGCAGCCCTCTCTAATATTCTCTTGCTTTTTTCTAATTTCTGCTCAGTGCTGTGCTGTCCCGTAGCCCTAGTCATAAGGCACCACCACCCTGTGCGATTCTTCTTTGCACTTCCATGCAGCCTGCCATCTCTTCTGCTGCTGCAGTGTTCTATACATCTGCCCTCTCTGCTATTCTGCTGCTACACCCAGTCTTTATCTGCCATTTCTATTATCCAGATGCCACTGCTTTGCGCACCAGCAGGCACTGCACCTTTCTCTACATCCAAGCCAATCACACACTCATTCCTCTTAGTCACATTGAATTTCTGTCTCTCAGATGCCAGGGGCAGTTGTGAATGGAGAGAGGAGGAGCAATACCCACTCCTCTGCTCCGACCGTTCTGCCTAGCTAACGGCACAAATCAATGGTTTCCATTACACTGGGTATGCAGGGGAAAAGAACCTTTAAACAGCTTCATAAAGAATTATCTGACAGCCGTTGGGAAGCACGTGGCTTTAGAGAGCTCTGGGGGACTTGCGGGAAGCCAGGTTTGTTGTGAAATGACTTTCAGATCCAGAGAGAGAGGTTTTTATGTCAGTGCTAAATTCTCATTTTGGTCATTGATTCAGCTAAAGTGGAAAGAAAAGGGTTTCAAAAGCAGCTTAGAGAGCTGCCAGCGAACCTGTGGTCAGCAAAGAAAGGCACCTGATGTTTTATTTAAGGCTTCCAAGATCCATTTTTAGTCCATGTTTACAAGACAGCTTACAGGTGTTTCTTTTCTGATTGCAAATATAAATTTGCAAGTGGAGTTATTTTAACCCTTTGTGATTTCCGCTGATTAAAGGACTACTATACACATTTTTTGTATTTTTTTATGGTATCTCCCTAGGGCAGTGCTTCCATAGATTTTGCCAGGGCTGGCACTAGGGGAAGGCAGACTAAGCCTCCGCCATGGCTAGGGCACAGTTATTGTGCAGGAATTCTATGTGACTACTTCTTAGTGTAATGTGCCTCCTGCAGTATGGAGTGTGCTACAGGTGAGACCGTCAATGAAGGTGAGGAAACCTGGTCATTGGTAATAAATGAAATAAATGAAAAAAGAATGGGGGTATCTGAAAGAGAAGAGAGAATTTGTGGGGGTATTTCTGAAATACAGCAAGGAAGGCAGATGAGACAGGAATTACAAAGTAGGAGAAAGCGCAGCACATGGGTGTGAGGGGAGACTGATTCATGAAAGGGGTGAGGAGAGAATACAATACTGGGGATGGGAAAGCTGAAGAGTATGGAACTAAACTGAGCATATTGTAGAGGGGAGAGAATATTGTACAGGGCAATAGAGACAGGAGAATGGGGTAATGGAGGAGAGAAGGTTCATGGAGACAGGTAAAAAAGGATAGGGTGAAGTGAAAGAAGATCAGCGTCCATGATCAGCAGAGTGAAAAAAGCAAAAACCAATACTAAAATGGCAAGCCCAGAAGAAAGGTATGTAAGGGGACAGACTGGCCCACTAGCAGAATGAACATTTTCAGTGCCAGTTTATGTCTGCAAGAGCAGTGGGCTAAGTGCAAATTTGAGCACAATCACCATACTTTTAAACATAATGCATCATCCCCCCCATGATTATACTGTAATTGCACTTGTAAGGGAGGAACTCGTGGTCAATTCATCAAATTAAATGCATTCGTCTTACTCCATGTGTGCCCTGTTGCATTATGAAGATTGAAGATGGCTACTTTGGGAAACCTAGAGCTGCTGTCTGGGTAGGAGGTTGAGGTACCTCCAGTGTTAGGAAGCACAGTGTCAACCAGGGTCGGACTGGGGGTCCCAGGTCCATCGGGACTGCTGTCTCAGGGCCCCCCTCCACCCTCGCAGCGCGATTTATTTTTGCTGTGACAGGCTGAAGAAGGGAGGAAGAAGAAGTGTAGGGAGTGGGTCTGGGCTGGCGGGGCTCACAAGAGCCGGGGACCCACCTGGATTTTTTCCCGATGTCCTGCCGGCTCAGGCCAACCCTGGTGGCAACTGTGCAAAATTTGGAGAAGGAGGCAAGAAGAAAGTGGCAGCTCCTTGCACATCAATACAGATTTGTTTTTATGCAACAGATTTTAAAGTAATGAGCGAATCTGTCCCATTTCAGTTCACCAAAAAATTCATGAATCTGTGAAAAATTTGCGAAACGCATTGAAATCAATAGGCGACAATTTTTTTCATGCACTTCATTCTCACTCCAACTGCATAATTGTCAATGGGCGTTTTTTTCTTGGGGTGACTTTTTTGTCTCAGCGAATAATTTTTTGTGAGAATTTTTACCGCAGATAAAATTCTACGAATCCATGGCTGGTAAAAAAAAAAATGCTCATCACTCATTTTGACCAGTTTAAAGCCCTGCAACTGTACTTGCAGTTGTAAATTAGCCTTTTGTTCTTTCAAATGGCCTCAGCCTCTTTTAATTCAACTCCAACCAGAAAAGTTACAAATTTCAATTTCAATCACTATAGGTCGTTTTTATATTCCTGGCCAGAAAGCTCACTCACTGTCCCTTCCGCTTTCCATGGGTGATGACTCACGGAACAACATCTCTACTGGCTTTTCCAACCTCAGTGAACATAGTCCTTGCAAGAGCTTTGAAATACCACTGATCCGATCCATCCAACATTTGTCCTCTAAGCAAAGTGTCAGGATGAATATGATCTGCCTGTCACTGTGTACACTGGGTGGATTTTAGACAGAAAATGCTTGATTTTGCATTTTCTGGCCATAATCCACCTTGGGGTAAATTTATCAAAGAGTGAAGTTCCGCCACTAGAGTGAAATTCCGCAGCTCTCAATTCATTTCTATGGGATTTTGAAAGACGTTTTTATCAATTGGTGAAAGTGAAAGTTCACCCTTTGATGAATATGCCTTTAAAAATCCCATAGAAATGAATGGGGAGTGGCGGCATTTCACTCTAGTGGCGGAACGTCACTATTAACTTCACTCTTTGATAAATATACCCCCTTGTGTGAGCAGTGACAGGTGAATCTTATTCCTATCATTTTGCATATGGGATGGATGCAGAATAGATCTGCATTTTCTCTGCTGTCATTTTTATGCTGACAGAGGAAACGTTACATTTGTGCCATACGCTGCACTTTTTACATGATTAGATAAAGCATTTCTATAATAAAGCGATAGTGTTGCTGCCTTTTAACCATTATTCGTTTTGCTAAAATGGTGCCCTAATTTCCAAACATGAATCTAATTGGATTAATGATATAGAATGAAAGCAGGATTAACATGTTTTACCGAGTGTGGCTTTGAAGGCACTATCTAGCTCCACACAACACCAGTATCCCAATCCCTGCCATGTATGCGAGGAGCCGTGGCTGACAGTTGTGAACCATTCAATGCACTGAATATCCGGGGGAGTCCTGTGGCATTGCTGCCTCGCTCTAACTCGCACTGATTCTATAACACAGACAGACAGGTAGTGCTGCAGAAATGCCCGAGGCAAAGATTTATTGCAGTTAAGACACATATTAGTCATCTGTGCTTTTGTTCCTTCTTAGTGCTCTGGGAAAGACTTTTATGTTTTGGTATATGTTGCCCAAATAAGGCTTTCATATATCAATAATATCACAATAACAAGATGTTATTTTCTTACTTTTAATCCTTATATTAATATTATTAAAATGGCCACGTGTTATTCATTTGTTTTTGTCCTCGTTTCACCTTTGCCCTTACTCTCTGACCCTTGGGATCAGCAGATTGAGTAGTTAGTTGGTTTAAGGAGAGATAACGAACCCTGCATTATGAGCTCCTCTGTCAACTTCAATGTGTCCAATACTAGACTGGGATGGTGACAGCCCACAAAAGACCTTAGATGTATGGCCCACTAATCACACTCATCTTGTCTTCATTTCTCTTCTCTCCTCCCCTCTTCTGTTCTCTGCTCTTTTCTTCATTGATTTTTTTATTCTATACATTTTAAACCTTATCCTCCCATTTTCTGTCTCTTCCCTCGGTTTTGCTCTTTTATCCCTTCGATATATTTGGATCTCCTTTCCTCTTGTCCGATTTCCTGCTTTCCTTCTTATTGTCTTTCCATCTTCTGTCATCCCCATTTCCATTTCTTTTCTCATGTTTTTTTTTCTCTTTCCTATCCTATTTTCACCTTTCTATCCTCTGAGATTTTTCTTCATCTACCTGTGTTGGTTCCTACAGAGCATGGGGTAGACCTGTAGAATCATTTGTGGTGTCATAAAAAATAATATTTACCAGTTGTGACCATTAACATACTGCTTATATAGGTCTCTAGAGTGTTGGGTGAGTAAGGCCAAATGATAGTAGCCTTCCAAGAGAACACCAGTGCCTTATATTGCTAAATCATTTTTGCCAATTTTTTAGCAACAATCCTCAACCTGCTATACAATATCTTGTTATTCCTATAAGCCTCACTTGGTTCTTTGGTTATCCCCAAGGAACTACATTAAATACTTTGTTTCTTCGTTTTATGCTATGAATAATCCAACAACAGCAGCTTGATTTTAATGATTTTCTACAACTTGCCACATGTACAGTTATTGCTTGCTTTCATTTTATTTACTTTTACTATCTTTTGCTAGGTTGGTTTTCTTTAGTTTTTTTTTCTCCAAATTTTGGTTTCTACGGTAATTAATTGGATTTCTGTTTTTGGTGCCATGTTTTGCACAGGGGGAGTTTGCACTGCCTACACTCTTGTTTTTCCCTGAGGAAGATCACTATGATGTGATTGAAATGTTGGAATTTCTTTTGTTTGTCTATTAAAATCAGTTACTGTAACTGAGCCTGTTGAGTGCGGTATTTTTTTGTTATTTTGTACACATTTTACCTGCACCCCAGCATGCTGTGTTTATGTGTGTGTGTCTGTTCTATTCCTTTAGTCGAATAAGAGAAAAATGTGATTATTGTGATATTGCACCCGAGTGTTGCACTTTGGGAGCAGAACACATGGGGTATTTATTGACCAGAGATGTGTATAGTCCATTTAAAATTGTTAAAAAAAAAGTCAAACATATATATTTAGAAAGGTAGAAAAAAGGAAATGTTCTAAAATGTAATTCTATCAGATCTCTATTCTCTCATTCTATCATCTAAAACAAACAGGTTTCTGCTTCAGCTTAATTGAAAGAACAGTAATAAAATCTCACGAGACTGAAGATATGTCACACTCACTGGATAAGACAAATGACTACTTGGTTCAGGAAAACGTTGCTCTGATATGTACCGGTGCACCTAAGTCAGTGGGTTTAGCCCACCTATTGGGTTTGCTGGAGATGCCTTGCACACATATGAGGGAGATTTAAGAAGATTTAGGAAGGCTAAGGGGGCTATTTATTAAAGGAGAACTAAACCCCCCAATTAAGAAAAGCCCCTACCTACTACCCTAGATAGTTTACCCTCCCTGCATCCCCCCTGCATACTTCATTACCCATGAAAGTGTCCCTAACATATTGCTCACCTATCGGTGCAGTGCAGAGTAGGCACGGTGGAGCTCAGGAGCACTATCTTCTAGATCAGTGATCCCCAACCAGTAGCTTGCGAGCATCATGTTGCTCTCCAACCCAATGGCGGAACTACCAGGGGAGCAGGGGGTGCAATTGGACCAGGATCTGCACCCCCTCAGGGCCTCCGGCAGCTTGCGCACTGCCGATTTCCGGGCACATCGGCCGATTTCGGGGAAGATAATCTGGTACGGAGGGGGGCGGGGGCCCGGCTGCACATCCCGCGCCAGGGCCTGCCCCCCATCAGTTACGTTACTGCTCCAACCCCTTGGATGTTGCTCTCAGTGTCGTCACAACAGGTGCTTATTTTTGAATTCCAGGTTTGGAAGCACATTTTAATTGCATAAAAACTAAGTCTATTGCCAAGTAGAGCCTCTTGTAGGCTGCCAGTCCACATAGGTGCTACCATATAGCCATTCACAGCCCTCTTTTGGCACCCCAGGGGACTTTCTCATGCTTGTGTTGCTCCCCAACTCTTTTACATTTGAATGTGGTTCACGGTAAAAAAGGCTGAGGACCCCTGACATAGGGGTTTGGGTTACCAAATGGCCAATCACAGCACTTATTTGGCACCCAAGAACATTTTTCATGCTAGTGTTGCTCCCCAACTCATTTTACTTCTGAATGTTGCTCACGGCTTCAAAAGGTTGGGGATCCCTGTTCTAGATCTTCAGATTTCTTCAGGTCCTCTTCCAGAGTTCCTACAAACTGAAAGACTGGTCCAACTGCACAAGTGCCAATACGCCACTCTCTTACAGATGAAGTCGAAGATCCAGAAGATGCGCTCCGCTGTGCTTACTCTGCACTGATAGTTGAGCCATATGTTAGAGACACTTTCAGGGGTAATGAAGTATGTACAGAGGGGGAAGCAGGGAGGACGGACTATTTAGGGTAGTGGGTAAGGGTTTTTCTTAATTGGGGGCTTTAGTTCTCCTTTAAAGTCTGATTTTCTTTGGTTGGACTTTTAAAGGGAAAAAAAAAATTTTTTTTCATAGAAATAAAAACTCAAATTTATTAAACCCGATGGTGTTAAAAGTCCAAATTAAAAAAGTATTCCAACTGAGACTTACCGAGTTCTTCTATTAAAAGCCTTCTGTTGGTATCCTCCCCAATCAAACAAAAAATCACTCTCTTCCCCCTACTATTAAAGACATCCCACCACATCTGAGGTTCTTTTTTAACAAAAAAAAGTTTTCCAAAAAGGCATTGCAATCTATGAAAAAAAAAAGATCTCTTCCTCCTATCAAAGTATACTGTAAGATCTTATATTTAGTATGGAGGCTTAGGTGCACTTCATTAAAAAGACATTATGCTACTGGAAGGAGTTCAGAGACAGTCAACTAAATGAATAAAGGAAAGACTGCATTTATCTGATCAAGCCAATAAAATTGTGTTTGCTTACATAAAGCAGGGTGCCAGGGAGAAGATATTATTACACTAAACAAATTTATTCAAGTAGAACTCAAAGCACTTGCCAGCGAACGTTCCTGCCTAAAGCTGTACAGGTGGCACCGGGTCACTTTATCAGAACAGGAGAAAGGGATTTAATACAGAAATACATAATGATGAGAGCTCTATAACTTGGTGGTACCAGAATACACATATTGATACAGTATGGAATAAAATATATTATATATTCTCTAAATGCTCATTGCTTCATGTTTATACATCGTCTACTGCAGTGCTGCTGTTTTGCTCCTCCTCGTTCCCCTCCTTTAAAAAATTCCCCTAGAGAAGCAAGAAAGTGAAGGAACAGTTTGAAGCCAAACAATCAACATGTTCATCCAGTACCCCGCTGGCAAGCAAATGTAGCAGACTGGCACGGTTTGGTAGCTGTAGCTCAATTTGAGCCTCGCCACATGTTTCCCTTTGCATTTGTGCCGTCTCTTGTAGGAAGTAGTTCTGTTTAACACGTAGTCGGTATCGGCACAAAAATATCTTACAAAGGGATAGATGAAGAAATATATGACAGGATCTATATGAGTCAACTTGTAATAACCAGGCACCACTAGAGAAAATTCATTGCTTCTTAAACCCTTGGGTGTCAGAAAGATTGTATTGGAGCCCCGTCTGACGGGGGAAGGATTTCGCTCCATTGGGAAGTTTTGCAGCAGTTATTACCTCCTCAAGATGCTCCGATATAAAAGAACACAATTTATTGCAAAACTCTCTTCTCCGAGACAAAAAAAAAAAAAGCCTCTAGTTATAGTCTTAGAAGGCCGTATCAATAAATGGGCTGCACAAACTTTTATGATGGAATGTAATACAAGTTATAAGCGGAATAAACATGAAAGAAAGATAGAAAGAAAAAGAAAAAAAAAAAACCTTTTTAGGGCTTAATTATGTTTAAATCTGTGGTTCTGTTTGTGCACCTATAACTACTGTATGTTTGCACTCAGCACCGTTCAGTCCTTCCTGCCTCCCCTTCCGAATTGGGTACAGGTGTAGGACATGTTATCCAGATTGCTCGGGACCTGGGGCTTCTGGATAATGGGTCTTTTGTATCTTTATACCCTAAGTCTACTAGAGAATCATGTAAACATTAAATAAACCCAATGAGCTGGGATCAAGCTTAGTTGGGATCAAATACAAGGTACTGTTTTATTATTAAAGAGAAAAAGGAAATCATTTTTAAAAATGTGGATTAGTTGATAAAATGGAGTGTCTGGCATACAGCCTTTCTGTAATTTGGAGCTTTTTGGATAATGAGTTTCTGGATAACAGATCCCATACCTGTACTGTGTCACTAGTGATGGGTGAATCTGGACCGTTTCGCCGAAAAATTCACGAAACGCCGAAAAAATTTGTGAAATGGCGAAAAATTTGTGAAATGCATTGAAGTCAATGGGCAGCACAATCATTTCGACACGCAACAATTTTTACACAACCAAAATTTTTATACGCGTGACTATTTTGTCCAAAAGCATTAAAGTCAAAGGGCATTTGAATAATTTTGACGCGCAACAATTTTTTCTGTCATGGGAGATTTTTCTCAGGCGAATTTTCACCACAGTTTCGCAAATTTATTTGCAGGCGGAGAAACATGGAAATCTGCCGCAAATCCATGGCTGGTGAATTTATTTGCCCGTCACTAAGTGTCACCCATTGAAGCAGAGGCACCCTGAGGCGCAGTAACGTAACTAGAGGGGGGCAGGCCCTGGGCGGGCCCTGGCACTTACACTTGCAAAGATGTTTTCCTACACTGAGCATTGAGTTAAGTTTAGACACTTATTTGCACTTATATGTATGTCATTTATCGGGTGTACTGTATGTGTGTGCAGAAACAACATGCAATGGGGACAGTGGAAATAACACAGATTATAATTATAAGGCTCCCTTGTATCCATGTGCTCTGTATGTTACATCTTATTCAGCCAAGCAGTGGCAATCAGCAATTTGGGTGCAATACAGAGGATTGTGTTCTGATGCAAAAAGCATTTGAATGGATGCAGTTTTTGTATTAAACAAGTACTGATGTACAAAGCAGACCACGGAGCAAGGTGGCACATGTGATTATTATATGTGTGAATATCTCAGTTTAATCTCAAATGTTTGTTATGTGGGGTAAATATGTGAAGTGCCTGCGATTGCAGGCAATGTATTTATTCATTTATATAATTATATACGTATTATGGTAAAAAGAGCCTTAATAACTCAAATGCACATACTGAACTGTGGCAAGAAATGTAATGAAGCCATAACACACATCACACTAGTTACAAAATAGCAAGTCATTTGCATATTTATTGGAATTATGGAAATACACACCTTTTATTTTGCATATAATGAATTTCTGCAACGACTATATATATATTATTTTTTTTTCCCTCTCTTTTGTCATATATCCATTATTTCTATTATTTTAGCCATGGTAACCCTATGTATCAGTTCTGTAAGGCTCTATAGGAATGGGTTATTGAAGACACAATTTGTCAAGTGTTTTTTTTTAGCCCAATGTTTTTGATGACAGTCACTTGTGTGGCATTGACTGCAGTTACAAGGAGACCCATTCAAGGCACCCCCAGGCCAAGCATTCGGCTCTTGCACAATTGCATTCACATAGGCAATCAGACTCGTCACTAATGTAATCAATCTTTAATCTAAGTATGACAGTTTTGTTAATAGAAAGTATATTGTGCAGTTAAATATAAGCAAATATGAAAAGGGTGCAGGCAGATTAACCTATTCTGGGATATCATGCCAATATAAACACAATATGGACTGATGAGATCAGGTGGGGGGAGGTCAGGAAAGAACTTAAGGTGGCCATAGATGCAAAGATCCGCTCGTTTGGCAACATCGCCAACGAGCGGAACTTTCCCCGATATGCCATTAACGAGCATGGCTATATCGGGGTTAATCTGATTCAGCGCCGATTCGTACCTTACAGCCGCCTGAGGCGGTTCCTGCAATGCCGCCCCCCCTCGCCGACTTACCTGTCGGGAGGGGAGGCAGGAACACTAATGCGGAGAGCGCAATTGCGCTCTCTCGCATTCGTAAAGCCGAATTTCCGGTTTAAAAACCGGAAATTTGGCTCTTAAAGGTGCAGGAGCGGCTTTTTGCCACCCCTGGAAACCGCTCCGGCGTTGCCGCCTGAGGCGATCGTCTCAGCTCGCCTCATTGGCGGCGCGCCCCTGATCTGATTGTTCGGCTGCATGGCCGAACGATCCGATTACGATGCGTAATGGGCTCCGGCGGGATCGGTCGGGTCAAAATCAACCCTGACCGGTCGACCAAACGACCGATCTCCGCCGGACGAAAGATGTCGGCACACGCCACACACGATACGAAAATCATACAAATTCTCGATGGATTTGTACGATTTTCTATGGCCACCTTAAGGCAAGAAGTGTCTCTGTCAGCCACGGGGAGTAGAGCTGGGCCTGTCCAACCCTGGAACTTGCTGCAAGTTGCAAAGGAGCATTTATGTTGATAAGTATCAACAGTGCTCAATTTTGCATTATTATAACATTGCACATGCTCCTGTGTGGAAAACATATAAAAGTACAAAGAACAGATTAAGAATTGATAGAAATCTATGTATATACAGGATTTGAAACCTACAGCCATCATCTAACGTGTTAAAATGAACAGCATGACTTCCCTGACCCCCCAAAAACCTCTTCTAGGTGATACCAGAGGCAAACCAGAGGGGTCGGGATATTGTCAGGACAGACCTCAGCCAGAGGTTGTCATTGTGTTTACATCAACATAATAAAAGTCCAAGGGAAAAGTTGCCATGCTTTCCATTCATGATTAGTTTAGGGGCGAATAAAATGCCAGGCGCAAATTTGAAGTGAATTTCCGAAATTCGCAAAAATTCCCGCACAAATTCGCTGCACGTCCAAAAAGTCGTTCGCGTCAAAATCGCAGTGCGTCAACACTATTCAGATGCACATTGGCTATAACGCCAGCCTCAAAATTGACATGAACGACTTTTCGGACGCTCAACCCAAATTGACACCGGCGTCAATTTTTGAGTTTCACTAATTTTTTTGCAAATTCGCAACGGGAGAAATTCGCCCATCAGTATTCATGATAGTATTATCTATAGGCGTTGGGAAAAAGAAAAGGAGTCAATAAGGGTCATATACTAAACTAGTACAGTGAACAAAGTGCAAGTTTTGGATACAAATATTTTGCCACAATTCCGGTGATTTGTACACTTTTACTACATATTTATTTGTTTATTATACAGTATGTTTTTGCTGGGAGATGTCTTTATTTTAATCGCCCCTTTTTGGCTGCTTTAAAAGATCTATTTTGTACGGTCCTGTCATTTCATCTAATAACAGCTGGACGCAGCTTCTGCGACCCACAGAGTGGCACCAATTCCGTTAAAAGGACAGCTTTACTCCTCCGGAAACAACAGCGCTGGATTCTATTACAAAGGCTAATTTTCATAACAAATGTAATCTTCCATTTTCGACAAAGATGATAACAGGGATTTTGAGACAAAATTGCTAACATTTACTAGAGTAGTGCAATCTTGCCCAAAAGGATAACCACTTGAAATATATGATAAAGAGAGAAAAGGTTTAAGGTGCAAATAAGTATATTTTATAAGAGTAATTGGTTTATGCAAGGGAGAGTGAATATTTAAAGAAGCTCAAATGTGAGATTAATATATATATATATACAGTATATACTGAATTAGTATAAGTAAAAAATGAGGAAATAAGAGACAAAGGGCCTAACGCGGTTTAGTGCCTACTGGGGCACTCACTCATAGGCTAATTGGTACACCCCTATACATTCCTTATATAGAGGCTGTAGCCAATCAAAAACATACATACATTAATCAATCACAATTGTGGTTAAATTCAAACACAAGCTCTCTAAAAATGAAATAAAGCAAAAAAACAAAGAAGGAAACCAAATGATAATATCACACAGACTAAATAAAGGGACATAATGATAAAGAAAGCAAACAAAATGAGGAGTAGAAGAATATATATGAAAAATAAAAAAAGCTTTTCTTGGAGAGGGTTCTCGGGGAATATGAATAATATATAACCACAATAGTGACGTTTTTTTTTTTACCCTTTTTAGTATAGTTTTTTTTAAATTATTCCTTTGCACTATTTTTAGTCAACACAATACTTTTTCAAAAACACTATTTCTTCGAAAGACATTGTTTTTTTAAACGTTCTTTCAGAGGGAGTGCTGTCACTATTTCAAAGGTCCCTTCATTTAGTCTGTGTGATATTACCAATTGGTTTCCTTTTTTGTTTTTTTGTTTTTGCTTTATTTCATTTCAATTTGTGTTTGAATATAACCATAACTGTGATTAGATAATGTATGTGTATTTTTGATTGGCTACAGCCCTATATAAGGAACCCGTTAGCCTATGAGTAAGTGGCCCCAGTAGGCTTGAAACGCGTTAGGTCATTTGTTTCCCATGTCCGAATAAATGTTTTTTTACTTTTACCAATTCAGTATATATAATTTTTTTGAAGAATCTCACTTCTGAGCTTCGCTGTATAATAATGTGCACCTGGACTGGGGTGACTGGAGTTCTTCTTTTTATTTATTTAATTTTGACATCACATTATCATATATTTTAGCAGTGCATAAATATTTTTTGCCGTTTTGCACCAATCTCTTAAAAAGTGAATATTTCACAGCTGCTATGAAAAAGCAGCAATGTTTCCTCTAAGCTGTGCTCTTGTGCAGGTGCCCACACATTTTAAGGCCAGCACACACAACAAATGTGAAAAAAAAAAAATATTTTGAATGTGCACACAAGTTTAATATGTGAGAACAGAGGAATTTTTTTGAGCACATAGCCAAGAAGGAATTAGAGGGAACATTGAAAACCAGGGTTCAATATTATAAGAAACAATATTTATTCCAGGTCTGTTAAGTCATAACAACCAATTTGATATCAGCTATAAAACTGGTCACCTTCTCTCTGTCACAGGTAAGTGCTGGGCTGCCTCTGGGTTTCATGGGTGCCTGAATTGCCACTGGGAGAACTGCAGGGACAGGTGGAGAACCTGCTTTAAGCAGTTATAGGGTCTAATGAAGTTATAAAGAGCCCCCAGCCAACATTTTAGGTGCAAAACATTCTGAAAGGCAGACGTGGTGGAAGGACTTGTGTTGAGCTTGGGACTGAGAAGAGACCTGGAGCTCCAACCCCAAACACAAGAATAGACACGCCATCAGCCAAGCCACAAGGTGCCAAGAAGGTGACTGATGTTGGTGTTGAGCTGTGATTACCAGAGGATGGCCCCTGCTCCCATATTTCTGAGAGCATCTGGTGCTTGCAGGGTACTGGCCACATGAGAGCATCTGTTTGCCTCAAGTACTTTAAGGGTGTGTAAGACACTCCAGAGATCTGACTCTTCTCAAACCTCCCAGTGCTCCTCTCTGCCTGCTAAAGTGTGCAGGCGCGCACTTCCGTGTTCGGGCGTTTCTGATTCTGGCGTTTAATCCTGGCTAAGTATATTTTCTGACTTTGATACCCTGGTTTTTGACTCCTGCCTGACCTTCGACTTTGATTCCTGCCGCCTGCCTTGAACCTTTTGCCTGATTGTCAACCACGTCTCCTCTAAACCCTTGCCGGTACCTCGGACTTGTTCTTTGTTATGCACTTTTCCTTGTTGGTTTCCACAGCAGAAAGCCCGGGGCCCCAAAAGGGCGTCGGCGAACACCAGAATCCACCAGGATCCCCAGTGCATTTGAGTGTACCCATCGCTGTGCAAGATTCCTGATAACGTGAACGCTCGAGGGTGATAGTGTTACCTATGGTTAATAACAGCTCTTATTGAGGGACTTTGCCTTCAGTCTTGCTCAACACTATCTTCACAGTCATGTAGTTTGTGCTCTTTTAGATACACCAATAATGATCTCAGTTATACGTTGTAGCACTAGATGCCCCTTTACTTATTCTTTTTTTGTTATGTTAACTTCTTTATACTTCAAGTTGTCCTCCTTGGAGTCCATCAGACAGAGCCACTGAACAAGTAAGCACAAAGTTTTGCCATTCTCTCTCACTTCGATTCAAATTCCCAGGTTTGCCAGCATGAGCGTAATCCTGCCACTGAACACAACAAAAGCAAAATGTTACAAATACTGTATATACTGTACAGTAATTGGTATATTTACCACAGATATGTTCTCATTGTGTTTCCCCACGTGAGACTAGGGGTTCAATGCAAATCTCCCTGGTACCCTTACCCAAACACAGTTCTGTCTAATGCCAGCAGAGCAGCAACACAGTTTGTATCAAGCTCCATACACTGTGAAACCAGATTACTGGCTGAATATAAATATGTGAGGAGAATAGTGTATTTAATAAGTTTGGGGAATATGACTCCAGGCTTGTCAGACAGATGAGATTAGCACTAGCTCAGTCCTGACAATCAATTTTTGGATATAATATGTAGCGAAAGGAAAAACTGTCAGAATTTCTGTTCCTGCAGACTGCAACCCAAGCATATGTGATAGCAGTGTCCTTAAAAGACACAGTGATGTAGAAATGAGCTTAATGGCGACTTTTCTCTTTAAGAAGTAGATGTGGATGCGGTGGGTTTAGCTTCTTATGGTTCCCAGTGGGCAATGCTCATCCCTGTCTTGTGGATAATGATAATATCCAACGTGAAGAGCAGTGGCCGTGGGAGCAGTCACTTCTTGCTCTGCGTGTGAGATCTTTAGAAAACTCTGGTTTGTTGAGGATTCACCCACTGATTTCTCCCGCTCCAGGACAGCAAAGAAATCCTCAGTTCTGTACATTCAAAATACATAGAAATGACTAATACTGTAAACTGCTTGATGATTAATTATAAGCTCATTTTTGAATGTAGTAGGAGAATGTAGGCTCCAGCAGGAGAGCTCAAACAATAAGATGACACACTGGTTAGGAATTAAATTTAAAGTTATGATTCATTTTTATTTCTACTGTTTCAGAGATGTAGAAGAGCCATGACACAGAGCTGGAGTTGGAAGACATAGGGTCCCTGAAAATGCAGGATGGCTTGGGCCTAAAAGAAAAATACATAAATCAAGGATTTCCCACTTGTGGCCCTCCAGCTGTTATTGATACATTTTTGCTATAGTTTGTACAATACCTGCCAAATAATATAGCCTTCTATGGACTCCCATGGCCTTCACCATTATTAGGGTTAGCAACTTTTCAATTGCTGAAGTTTGGGCAGACGGAAGGTCAGGGATGTTATGGGGTATGTGATGTCAGGGGTTGGACAAGTGATGGTCTGTGGGTGGTTCAGTGATTTCAGGAGGTGGGGCTATGACAGGAGTGATTGACTGATATTCTTGTTATTCACTTTAAAGATGGCCATACATTGACAGATCCACTCATTGGCAAAGGATGCCAAATGATGCTAAATGAGTGGATCTTGCACCAATATGCCCACCTTGAGTGGGTAATATCGAGCTGAACCAATAGTGGGCCCTAGGGCCCATCGATCAGGCCAGGAATGCAGGCGGTGGGATTGATTAATTTATGCGTCCTCAAATTGATGGGAATTTTAAGCCTGCCCTATAAACATCTGCCTAATTTTCGGGCCAGATATCAATCGCAGAAGCACATTGGAGGGACCCCAACATAGGCCAATAAGGTGCAGACTTAATCTGTCTGCAGCTTTTCTGGTCCTGTGCGTAACCACTTTTAGTTCTGTATGGTTCTCCAAATTTGGAAATCTGGACGGGCAGAGTTTACCCAGACAGCCCTTCTGAAAACCAGGCTGTCCAGTTGAAAACCAGACAGGTGGCAACCCTATCCATTATTCAAAACTATTCAGTGGCTATAGGTTCCTTCAGCTAAGGTTTACTGGTGACCCCCATCACTCTATTTAAACAAAACATGTGTTCTTCAATTATAGTCCTGAGGTCCCTTGTGACCTGCTCTTGCAATGACACAACCCTGCCCTTCACTTATCATCCTGAAATTCTCTGCCCCCCTACATCATTGACCAGTACAAACAGAAATAACCAGTGGCAGGCCTAATCCTAGCAAGCCTTTATTTATGAAAAGGAATGCTGTGACATGGTGTGCAATGGTGCTCTGTGTGTGACTTGTGATGTCAAAAGAAAACTTGCTCCATCAACAAAACTGCCAGTGACAATTTGATTTCAATATTTGATAACAATTTGTTGCCCCTTTTGCACAAAAATTGCCCTTTTAACATAATAAATAATTTATTTCTCAGACCAGTGGTTCCTACTCTTGTCCTTATTTACCCTCCACAGTCCATCAGTCAGTAGAACATGTGGATCAATTAGCAGTAAATGTGGGTCTGTCAGGATTCCTATCAGCTTATTGATTCCACAGTGATCTTGTCAGGATATTGTGAAAACATGTGCCATCCGTCTGAGAAACAGTTTTTATCTATCTATCCATCCATCCACCCGTCCGTCCGTCTGTCTGTCTGTCTGTCTGTCTGTCTATCTATCTATCTATCTATCTATCTATCTATCTATCTATCTATCTATCTGTCTATCTGTCTATCTATCTGTCTATCTATCTATCTATCTATCTATCTATCTATCTATCTATCTATCTATCTGTCTATCTGTCTATCTATCTGTCTATCCATCCATCTGTCTATCTATCTCTACCTATAATATTTCTTTCTTTCTTTCTTTCTTTCTTTCTTTCTTTCTTTCTTTCTTTCTTTCTTTCTTTCTTTCTTTCTTTCTTTCTTTCTTTCTTTCTTTCTTTCTTTCTTTCTCTCTCTCTCTTTCATCACAAATTTATTCGCCAGCAGTGAAACGCGGAAATTCACAGCGAATTCGTGTCTGACAAATAAATTGAAACCAGCGAATTTTTGAGGCGGGTTTGCGAATTTATTCTCTGCGAATTCGCGCCTGGCGAATAAATTCTCATCACTACTATCTATCTAACATTTATCTATATATGTATGTAAATATCTAGTATATTTTTATATTGGTATCTTACTCCAAGAAGCGTAAGGGTAGATATGTTTACTGACTTCCTTATAGCACCCCTACAGGAATAATGAAAACACAACTACAGTATTGTGGTGCACAAAACTCCCTTCCCCTGACAGTGAAATTTATAGCTGGAACGGTCCAAATCCTAAGACGGACGAATGGCTAGTGTCAGAGGGTTGATAGTTGTCACCCCCGCCCTCTATGATGCCATAACGCTATATGGCCTAAGGCAGGATGGACTTTAAGGGCTAATGGTCAACTGTGGACAATGGTCACTCATATAACTTATACTAGGCCATACAAATAAATGATCCCCACTCTGTTACTTAGATTCCAGAGTGTCAGCATAGTGTCAGCATGTCTCTTATGCCCTTTTGCAGAAGTGTTGCTCAATAGTTGTCTGTACCACAATGGCTATGTTTAGCCAACAGATGTTTACGAGGCTGTGGACAGTTGGAACCAGAAATCTCTTATGTTGCAAAACTGCACATCTTACAGGAATGTACAAATATATGCCAGTAAGTCTCCTCGCCAGACCATGTATGGTATTTCCGTGAACCCCTTGTCACAATTACTGTAAATGCCTTCTGAAAGCTATATAACGCCTGGACCAAGAGGTGGGTCTTTGGTAAGTCCTTGGCTGACATTCTGTGTGTTACTCCAACAGCTTACCCAGACAAAACTGTTATGTTGTATTATGTAAGAATAAATTGCCTGACTATTACTAAAGGTTTTCCTTTACTGAGTTTTGTCTTACACAAGGTCAAAATGGTATTACTAAAAATACCATCACCCCACATTACATTTCCATTTAAATATCCTACACCTGCCTTTAGTGTCAGCCCCAGTGGGCCTGGAACCCCGCCCCCCCCTGTCTAATGCTGTAAAAAATTACTTTTGTAATAGGAATTTAATTTTGGTAAGCTCTCTCGCTAGCTAATAGAGCATCCAGCCCTTTGCTGAAAGTATCCAGTGTATGTGCCAGTACAACCACTTCAGGGAGAGAATTCTGTTAAACCTGGAGTTCAAGGGCATTTTTAATCAGCAAGATTGATCTAAAAAAGCAAAGTATAGCACATTCATTATGGATCAATATATGTATGCAAGCCAACATTAGTATCTAGAAGAATACATACTCGTCCATTGTTGAAAGGGTAGCCAATGTTTTCCTTTGAGTGTATTGAAAATGATATTGTCCATAATATTTCACTCTACAGCAAACTATAACTAGCTCTATAAATAGTTATAAAATTCAAATAAAATGTTCTACTTCTTTAAAGCCATTGTATTTATTAAGGAAAAAAAAAAAGGTTTGAATGTAAATAATAAAAAATAATAATAAAGATAATCTCCCTGCAATCCTATTAATCTAACTCATCCCATTCGTTGACATCCAGGTGACTAAATGCAGCAACGTGTAACGCATGGTTGGTCGGGTTTCCAGTTAGAGGCAGATGAGGTGATATTAAAGCCAATAAACACAAATTCACTGAAAAGGGCAAAATCAATGGCTCTGCTTCTGGAGTCAGTATGTGAAAACACACAAGAGTGAATTAAAGGTGTTTATGACTTGTTCCTCTTGAAGCAAAAATCAATAGGTTTTTCTGAGAGCAAAATGCACTGGGTAGAAAGAGATGGAGCTCGGCTGATTGCATTTTCCCACAAGCCTCCCATTTTGGCTCTAAACTTCATTCTGTTTGTTTAGTATGAATCCATGTAGTCATATATCAGTTGCAGGGTTAATCACGTGTCTGAAGGTGGAATCATTTGTGAATAACTTGTGTTCTGAAAAGTAATAGATGTACATTAAAGTGGTTGGATACATGCAAATGTATATAGGATAAGGCACATGCCTAAGTGCAGGGAATATTTTGGTCGTGAAAGGTTCCTATAGCATTCTGCTTTGATACTCAGTGGCCATAATAAACCTGTAGAACGTGTGTTCAGCTCCCATTTCTATTGATACCCTGCCAGGTATCTGGGGCACCAGCACCATCATCCATATCTCCCCCAATTGTCCTGTTTTGACAGCTCAGCTCGCAAAGAAGTCCCACGCTTCTCTCTGATCTCCTGCACCGACACCAGAAAAAGAGTCCCACGTTTCTCTCTGATCTCCTGCACTGACACCAGAAAAATAGTCCCACGTTTCTCTCTGATCTCCTGCACCAACACCAGAAAAAGAGTCCCACGTTTCTCTCTGATCTCCTGCACTGACACCAGAAAAATAGTCCCACGTTTCTCTCTGATCTCCTGCACCAACACCAGAAAAAGAGTCCCACGTTTCTCTCTGATCTCCTGCACCGACACCAGAAAAAGAGTCCCACATTTCTCTCTGATCTCCTCCACTCACAGCTTAAAGGGCAATTTTGTTTTCATTAGAACATGGCCCTAGAACTCCCAGAAATGTGTGCAGATTTTCATAACCTGCCAAATTTTCTAAAATGCACACGTTAATTAAATTATTATTAATTAATGGCAAAAACCTGCTCCTGGTAACTTTAAGAGCTGAATTTCCGGTTATTAAACCGGAAATTCGGCTTTTCTAGCGCAAAGAGCACAAAATCTGTTGGCGATTTTAAGGTAAGCACAATGGGCGGCATTTTGAATGCCGCCTCAGGCCGTGTTACAGGCTGGAACAAACCTGCCAGAGGGGGGCCCTGGACAGCAGCCCCAGTGGGCTCTGGGCCCCCCAGTACGACCCTGACCTACAGCTTGGCAGCTGCAAAACCCTAAATTGAGTATGGAAAGAACTAGGGATGCACCAAATCCACTTTTTTGGATTTGGCCGAACCCCCGAATCCTTCACAAAATATTCGGCCTAATACCGAACCGAATCCGAATCCTAATTTGCATATGCATATTTCCCCCGTCCCTAATTTGCATATGCACATTCTGATTCGGTTCGGCTGGGGCAATTGCTATGGGGGGGGGACTAATGAGAATGGTCGTAATAGTGGGAGTCAAACACAAGAGTCCTCTGCACTCAACCCATTATCAATATATTTAAGACAGTGACATTTTGTGCATACTGCTACTAAAAAATGCCTTACCCTTTAAACAAAACAGGGATTGTTTGTCCATATATTGCAATATATTTAAGCTGGCCAACTACGTCAAAGTCATCCCATATCTGGCCAGTCCTATGCTCAATTTTCATCTGATTCATTAAGAATTCTATTGCTTCATTATACATTTTACAAAGGGACTTGGTTTTACCTGCAACTTAACTTGCTGCTTTCAAAGTAAACCTCCATACTTGGCTGCCCTTTTATTAGACACCAGTGGGATCACCTGACTATAGTTGGGAAGGGTGGGAGCTACAGGTGATCCCACTGGTGTCTAATAAAAGGCCAGCCAAGTATGGAGGTTTACTTTGAAAGCAGCAAGTTAAGTTGCAGGTAAAACCAAGTCCCTTTGTAAAATGTATAATGAAGCAATAGAATTCTTAATGAATCAGATAAAATTGAGCATAGGACTGGCCAGATATGGGATGACTTTGACGTAGTTGGCCAGCTTACATATATTGCAATATATGGACAAACAATCCCTGTTTTGTTTAAAGGGTAAGGCATTTTTCAGTAGCAGTATGCACAAAATGTCGCTGTCTTAAATATATTGATAATGGGTTGAGTGCAGAGGACTTGTGTTTGACTATATGTATTTTGTGGTCACAGCCTCATTGCACCCCCGCCTAATGGTGTTAAAAAATAGTGGTGAGCACAACTTTCCCTTGTTCGTAATAGTGGGAGTGCCAGCAGAAAAGGTTCCAGTGGGAAGGGGTGAGGGTTTATGTCTTGAAACAGCGATGACAGCAACAAAGGTCCTGAAGGGAAAAGTGGGGTGGGTTTGTGTTTGGAAGTAGTGGTGGCAGCACCAAAGGCCCCAGAGTGTAAGTGGCATGGAGTGGGCTTATGTCTGGCCACGACTGGGGTAAGTTTTCTTAGAGCAATCTTGGACACCCAAATCTCTCGCCCGGCTCTGGATAGAGACCTTAGATTGCAAGCTCCATTGGGGCAAAGATGATGTGACTGATTCTCTATATATAGCACTGCAGTATATATCTATATAAATAAAGTATAAATAATAATAATAATAATAGCTGTTTATTATACAATGGTTTAAATAGCTAGGTGCTAGGTTTTATATTGTTACATCTCACATTTGTATAAATTAATTATGAATAACACTAGATGCTTATTGTATGTATTACATTGTTATGAATAAGGATTCATGTGGATTTGTATAAACAGCTTGCAGTAAATGGATGCACGTTACAACTCATTTTACCTTTTCCCAAGTAATTAAGACTATAATGAGTGTTTCTAAGGGCGTATGTTACCTTGTCACTTTTCTATGGATGGCTGTGTATATTTTAAATGATTTAAAACTGCAGGGAAACAGCAGCAATATTTTCCGACAATAAAAGAAAACTCTTTAGCACATCCCTACTCATGTCATTATCTCAAATTTCCCAAGGAAATTACAGGAATAACCTGGAGGAAAATAAGGACGGGGATTAGAGCTGACATCGAACAGAGGCTTTCTGTAATTATGAATTAATGGGTCCTTAGCAAATGTTATTAGAATCCTTTAGTATTCCCTATGAATTATAAATGAATGAAATCATTTCTGTATTCCCATGAGTCGATTAAGAACCCATTGAAACTTTGCTGGCTCTATTATACACTCTCATCTTCAGATTAAGGTAATAGCTGGCGTGCTATGCATTTTCATTGTACACTCGCTGCAGTTCAACTATCAAAAGAACAACCCACAGAAATCTGTCAATGAGCAAAGGGAGGTGGGAAGAAAGTCACCTATAGTAAAGGCTGCTTGTGAGTGCAGGGAAAGTGTCTTGCAGGGACCCTACTCTGTTCCCTTTCTTGGCATTCGCACTGAACGTGGAGAGTTAAGGGATTGACGTGGTAGATTTTGGTGATTTATGTTCCTCAATTACATGCAACAGGGCAAGGTGCAAAGTGTAATAAAAGGACTCAAAAATACAGGAAGTTTTAATGGTAAGTTCTAAAGTTCAACCACTAACTGAATTTTGATATCCTTTAACTTATATCCCTAATATCTAGTGATGGGCGAATAAATTTGGCTGCTGCAAATTGGCAACGAATTTCCACGTTTTGATGCCGCCGAATAAATTCCGAAAAGTCGCTCGCGTCAAAATCAATGTGCGTCAATTCGCAAAATTTTCGGTGAAGCAAAACAGGAGAAATTCGCCCATCACTACTTATATCCCTAACCAGCCTAACCTTCTTATCTTCTTTTTTGACCACTTTTTTTTGCATGAAATTAGTATATTCTCCCTGTGTCAGTGTAAATTTCCTCCTACTTTCAACACTGTAGCTAAACCTTAAAAACAGGGAGATGAAACACAGACAGAGGCTGAATATATAACAGTGCCCTAAAATAAAACAGTTCTGTTCAAGTATGTAGGCATTCTAGCCAAACAACTTAACAAGTAAATAAATAGTGAAAGGGACAATCTGTATGGTCAGTATACTAGATAGAGCTCAGGGCAAGCAGAACAGGATCAAGGTGGAGAAATGGGCCAAGGTTTGATAGACAGCAGAGACAAACAGGATTTTAGGCTTCAGCAAGGATTGGTATCAGGCCAAGCTTGGGCAGTGCTCATGGAAAAGGAGTAAATATGGGAGACAATGTAGTGACCAGTGGTGAGATGTGGGCACCCTGGGCTACATCCAAAGGCCCCTTCTAGGCTTATCCTGGGTAGAGATATATACTGATCCAGGCACATGTGCCCCTGAGCCCGAGTTTGGATCAACACTGAGGTCACTGGATCTGAACATATCTGGATGCATGCTCGTGCCTTGCCCGCTTTCTTCTCCCAGCAGATGTGCCTGACCAGATCCAGCAGTGCAAATAAAAATAAATATTAAAAGAAAATATAAATAATAATTGAAAAAAAAAGCTAGATGAGCCCCTGGTCACACTGGGTCCCTAGGCTATAGGCTAGGGGAGCCTGTGCATTAAACTGCTCCTGGCAGTGATTGGCTATAATGATGGAGCTACATTAAGCTAGAAAGCCAAGGGATGAGCCCAGATTCAGTTAGAAATTCTTAGCTGCCTTGAAAGCACAGAGTTAAAGGAAATGGAGCCCAAAACCAGGTCATTGGTTAATATCACAGCCGAGCCTTACACTACTGTATGAAAGCCTACTCGCGTATCAGCATAATATAAAGATGATTGTAATGCAGAGATTTTGAGGAATATGTTGGTTATTATTAAACTCTGTGAAACAGCTATACAATGCAACACCCTAATACGTTGCTCCAATGCCTGGGGCTGGTTTGAAAAATACAGTAAGCTCTAGATTGAACCAGTATAGTTACCCATAGGAACCAATCGGCAATTAATAGTAGGAAGGATTTAGAAACGCAAATATCTGTTTGGTTACCATGGGAAGCTGCATTAGTAAATTTTAGCAACTACAAAAGCTGTTTGTATTAATATATATCTATGAAATATGATGAGTATAAGAAAATAATAACAAGGTACATAATTTACATGGTATGAAAACCTTAAAGGGATACTGTCATGGAAAAAAAATTTTTTTCAAAATGAATCCATTAATAGTGCTGCTCCAGCAGAATTCTGCACTGACATCCATTTCTCAAAAGAGCAAACAGATTTTTTAATATTCAATTTTGAAATTTGACATGGGGCTAGACATTTTGTCAATTTCCCAGCTGCCCCAAGTCATGTGACTTGTGCTCTGATAAACTTCAATCACTCTTTACTGCTGTACTGCAAGTTGGAGTGATATCACCCCTCCCTTTCCCCCCAAAGCAGCCAAACAAAAGAACAATGGGAAGGTAACCAGATAACAGCTCCCTAACACAAGATAACAGCTGCCTAAAATCTAAGAACAGCACTCAATAGTAAAAACCCATGTCCCACTGAGACACATTCAGTTACATTGAGAAGGAAAAACAGCAGCCTGCCAGAAAGCATTTCTCTCCTAAAGTGCAGGCACAAGTCACATGACCAGGGGCAGCTGGGAAATTGACAAAATGTCTAGCCCCATGTCAGATTTCAAAATTGAATATGAAAAAATTGTTTGCTCTTTTGAAAAATGGATTTCAGTGCAGAATTCTGCTGGAGCAGCACTATTAACTGATTCATTTTGAAAACAATTTTTTTCCCCATGACAGTATCCCTTTAACTAGAGAAACCAGCCAGGTAAGGAGGGAAGCAGATGTTCAGCCTACGTTTGTGTGACTGGGGCAGATGAGTGTCAGGCGGTGGCTCAGTAACGGCACCTCTTGGGAAAATGCCATCAAGTTAAAGCTGAAGGAGAGGGCATAAACCTGTAATTTGCAGATTGTTGGTTGTTAGTTTAATTGCTAGCTTGGCAGAGATGATAAATAGAGTTAAATGCAAACAACCCCCCCCCCCCATTTAGAGAGTAGAAGACACAAGGAAAGATATGAAAAGAGACAGCTCAGAGATGTGACAGCAATTATGAAAGGGCAACAAAACAGATCATTGGGCCTAGGGACCCTTCTCTTGCAGGTCAGTTATATGGCAACATCATAGACACATAACAAGCATAAAAACATTCAAAAGTCAAACAATTTACCCAAAGATTGCCAGAGTTCTCCTTTCTTTGCCGACTCCAAAAAAAACTCGTTCTCCTCAGAGTACATCAGACCTTCCTTCAATTAAAGTCAGCGCTAAAAATATCTTAATCAGATTAAGCAGTACAACAAATAGTAGTTTATAGTGCAGTATACTGTATTTATACTTCTTTTTTGGTCTTATTCATCCTGCTTTCCAAACTCTCAGTTATACAGAGTTCACATACACAGCACATTTAGGTGGCGCGCATACATGGTAGTATTAAATCACCAACTGTGTTTATAGTGGGTACTCACAAGCGTTTATTAATAATCTGTGCCCATCAAAATAGGTTAATCTCGATCTGCAAATCCCATCCTCCGTTATAGCCGCAATTGCAGCGATAGTGCCCCGACCAGCGTTGCTTCTCAGACGCGTGCTTCTTTTCCAGGTGCCTGGTAATGACGTCAGACAAAGTCCATCAAGTTCAACCCCTCCAAATGAAAACCCAGCATCCACACACACCCCTCCCTACTTTTAATTAAAATTCTATATACCCATACCTATATTAACTATAGAGTTTAGTATCACAATAGCCTTTAATATTATGTCTGTCCAAAAAATCATCCAAGTCATTCTTATAGTCATTAACTGAATCAGCATCACAACATCACCCGGCAGTGCATTCCACAACCTCACTGTCCTGACTGTGAAGAACCCTCTACGTTGCTTCAAATGAAATTTCTTTTCTTCTAGTCTAAAGGGGTGGCCTCTGGTACGGTGATCCACTTTATGGGTAAAAAGGTCCCCTGCCATTTGTCTCTAATGTCCTCTAATGTACTTGTAAAGTGTATTCATGTCCCCTCGCAAGCGCCTTTTTTCCAGAGAAAACAACCCCAACCTTGACAGTCTCCCCTCATAATTTAAGTCTTCCGTCCCTCTAACCAATTTAGTTGCACGTCTCTGCACTCTCTCCAGCTCATTTATATCCCTCTTAAGGACTGGAGTCCAAAACTGAACTGCATACTCCAGATGAGGCCTTACCAGGGACCTATAAAGAGGCATAATTATGTTTTCATCCCTTGAGTTAATGCCCTTTTTTATGCAAGACAGAACTTTATTTGCTTTAGTAGTCACAGAATGACACTGCCCAGAATTAGACAACGTGTTATCTACAAAGACCCCTAGATCCTTCTCATTTAAGGAAACTCCCAACACATTGCCATTTAGTGTATAACTTGCATTTATATTATTTTTGCCAAAGTGCATAACCTTGCATTTATCAACATTGAACCTCATTTTCCAGTTTGCTGCCCAGTTTTCCAGTTTAGACAGATCACTTTGCAAAGTGGCAGCATCCTGCATGGAACCTATAGTTCTGCACAATTTAGTATCATCTGCAAAAATAGAAACAGTACTTTCAATGCCCACCTCCAGGTCATTAATAAACAAGTTGAAAAGCAAGGGACCTAGTACAGAGCCCTGCGGTACTCCACTAACAACACTGGTCCAATTAGAAAATGTTCCATTTACCACCACTCTTTGTAGTCTATCTTTTAGCTAGTTCGCTATCCAGGTACAAATACTATGTTCCAGGCCAACATTCCTTAATTTAACCAGTAACCTTTTGTGTGGCACTGTATCAAATGCTTTAGCAAAGTCTAAGTAAATCACATCCACTGCCATCCCAGAATCGAGGTCTCTACTTACATTCTCGTAAAAAGAAATTAAGTTAGTCTGGCAAGATCTATTACGCATAAAACCATGCTGGCACAAACTCATAGTATTATGATTTGCTATGAAGTCCAGTATCTTATCCTTTATTAACCCTTCGAAAAGCTTTCCTAATACTGACGTCAGACTAACTGGCCTATAGTTTTGAGGCTGAGAACGGGATCCTTTTTTGAATAGAGGCACCACATTAGCAATTCGCCAGTTGTTATCTTGTGTTAGGGAGCTGCTATCTGGTTACCTTCCCATTGTTTTTTTGTTTGGCTGCTTGGGGGAAAAAAGGAGGGGGTGATATCACTCTTAACTTGCAGTACAGCAGTAAAGAGTGATTGACGTTTATCAGTGCACAAGTCACATGACTTGGGGCAGCTGGGAAATTGACAATATGTCTAGCCCCATTTCAGATTTCAAAATTGAATATAAAAAAATCTGTTTGCTCTTTTGAGAAATGGATTTCAGTGCAGAATTCTGCTGGAGTAGCACTATTAACTGATTCATTTTGAAAAAATTTTTTTTCCCATGACAGTATCCCTTTAATAATCTGTGCCCATCAAAAGCCTCTGAGGAAGTCGGGTCTCCGACGAAACGCGTCAGGTAGAACAAGGAGCAATCTGATAAATGGCTGAGATATTATCAGAATAAATATCACTTGCTTTTGTAACTTTGTAGAAATCATCAAGACATCCTTTCTTGGTATTCATTTTCTTTTTGTACAGTAGCCCTTTCTTGCTTTATGGCAGAGAGTACGTGTACACCCTCAAGATCAGTGCCGGTGCCCTAGTAGAACAAGCTGGAAGGGTTTGAAATATACAGTATATTTGTTCCTGTGTAAAATTATTCCTCAGTCAGTTGCATAGGTGATGCTTTACTTGTTACTTTAGCTATTCAAGATCTTTAAGCATACAACCAAGTATGGTCAAATGGCACTCACTACAATATTCTATGTGCAATCCTTGGAAATATTTATTTGGAGATCTTAGCAAACATTTTAAGGGGAATCCCCTGCATTGAGAGAATCGTCTCTCCCTACTATACCTGCTATCCCACAGTCACACTCCCTTCCCAGAGACTATTATCCCACTGCTGCTATAGGCACCATCTCTCCCTACTATACCTGCTATCCCACAGTCACACTCCCTTCCCAGAGACTATTATCCCACTGTTACTATAGAAACCATCTCTCCCTACTATACCTGCTATCCTACAGTCACACTCCCTTCCCAGAGACTATTATCCACTGTTACTATAGGCACCATCTCTCCCTACTATACCTGCTATCCCACAGTCACACTCCCTTCCCAGAGACTATTATCCACTGTTACTATAGGCACCATCTCTCCCTACTATACCTGCTATTCCACAGTCACACTCCCTTCCCAGAGACTATTATCCCACTGTTACTATAGGCACCATCTCTCCCTACTATACCTGCTATCCCACAGCCACAGTCCCTTCCCAGAGACTATCATCCCACTTTTACTATAAGCACCATCTCTCCCTACTATACCTGCTATCCCACAGTCACACTCCCTTCCCAGAGACTATTATCCCACTGCTGCTATAGGCACCATCTCTCCCTACTATACCTGCTATCCCACAGTCACACTCCCTTCCCAGAGACTATTATCCCACTGTTACTATAGGCACCATCTCTCCCTACTATACCTGATATCCCACAGCCACAGTCCCTTCCCAGAGACTATTATCCCACTGTTACTATAGGCACCATCTCTCCCTACTATACCTGCTATCCCACAGCCACACTCCCTTCCCAGAGACTATTATCCCACTGTTACTATAGGCACCATCTCTCCCTACTATACCTGATATCCCACAGCCACAGTCCCTTCCCAGAGACTATTATCCCACTGTTACTATAGGCACCATCTCTCCCTACTATACCTGCTATCCCACAGTCACACTCAATTCCCAGAGACTATTATCCCACTGCTGCTATAGGCACCATCTCTCCCTACTATACCTGCTATCCCACAGTCACGGTCCCTTCCCAGAGACTATTATCCACTGTTACTATAGGCACCATCTCTCCCTACTATACCTGCTATCCCACAGTCACAGTCCCTTCCCAGGGACTATTATCCCACTGTTACTATAGGCACCATCTCTCCCTACTATACCTGCTATCCCACAGTCACACTCCCTTCCCAGAGACTATTATCCCACTGCTGCTATAGGCACCATCTCTCCCTACTATACCTGCTATCCCACAGTCACGGTCCCTTCCCAGAGACTATTATCCACTGTTACTATAGGCACCATCTCTCCCTACTATACCTGCTATCCCACAGTCACAGTCCCTTCCCAGAGACTATTATCCCACTGTTACTATAGGCACCATCTCTCCCTACTATACCTGCTATCCCACAGTCACACTCCCTTCCCAGAGACTATTATCCCACTGCTGCTATAGGCACCATCTCTCCCTACTATACCTGCTATCCCACAGTCACGGTCCCTTCCCAGAGACTATTATCCACTGTTACTATAGGCACCATCTCTCCCTACTATACCTGCTATCCCACAGTCACAGTCCCTTCCCAGAGGCTACTAATCCACTGACCAGCACATGTAGCCTACCTATTGGTACATAGTGGTACATGCTATAATCTCCACTTGAAGTAAGTCACTGAAATGTGCTCAAGAGATTTACTGGTGGTATATTAGGGAGTTTTTACAAAATCTTCCTAAATACAGAATTTTGGGCAGCCAATAGTTCATTTATTGGCCCACAGCTGTTATCTCCCATTTGTACTTACATACAATTTTCTGCTATGAGATACCAGAAGTCTGTAGGCCAATAGAAGGGTTTGGGATTACTAACATATAGACAGTGCAAAAAAGAGGTGATTAGGGCAAACTAGGTATATGCACACTCTCAGTAATGATATTTATACAATATAGACTAGATCACTGATTACTGACTACATACTGCTGGTCTGTAGTTTCTTCTTTACTTTAACTAAAAAGCATAATGCTATTTCAAGTAAGAAACAGTGATATTAAAAATGTAAGAGCATGAAACACAAATAAATGTCTGACATTACCAAATCATTATCATAGGCAGAAAACAACAGTTAATCCCAAAAAACCATTTCCCCGTTCTTCTATCAAATAAAACCTAAATGTTTAATATTTTCATAAAGTTCAATATTTTTGTTTACAAACAGATTCCTACACTGAAATTTCTGAAATTCAAAATGTGTTGGGTATGAATAAAAGAAACGAGGCTAAATGAAAATGCAGTAAAACAGTTTATAGCCTGTATTACACTGAAAAAAGAAGTTCATAAAAAGCCAATGGCTGTCTGAGGATTCAGGAAGATGTATCCACTACTGGCTTTGCATGGAATACACTATTAAAAGTCTCAGTGCTTCCACATTTGGTAAAGTAATTCGCTTTTAAAGACCGGAAAGGGTTAAACATATATTTTGAAGATTTATTATTTGACTTTTAACATTTTGAAAAGTCCATGGAAGGCCCAATTCAGTTCTCTCTGCAGCAATGGTGATAAATATTATTACGGCAATATCGTTTTTACATCGTTCGCTAGCCATCTTTCCTTTCAGGTTTCAGCATATTACTGGTTCATTTGGCAAAATGAGTGTTTATGGCAAATATGGTCAGAAACTACAAATCTGGAGACTAAATTTACAATGAGCAAGGCAGGGTGTAAAGTGCAGAAAATGGGCACAATCCACCATGTTTTTGCTTTTGCACCTCGTTCCATCCAATAATATGAATCAGGTCTGTTCTATTTCTGAACACAGAGACCAGCCTCCATAAATACAGAGTTGCCTGCATTTGGTATTGCTGTATTCATGAGGGATGGCCAGGGGAAGCACATAGGCATGCATAACAGTCTCCAAAGTTGCAAGTAATTTAAGGTAGGGAATTACACTGAGGCCCTGTACTACCAGCTTGCCCTATGGAAGTAAGGACAGAGCTGACCTATGTCTCTCTGTGCAGAGGGTATGAATACTTTATACTACTATATATATATATATATATATATATATATATATATATATATATATAGATATATAGATATAGATATAGATATAGATATAGATATAGATATAGATATAGATATAGATATAGAGATATATATATATATATATATATATAGATATATATATATATATATATATATATATATGAATACTATGTACTAATTCTTACTTTACTGCTCTTGTACTTTTGTATGGGGGTCTTTTTAAATATACCTTTAAAACTGATGGTTCTAAACTAGATTTCTTTATTAATGTATCAATGTAACAAGGCCCACCCATAGCAAAATCTTTTAGTCTTGGCAGTTGACCTCTAGTGAAAATTGTACTGCCATTTGCACATTAGGGTGATATGGTCCCTTTAAACTTCTGTCTGCTTCCTCTATTAATGATATTCTGTTTCTTTATTCTTATTCTTTATTTTAATTAATGTAGGTACCTGGAAGAGTTAATTTCCCCTTCAGCCGAAGCCTCATGGGTGAGCTACAGGGTTTCCTAAGGAGCAGAGCCCTTGTTATTGGTGCAGCATGACTGATCGGATTTTCCAAACTGAATGTGGAAATGCTTGCGCTATATACAGTGCTGGGAGCTACAGTTCAGCTATGGATTCAGCAACAGTGTGCTCGCTATAGACAGTGCTGGGAGCTATGTCTGGAGGATCAAGCAAGCTTCATGAAATGGATTCATCGCTGTGGATGCCTGCTCCAGCTCTGGATGAGCCTACCCATCTGTGTGAATCCTCAGGGTAAGGTGTGCTCTGGGGAGGGTAGAAAAAGAGAGGATCCAGGATTGTTTCCGTTTATGTCACAGGCTGTTTTTAGATGCCTGCCTCGATGGAGTACCAGTACCGAAATGGAGGGAAAGGTATTTTGGGCTGTTAGTGCTGCCAGGGAAAAAGTGTGCTCATTTTGGATAAGGGACTGAGACTTTAATCTGCAAATGAGTAGTGCGGGACTTTGCCTGGCATTGAGGGCCAGAAAATGGACTGCCACAGGTTCCCAGGGCAGTGGGTTATATTTGTATGATGTAAATGCGTTTTTACTTACCCTTTAATTTACACTTTCTTTATATAAAGTTGTTGTTTTTTTATAAAAGCAAAGTGTGTGTTGCATGTTATTCCTAATGCGCCTCCCACAGGTGTATTCCCGGATCCCATTGGGTGGAGGCACTGCCAGAGAAGAATTCCCAGTACCCTTTCACCTTGCAAAGGGGACTCAGGACCTGTAAGTCGGTAATAATGTACAACCTTGGGACCAGAGGGGTCGCCAAGAGGGTGTTACATTTAATACACAAATAAATGCTAAACATTCCCCCCAGTCTCTACAAAAAACATTCCAACCAAACATTGTTCATGATGCCAATTTATGGAAACCAGCAATGAGTTAATATATTCCTAACCTTCTATACAAGTACAGAAAACTGGTTTATTAATGAAATAAAGTAGAATCAATAGTATGACCTGTTCCATCCAAATATACCCCCATGGGCTGTACTCCTTAGTACACTCAGTGCTGCAATGTCTTTGTACTCCAAAGCTTTTCCTATCAAAGCTGTTCCTATGAGCACTGTGATTTATACCACACGTCCCCATATGCAATAGACATAGACATTCATACTTGACCCAACCTCAGATCATTTATATCCATTATGTGTGTGGCACAGAAACACCAATAATATTCAAGTGCACACTTCTCTGAAACCTCAATGCAGATCTATGCTAAAAGCAGCCATCATGTGCTCAAAGGGCATGTAAAATAGAATAAGCCTAGAAATGCTGTATTTTGTATACTAAACATAAACATGAACTTACTGCACCACAAGCCTAATCAAACAAATAATTTATGCTTTAACTTTGTTAAACATCTTTGCAAGACTAAGACTGTGCACATGCTCAATGTGGTCTGGGCTGCTTAGGGATCGTCATAAACAAAGCTGCTTGAGTTCTGCATGGCTGGGAAGTAAGGCGGGTGCTCCCCCTGCTGTTCATAAGTATGATTGTTTCCCTGCTCAGCAGTTAGGGACCATCTGACAATTCCTATCCACAGCAGTAAATGAAGGGAGAATTTCACTGCGTACAGAGGTTTCTTATAAAAACAGTACACATTGTTTAAAGTAAATTGGAAAAGGTTTCTTTTTCATTAAAGAAAGTAAAAATTGGATTTTATTTTTTTGCCTTTACATGCCCTTTAAGCCACTTTAGTGTGTTTTTTCACCCCTCGGGAGTAATTTTCCAGGAGAGCGTTGTTGAAGATCTTTTATTTCAGCAGACCTACAGCACTTTTCCCTGCTAGTTAATGTTTGTATCTAATGCACAGGAAGAGAAAAGAACCATTAATTCATTAGCAATTAGCATTGCAGCATTTACCGTACAGACACTCTTCCTTTCTTTACCATCAAATTAGCACTAAATCTTAATATGGAGAAATTATGATCCCAATGCAGTGAACATATTGCAGTTTTGAGTTCAATCACAATGTTTGCAGTACTGGACACACCGGGGAGAGATGCATTGAACACAATTGCAGCTGAAGCAATAAGATTAGCACGCTTGCACCTAAACGCCAACGTGCATTGTGTTTAGCATCATTTGTAGCTTACGGAGCTGTTCTTTCATCATAACTGTGCTGTGGCAATTAATAAAGTCTGTGGCAATTGCAAAATAAGGCCACTGTTGCCGTTTCAAAATACAGAGAGTTGTGGCTAGCCCCTTGACTAGACTAGCACTGTCTGCATTCGGCAATGGTGTATCCATAAGGGGCAGGTGGGGGGAGGCACTTAGGCATCTCACTACCATACCCGTTCCTTGACGGCACGTCACTTAAGGAACAGTAACAACAAAAAATTAAAATGTTTTAAAGAAATGAAAATATAATGTAGTGTTGTCCTGCACTTGTAAAACTGGTGTGTTTGGTTCAGAAACTCTACTATAGTTTATATAAACAAGCTGCTGTGTAGCCATGGGGGCAGCCATTCAAAGCTGAAGAAAGGAAAAAAGGCACAGGATACACAGCAGATAACAGATAAGCTCTGTAGTATACAATGGGATTCTTAAGAACTTATCTGTTATCTAATGTGTATCCTGTGCTTCAATGGCTGCCCCCATGGCTACACAGCAGTTGGTTTATATAAACTATAGTTGTGTTTCTAAAGCAAACACACCAGTTTTACCAGCACAGAGAACAGTACATTATACTGTCATTCCTTTAAAACACTTTTGTTTTTTGGTGTTACTGTTCCTTTAAGTCATGTCAATTCGGCCTGAGGAGCACAATGCAGTGCTAACCCTAACCCTTATACACGGTAGCTCCAGGATTCTCCTGGGTCAATAGGCACAACTGTGCACAATTCAGCAGTGCCGGGCCATGCTGGCCGGGCGCCCCAGGCAACCCAGCCAGCCGTGACGCCCCTTCCACCGCACACATAGGAAGTGCGCGCGCATGCGCACTGATCACACACATAGGAGGCTCGCACATGCGCACTAAGCGGTTGACCTCTCCAGGTATGCTCTCCCCCTCATGTACACGAGCATGCGCACAAACAGGCACATGTACTGGAGAAGAGCGGCACTCAATCAGCTGGACTAGGGGTAGGTAGTTTAAGGTACGTGCCTGGCGCCCCTCAAGCTTTGCGCCCTAGGCACTTGCCTACTCTGCCTGCCCCTAGTTCCGGCCCTGCAATTCAGAACAGAAGGCGTAAAGGAGTCAACGGTGCCCAGTACAAGGCCTTTTGATGCACGTACAGAACCTTTAATGAATGGGCACAACCAGAGCTGGGCCAACCCGGCCAGGTGCCCTAGGCAACCTGGCCGGCCACTGCGCCGGCTTAGTGTCTCCTCAATTGCGCATGCACGAAAGTACGTGCCAGCACGCATGCGCTAAATTACGCACCAGCTCGCATTACCAGCAGCCAGGGAGACGTAGGAACGGACATGAGGTAGGCGAAAGAGCAGGTACGTGCCTGGCGCCCCCTCAGCTTTGCGCCCTAGGCACGTGCCTACTCTGCCTACCCCTAGTTCCGGCCCTGGGCACAACAGTGCTGACCCTTAATTAGTATTTATCATCAGTATTTTATCAGCCTGCCTTGCAGTTTTTATCTATATTTTGCACCACCATTCTTCCTTATGATTTGTGTATATGGTATAAAAAATGCAATAAAGTGCAACTCCAGTATAACTGCTGGGTGCCTGTGTTTGTTGTGATGCTATTCACATGCCATTTTGGGCTATAGCCCTTTGCCAAGGGTGACAGCGATCTCACTAATCTTTACTGTCCTACCTGGGAAAGTGCTTGGACAAAAAAACATTGTACAGGTATAGAATCAGTTATCCGGAAACCCGTTATTCAATTCGAATTACGGAAAGGCCGTCTCCCATAGACTCCATTTTATCTAAATAATACAATTTTTTAAAAATGATTTCCTTTTTCTCTGTAATAATAAAACAGTAGTGTGTACTTGATAAAAAAAAACTAAGATATAATTAATCCTTATTGGAGGCAAAACCAGTCTATTGGGTTTATTTAATGTTTACATGATTTTCTAGTAGACTTAAGGTATAAAGATCCAAAGAACAGAAAGATCCCTTATTCGGGATACCCAAAGTTCTGTGCATTCCCATACCTGTATAAATAGTCTTGCAATTAGTGATGGGCAATTTTATTTGCCAGGCATGGATTTGCGGCGAATTTCTGGATTCCACCGTTGGTGAATGTTTTCACAAAAATTCGTTGTGGGAAAATTCGCTACAACAAAAAACATTTCGCTCGTCAAAATTGTCGCTCGTCGAAATTATTCAGACGCCATTTGGACAAAAGGGTATAAAAATATAAAGATTGTCACTCGTGTCAAAATTGTCGCCCATTGACTTCAATGTGTTTTGCAAATTTTTCGCTGTTTCTCAAATGTTTCCGGAGTTTCGCGAATTTCTCGGCGAAGCAAAACTGCACAGATTCACCAATCACTATTGACAATAAATACAAGCGCTCAGTGTTTATACCTTCCTTGGCAAAGTTGTACTTTATTGTCATTTCTTTAGAAGATTTAAACTAAACAGGGTGACGCTGCACTGTTGATTGAACTGCAATCACATAAAACCATCATTTGAGCCTTAATAGAACCAGATAATCTACATAATCTAGCTGGTTGAAATGTATAAACCTTTGCATTAAGGAGGCTCTCCTGTCACTTGTTTATGTTATTATAACATTAGTTCTGAAAATCATTGAATACATGGGTATGATAATTGTCTTGTAGAGAGGAAAAAGGCAACTAAACAGCCCTATGTAATTATTCTTGTAGAAATAGAACTGCATAGAAGTTATTTGCAGTGTTTGTAGCACAGTGAGCTCATTTTTGTACCCTGCCTTCTTCTATCAGAGAATTGCTGCAGATCTGTGGGTGCTGGATGAATATAACTCATCCCAGGGAAAGCACTTTGCAGCAGGCAGAGGAAAGTTCAGCGCCCCAATTACCTGCAGGGGATTTCAATGAAGGGCTACACATATATAGGTATGGGATATATTGTGCAGAATTTCCGCGAGCTGGTTTTCTCCGGATAATGGATCTTTCCATAATTTGGATTTTCATACCTTAAATCTAATATAAAATCATGTAAACATTAAGAGGCACATTTACTAAGCTCGAGTGAAGGATTCGAAATAAAAAAACTTCGACTTTCTAAGGTTTTTTTTGGGTACTTCGACCTTTGATCGTTCAATCGATATTCGAATTCGTAGGATTTTACCTCGAGGGTCGAATTCGAGGGTTTATTAACCCTCGATATTTGACCCTTAGTAAATGTGCCCCTAAAAAAAAACAATAGGCTGGTTTTGCTTCCAATAAGGATTAATTATATCTTAGTTTCGATCAAGTACAAGCTACTGTTTTATTATTACAGAGAAAAAGGAAATCATTTCTAAAAATTTGGATTATTTGATTATAATGGAGTCTATGGGAGATGGCCTTTCCGTCATTCTGAGCTTTCTGGATAACGGGTTTCCGGATAATGGATCCTATACCATACCTCCCAACTGTCCCGAGGGACAGTCCCTCTTTCGACAGCTCAACTCACATCCCCTTGTTTGTACTGGAAAGTCCGTTTTTCTCTGCACCGAACAGCCAGAAAAAGAAACAAAGTTTCTAACTTATTTGGCTTTTGGCAGAGAGCCCAGAACAGCCACAAGGTCCAGATAAGATAATTTTGTAACAATTTCAAGATAAGCAAATAAGTAATTGTAACAATATAAGATAACAGGTCCCTTGGGAAAAGTTAGACTCACAGCTTAACTGTAATAACTGAAAAAAAACACAGAAATATGTTCAAACTTTCATAAACTGCCATATTTTGTAAAATGAACATGGTATATGGGGTGTGGCCACAAAAAAAAAAAAAAGAATTGCTGCGCTGTGTGTGCCAACTTTTTCATCCCTCTTTTTATTTCCAAAATGTTGGGAGGTATGTCCTATACATGTATAAAAAAGTGAACCCTTCTTTATTTTCCTAAGTGCAAAAATCTTTAAAACGTTATTTCTGAAGTCCAAATTGTGCCAGTTTCACGTTAATGAATCATTCCTGCCTATTTTAAGTAAAATATAACATGTTTTGTATCATAGAGTTTTGGTTAAAATGACTACGGTTTAATGAGGGTGAAGCTTACCCCTGTGAGATGTGGTCTAAGGAGCTTTATCATTAACATTAAAGGCAACTAGTATCTTTTCTTACTCCATGTTTCCTTTATAAAGAATAATGTTGTGCAATGGTGTAATGCTTATATTAAATTCAGTAAATTAAACAGACCTGCATGAACCGGTTGAAGGCAATCAGTTGCGCTCTTCTTCACCAGCGAAGTATTGTCAGTACTATCAGTAACATAAACATTTATGTAGACTCATGGAGCTCTAATGTGCTTTAAACAGAGACATGAATAACAGTTGCATTACTGTACTGTGCTTGAGTGGGTCGCCTCCAGGTTTCCTCCCACACTTCAAAAACATACAGGCAGGTTAATTGGCTCATGCTAAAAATTACTATAGTGTTTGTGTGTATAATAGGGACCTTAGACTGTAAGCTCCACTGGGGCTGGGACTGAAAAGAATGATGTTTAATCTGTGCTACAGAATATGGCAGCTCTATAGAAAGGCTATAATTTTAGCAAATTAAAGAGATAAAAGAGCAGGTAATTGCTGCACAGTACATAGCATGGCTTGCTGCGGGGTAAGGAGGAGTCTCCATTGTAAAAATCCATTTGTCATATTCCAAATATATGTTCGTGTCTCAAACTATATTTTCCTGTGCAAGTTCCAATATACCTTTATTTTATCTTTGTCATAAGTTATCTAATAGAAATATTAAAGGGGTGGTTCAGCTTTTATCATGTTATAGAATAGCCGATCGATTCTAAGCAACATTTCAATTGGTCTTCATTATTTATTTTTTATAGCTTTATAATTATTTACCTTTTTCTTTTGACTCTTTCCAGCTTTCAAATGGGGGTCACTGACCCCTTCTAAAAGCAAATGCTCTGTAGGGCAGACACACACGCTGCTATTTCGGGAGAATAGTCACCCAGCAACAAATCGCTTCTTCTGCGGGTGACTAATCTCCCCAAACTGCCTTCCCGCGGCTAGAATGTTAATCACCGGCGGGATGGCACTCGGAACGATCTGGCTTTCTGATGTCACCCAAAGTTTCCTAGTGAGGCGACCTAGAAGCGTTCCGAGTGCCATCCCGCCGGTGATTTAAATTACTGTATTACTTGTATTTCTAATCAGACCTCTCCTTCTCATATTCCAGTCTCTTATTCACATCAATGCATGGTTGCTAGGCTAATTTGGATCCTAGCAACAAGACTGCTGAAAATACAGTACAAACTGGTGAGCTGCTGAATAAAAAATCTAAATAATGCAAAAAACACAAATAATAAAACACAGAAACCAATTGCAAATTGTCTTAGAATATCACATCAGACTTTTATTATTAATTTCCAATTTTTTTTTTAATTCCAATTATTATTTTTTCAATTCATAAACTTGGTTTGCTGTAAGTCTAGTAAGCCAAAGCCAACTCCTTAGGTTCTTCCATTGCATGGATAAATAGAAAACAAAAGTACAGAAGTCCCTTCTTACGTGTCTCATCCAACCACCCATCACCAAAATTCTGATCATGAGCCAATGGATTCAAAAATCAAGGGAAGGATTTTGTGTGGGGAAGAAAGTGAATCCTTTTTTCTGAGGGAATGAATGAAACCAGGCTTTAGCATATAACCCAATATGTACAGCCCTCACTTTGGGTCAAATTCACTAAGCGCCAAAGCGCCTAACCCTAGCGTCAATTCGCTAGCATTGGGCATTTTCGTTACTTCGCAAATTCACTAATGGACGCTGGTGTAACTTCGCTAGTGTAACTTCGCACCCTTACGCCTGGCGAATTTGCGCAACGGACGTAACTACGCAAATTCACTAACGCGAGCAGTGTACTGAACGCTACCTTTTACGCTAGACTTCCTTTGCCACCTCAGACCAGGCGAAGTGCAATAGAGTAGAGTAGGGATTGCTTCAAAAAAAGTTAAAATTTTTTCTAAGTCCCAAAAAACGCTGGCGTTTTTTCTTTTTTATGGGTGATAGGCTGAAAACTATCGAAAAATTTTTTGAGGCTCCCCTCCTTCCCCCCTACATTTCCTAACTCATGGCACCTTAACTATACAGTGGACACATTTGTAGGGCAAAATAACAATTTTATTTGCTGTTTTGAAGGTTTCCCAGGCTTGTGTAGTTCTGCTACGAATACTTCCATTGGAAATTGAATTTGGCGCCGTATGCAAATTAACCATCACTAGCGTAACTTCGCTTCGCTTGGCGAATTAACGCTAGCGCAACTTCACAACCTTACCCTACCCCTGAGCGCAACTTCGGATTTTACTGAATTTGCAGAGGGCTGGCGAAAATACGCCTGGCGAAGTGCGGCGAAGCGGACGCCAGCGCAACTATGATTCTTAGTGAATGTCCCACTTTATGTGTAGAAGGTTTTAGTACAGGTATGGGATCCGTTATTCAGAAACCAGTTATCCCAAAAGCTTCGAATTATGGATAGATTATCTCCCACAGACTCCATTTTATCCAAATAATCCAAATTTTAGAAAATGATTTCCTTTTTCTCTGTAATAATAAAACAATACCTTGTACATGAACCAAATGAAGATAGAATTAATCCTATTGGAGACAAAGTCAGCCTATTGGGTTTATTTAATTTTTACATGATTTTCTAGTAGACTTAAGGTATGAAGATCCAAATTACGGAAAAATCTGTTATCCGGAAAAACCCAGGTCCAGAGCATTCTGGATAACAGGTCCCATACCTGTACATGTAAGTCTGGTTTAGATGCTAACTAGAAATGTATATCAGGCCTTGTACATGGCATTAGTGCATCAAGGCAGTGTTGGGCGCAGGTTACATTTCCCCCTACACAACAAGCAAAGGTTCAAACAGACAGAGAAAGTCAGAGCAGAACTTGTCTGCATACAGCATGTTGTGTTGTTATTACAGGTTATGTTGTTAATCAACACAACCTGCCACTGTAAAATCTAAAGCTTCCTAGGACCTGTCTTTGGAAAAGGGAAAGCTTTGGCACCAACATCAGTACAGCAATGATCTTCACCTATAAGATAGAACATAGGACCATGTTGTTTAGGATGTGTATAGATGGCACCATTCAGGAATGTAAATGTCTGCTGTCAGTAAAATTACAGTAAGTAGATACAAATTCCGGGAAGCACAAATATTTATTACAGGGAGTGAAACTCATTTAATTTAGCATAAAACTGAGGAGTCTCAATTATTTGGTTTCACTGCGGCTTAACGACAGAAAAAATGATTCTGTCTCTCATCTTGGACTCAATGATAAGGTGTCATTTGTAAATACCTTAGTTAGACCCCTCTTGGTGAGTCAAGTGAATTATCCAATAATACTATAGTGTCCCACAGCTGAAAAACCATTCTGAAAGTAAAGTACATTGCTTTAAAGATCATTTCGGACAAATGAGAAGTCCCCCTCCCCCAAGTCTCATAGTAATCTGGCACCACTAAAGGTGAAGAGATGATGGACCAACTGTCAGGGCCAGATTTAAATATGCTGTTCCCATAGGTCTCCCCATCTCGCACACCTGATCCCCCCATCGCTCGTACCCAACCCCACAGTGTTTGCACTTATCTCCTCCTTCCGCACTCCAACCACCCACCCCCACTCGGGCCGTTCACAATGCTCTCACCAACCATCTACTTCCAGATTCCCCTTTACTGGGCACTGGGTGTGCAGGAGATTCAAACTACTGTAAAAATTTGCCCAGTCCCAGGTGGTTATGGTGCCCTCACCAATTTTTGCCACCCGAGACCTGAACATTTGTGGAGGATAAAGAAATATTGTATCTTACGTACTGTGATTTTCCTTTCCTGACCAACTCCATGTCATACTTACTGGGTATAATCCTGCTCAGCAGGTCCTAAATCTCCACTCTCCAATCCAGTGTCTAGTGATAAGCTTCTAGAAACTACCAAAAAAAGATGGGAATCTGATGACATGGAGTCGGCCAAGAGAGAAAAATCCTAAAGGATCAGGGCTCACAGACAGATTCGGGGAGATTAGTCGCCCAGCAACAACGTAACACGAATCGCTCCAAGTGCCATCCTGCCGGCAATTTACATTTTATCAGTCGGGAAGCCAGGGGAGGCAGTTTGGGGAGATTAGTTGCCCTAATGAAGAGGAGATTTGTCACCGGCGACTAATCTCCCCGAATCTGCCTGTGTGCCCTGACCATGAATGGGAGGTTAACAGCTTCAACAAAGGAAATCTGGATAACATAATATAACCCTATTCTGGATAAATCCCCAAAAGAATGAAACCTCCACAGATCAGCATAGAAAGAATCACCTGACAAATAAACTGTAAACTCTACTTCTGCAAAGGAAACATGGACTGGACCAAAAGAAAGGAAGAGAGAAGTGCCACTAGACATCCAAATGGGCGTGGGTTGGGCTTTTAAAGTTTTGGAGCGGGTAATTCAGATGGAAGTAGCAAGGCAGGGATATATCCATTAACTATGACATGGAGTTGGACAGGGACATCTCTATAAATTCATTCACATGTGTGTTTTGAGCACCTATCATTAAATCACCTATATATTTCCTCTACACATAAAGACAAGGCCATGAAAAGATTTCACCAAAGTGCAGACTGTCAAAAATGATTTGCAAAGTGCAAAAAAAAAAAAAAAACAGCTGCTGTGAAATGTCTTTGGGAGCAAAAGAGTCAATGTCTCAATTGCTTCTTAAAGCTGCAGCCAATTATTCCTGACATTTTTTCATTTTCAAAAGGTTCCACAGTAAAGAAGGTGCATACGTAATGAAGATGCTTCTCTGTGGACCAACAGTCTGGGCTCTGACATTTCTTCACTTTCTGATGCACAGAAGCATGGTGTGAGCTTCATACCCCTGGAAAGTCACTCACTACATGTTCTTCCATCAAATAGTGTAAAGCAGGGACACCTCAACAAGTTCTATGAACCCCTCTGGGGTGAAGAATATTATCTGATTTGGGCATTGGAGTATGAAGCTATTTTGTGCCCATATCTTTAGAGTGCATGCTAGTGTGCTGTTTGCTTCAACTCACTTAAATTTGTAAATTCTTCATATACAAGAAAACATCATCCAGATATAACAACTGGGGTCATTCTAATGTGATACCTGAGATATTGTTATTATCAAATTATTTGAGTAATAGACTATTTTAGTTACAGTATGTGTCACATAGCTCTCTTGGCAATGGTGGTGACCAAAAAAATACATAAGGAACCCTTAATGACATTTGTTACGTAAACTCCTACAGTATGCTAACTCGATGACCATCACCTTGAACACAAATGGCTTATTCCCAGTGAAGAGTCAGTCAAGTATTTTAGCTGGGCAGATATTATCTTATTCCACTACCTAATTCACTGCAACTGCCATTAGATGCAACGCTAAAATGCCCATTAATGTGGAGTTGCTCAGGCTTTATGGTTCATTTCATTCAGCTTCAAGCTGAAAATTTCCTATGCAATTGCACCTTCTTTGCAGGTGGATGGTGCATTAGTAGATGAAGAAGTAAAAGTGGCCATACACAGAGCGATATAAGCTGCCGACAGACTAAGCTGGCGGCTTATTGGGCAGTGTATGGGGCCATCCAACAGGCTCCCCCAAATCGATATCTGACCAAAAATTTGGCAGGGTTAAAAATCATGTTGGATCGAGGCCTGCATCGGTTTGTTGATGTGGTCCTTTGTCCGACCAACTGTATTCACGGCGTTGTGATCCAATTGTGGCCGGCTTTAGAGGAGCTTCTGTGCAATTTCGGCCAAATCTCTGTGTATGGTCCAATACACAATGTGCATTCATTTTGCCAGGTGGTCACATACAGTATCTTGTAGCTCAGACATGCTCTGGTTATTCTCAATACTGATTGGAGCTTCCCTCCTTTCCCCTTTGTTTCATCCTAAATGCCACCCACTGTGATGCATGCACATTTAATTTGCTTCAATGACCTGCAATAGAGAACAGATGTACAATAGTTACAGCCACTTTAAGGCTTGGCAGAATTTCATGTCCTAGACTATTTAAGTGGGAACTATTCTAAATACAATCAATTAAAAATTCTGCATCGCTATCCCTGTCTCAGCATCTGTTTCTCTTCATTCTTTCTTCATGCAGCAGTTGGGTGTCAGATGAATGATCTATTATAGGGGGGCTTCCTTTCCTAGCAGATGAATTAGAGCTCACTCAATTAAGTGATTAAAGTACAAACAAAATAACTGCCTTTTGCCCAAATTCTGCATGTAGAGAGACATGATGTCTGGTGATTTTAATAGAGTATGCTCTAATACAGGGATCCCCAACCTTTTGAAGCCGTGAGCAACATTCAGAAGTAAAAGGAGTTGGTGAGCAACACAAGCATGAAAAATGTTCTTGGGGTGCCAAATAAGTGCTGTGATTGGCCATTTGGTAGCCCCTATGTGGACTGTCAACCTACATTGAGTCTCTGCTTGGCAGTACACCTGGTTTTTAAACAACAAAAGCTTGCCTCCAAGCCTGGAATTCAAAAATAAGCACCTGCTTTGAGGCCACTGGGAGCAACATCCAAGGAGTTGGAGAGCAACATGTTACTCACGAGCTACTGGTTGGGGATCACTGCTCTAATACATCTTCTAGGCAAAAGGAGCCACCCTAATAACATATATTCGATCATTCATCACCCAACTCCTGAATGAAGACAGCATGAAGAGAAACAAATGCTGAGAGAGGAATAGTGAAGATAAACTTGATTATTTCAGAAACGGTACAGAATTTTTAATTGATTGTATTTAGTTTCTTATTTCACTATGCTGAAGCTAATATAAAATTTTCATTTTCGCTATAGTTCCCCTTTAAAAGGCATACTGTCATAGCTAGTCTGTCCTCATACCCTGGTCCTCAGAAATCATTTGATTGACAGGGCAGTTCACATTCAAATGTGCAAATGTTAAACGGCCGAGTAGGCAGGTTCTTGGATGACATTATGTAATCATACTGTACGTACTGTACTGACAATTTAAAAATAAACAAAATAAAACATTCATTATAATTGGTCATTTATTGCTTTCAACATTATATCATTATTTATGCAGTGACCTAGTTCTGTCTCATTCTTCTGGTGAAGGTACAGTAGGTCAGTTTCAGGACCACTACATGAAGCAGGTTAAGCTGACACTGTATAGACTGATTTTCTTTTAGACTGGGATTTATTTCGATTGATATACTGTCAATGGCTTTTTAGTGAGAGCGGGACTAATTCTAATCACATTCAGTCAATAGGATTCCTGGATCCAAATAAACGTGATTTAAAACTTTGTTCCAGAGAAAACATATTCCTTCAAACAGAACCTTATCTTAAATCAATGATCTCCAGGGCTACCTCTTGCTGGCCCTTGTAGAACCTCTCTTATTTCTTCTCTAATTCCCATGATGAATGTGCTGTCACTGCCTCCTCTGGAGCAACAATTTACAGACTGATTACTCTTTTGGTTGAGAATGCATTGCTTGTTACTGGAGATGGTTGAGTTTATTCGAACATATGAAAATAATAGAGCTCCATTAATGTGCAGACCATGTCTGAGATGTGTTCTTTTTATATTTGATGTAGGATAAGTTCAGCATAAGTTCTGAGAACACAGATTCTTATTGTAATATGGCAGGTGAATAGTGATGGGATAAATAAGCATTAAAAGAGTATCCAGTGTTTCTTGAAAATGAGGGTGAATTTACCAAAGTTAACAGGGGTCCAGTTGCTGATGAACTCACTTATTCTTCTAATGCAGGCTGGCACAAACCGGACATTACTTGGAGAATGATGCAATTAAACAAAATAGCTTTTTTACTTATTTAGACTGTAAGTCGTATGGGGCCTTTGTCTCCTGGACACTGAATACTTAATCTGTAATTATATTTTATATTTTTGTAAATTGGAATTCTAATAATGCACATATTGTAACTTTTTATTGCGTAAGACCCCCTTGTTTGTTACTACTCATTTATTGTTTTGCTGTACCGTGCTTTGCCCTCAAGGAGCGCTATACAAATAAAAATATACATACATACATACAAAAAACATCTCCGTATTTAGCCTTACATGTTTCGTGCTGTGAGCACTTAGTACATTAAAAGGGCCGTTTACCTTCAAGTTAACTTTTAGTATGTTATCGAATAACCAATTCTAAGCAGCTTTTCAATCTCCATTATTTATGTTTTATCGTTTTTAAACAATATGTCTTCTTCTTCTGACTCTTTCCAGCTTTGAAATGGGGGTCACTGACCCATCTAAAAGACAAATGCTCTACAATGCTATAAATGTTTTGCTATTGCTACTTTATTACTCTTCTTACTGTTTAGACCCTCTCCTATTCATATTGCATATTCTAAAAAATACATGGTTGCTGGGGTAATTTGGACCCTAAAGGTCGATATCGGTCGTTTAGACGAATTTGACAGCTTATCTGCCCGTGTATGGGGGCTTCCGACGGGTCTTCCCGATCGATATCTGTCCATTTTCGATTATTTTTTATTTTTACCCGATCGACCCGTCGGAGCCCATTGGCTGCTGAATAAAAAGCTAAATAACCCAAAAACCACAAATAATAAAAAACGAAAGGCAATCACAAATTGTCCCAGAACATCACTCTCTTCAACATACTAAAAGTTATGATTTTGCATTGAATCTTGGTCAATTTGTTGGTCTACCTCCCTTATGGCCACTCTATCTTTGGTAGGTGCTTCTATTGTACTTGATCTCTGTTAAAAACTTTGGCTTGTTTAAAACACGATACTCCAAATACTATGACCAGGGGTCCCAGAGACTCTGTGTGCCCCCCATGTTTGGACACTGAAAAGCAGGGGTTCAAGGTGCTTGTATGTAATGTCTGCTTTCTTTCTTCTCAGACATCCTACATACCTCCCAACATTTTGAACATAGAAAAAAACAAAAAGTTTTACCGCGGGCAGCTCGATGAATATTTTTGACCATGCCCCTTTTATGGCCACATCCCTAATTACCATGTCCTTTTTACATAATTCGGCAGGTTATGGAAAGTTTAAACACATTTCTTGGGGGGGTTTAGGGTCAGGTGTTATGTGTTATTACCGTTTTGCTAATGAAAGTGAATTGCCTTTTAAGCTGCAAGTCACGGTTCCCCATAAAGACCTGCTTATCTTAAATAGTTACAATTCTTTCTTTGCATATCTTAAATGGTTACACATGTATCTAAGTGCACCTGCCATGCATTCTGGGTTCTCTGCCAAAAGCCAATTACATTTTAGAAACGTTGTATCTTTTTCTGGCGTCAGTGCAGGAGATAAAGGAGTAAGTCGGGACATTTCAGTAACAATCAGGGACTGCAGGTTGAGCTGTCAAAATCAGAACAGACAGTTGGGAGGTATGATCCTATCCACAGCTGACGTATCCAGGGGCGATCCTGGCCCCTCCACCGCCCGAGGCAGCAGCAGTTTCTGCCGCCCCGCCTCCCCCGTGCGCTTACCTTTTTGCACCTGAGGGGGTCCAGGGGGGTCCAGGGGGGTCCACGGGGGCAGCAGAGAGGGCCAGTGAACTAGAGCCTAACTATAGAGTCTATCTGCGCTCTCTGCTCTAGAAGAGCCAAATTTCCGGTTTGAAAAGCGGAAATTCGGCTCTTACAGTACCAGGAGCGGCATTTTTGTCGCCCCTGGTACCTAGTGGGTCGCTGCCGCCTGAGGCGACAGTCTCAAGTCGCCTCATTGGTGAAGCACCCCTGGACCTACCAACAGAGGGCTAATTACCAGTCGCTGATGTGAGACTGGCGGATTGGTTTTATCGAGGGAGTTCAATGGAAGAAAGTTAACATACTCTCATAACTTTCACATTTCCCTGACTTCAAACAAAGCAATCGGTTTTTCCACTGTAGCCTTGACAACGTATTGTATTACAGTGAAGTGCTAATAAGTATGTTTCACATGTCTCTGAAAGAGTTTTTTCTATGTGCGAGCTGGAAAAACTCTACTTGAGAAGTTCTGAACTGTCAATAAAAACTCCAGCGACTTTTCTTTTAATGTATTTCAGTTTCTCTGCTCTAGATAATGGCGGGTTCTACACAGGAGATGAATACAATTGCTGGCAGTTATTAAATGCTAGATTCGCCGTGCATGGAGTCGCAATGTCTGTGCGTGTACCCATGGGTGCTATTGTCACGAGGCAAGAGGGCTGATTCACAAATATAGCTGCAAGCGTGGTTGTGCTAAAATGGACCATTTATAGGGATAGGTATAGGATCCATTATCAGGAAACTCAGTATCCAGAAAGCTCCAAATTAAGTAAAAATAGACTTAATTGTATCAAACCAATCCAAATTTTTATTAATAATTTCCTTTTTCTCTGTCATATAAAACAGTAGCCTGTACTTGATCCAAAACTAAGATATAATTAATCCTTATTGGAAGCAAAACCAGCCCATTGGGTTTATTTAATGTTAACATGATTTTGTAGTAAACTTAAAGATCCATATTAATGAAGATCAAAATTATGGAAAGATCTGTTATCCGGAAAACCCCATGTCCCGAGCATTCTGGATAACAGATCCCGTACTTGTATTTGCATCCAAAAGCAGTTCCATATGATTGTGCCATTGCATATGTCCAGCTTTGTCAGCCAAATTGTTTGTAAATGCTCCTATTTACATAGAGAGAGACCAGGAATATGGTAATTCCAGGGTCCCCACAGTGAGATGCTTTAATAGGTGAGGAAGAATCACGCACGCAAATCTTTTAATGGCAATTATAACAATGCAACTCTCCCAACTGTGCATTGCGGACGTTTTGATACATCAAGCGATTTTACAAACATTTTAGACTATATAAAAAAGGATCTCTTGGTCTGCAATCAGTAATTTAACTTCACGTTATTAAATTAATTTAATTTAAGATCACTCAATTCGTCAATAAGGTTACAACCATTACAAACATTGCAACAAATGTTGTTTTATGGAAAAAAATGTAAATTTGTGTCTGCAATTGGTAGAAACAGCCATATGGTGCAAACCTTAACATTCTTTTTCTTAACCCATTCTCAGCTGGACATTTCTCTTCGTTAAGGGCACTTCGGAAAAAGGGCATTGCTAGGGAACACATTTTTCCTGTAGCGTAACCTTAAACCTGGAAATGTATGTGCTGTGTTGTTACATAGTTAAATGGGGTTGAAAAAAGACAAAGTCCATCAAGTTCAATCCCTCCAAATGAAAACCCAGCATCCATACACACACCCATCCACACCTTCACATTCACGTTATATGTACCCATATCTATATTAACTATAGAGTTTAGTATCACAATAGCCTTGGATATTATGTCTGTCCAAGAAATCATCCAAAGCATTAACAGAATCAGCATCACAACATCACCCGGCAGTGCATTCCACAACCTCGCTGTCCTGACTGTGAAGAAGCCCCTACATTGCTTAAATGAAAGTTATTTTCTTCTAGTCTTAAGGGGTGGCCTCTGGTACGGTGATCCACTTTATGGGTAAAAAGGTCCCCTGCTATTTGTCTATAATGTCCTCTAATGTACTTGTAAAGTGTAATCATGTCCCCTCGCAAGCACCTTTTATCCAGAGAAAACAACCCCAACCTTGACAGTCTCCCCTCATAATTTAAGTCTTCTGTCCCGCTAACCAGTTTAGTTGCACTTAGTCTCTGCACTCTCTCCAGCTCATTTATATCCCTCTTAAAGACTGGAGTCCAAAACTGCACTGCATACTCCAGATGAGGCCTTACCAGGGACCTATAAAGAGGCATAATTATGTTTTCATCCCTTGAGTTAATGCCCTTTTTTATGCAAGACAGAACTTTATTTGCTTTAGTAGTCACAGAATGACACTGCCCAGAATTAGACAACATGTTATCTACAAAGACCCCTAGAAGACCCCTAGATCCTTCTCAATTAAGGAAACTCCCAACACACTGCCATTTAGTGTATAACTTGCAGTTATATTATTTTTGCCAAAGTGCATAACCTGCATTTGTCAACATTGAACCTCATTTTCCAGTTTGCTGCCCAGTTTCCCAACTTAGACAAATCACTGTGCAAAGTGGCAGCATCCTGCATGGAACCTATAGTTCTGCACAATTTAGTATCATCTGCAAAAATAGAAACAGTACTTTCAATGCCCACCTCCAGGTCATTAATAAACAAGTTGAAAAGCAAGGGACCTAGTAGAGAGCCCTGCGGTACTCCACTAACAACACTGGTCCAATTAGAAAATGTTCCATTTACCACCACTCTTTGTAGTCTATCTTTTAGCCAGTTCTCTATCCAGGTACAAATACTATGTTCCAGGCCAACATTCCTTAATTTAACCAGTAACCTTCTGTGTGGCACTGTATCAAATGCTTTGTTGGCAGTCTGCCACTGGTAAAGCCTATACATTGTTGCCATGCCAATGTTGTTTGCTCTTTTAAAATCCTTTGATTCTCTAATGTATCAGACCACATAAAAGATTGAGAATATAAAGTTGGATCCTTGGCAATCAGGCCAGTTGGCATTCCACCCCATGAGCTGGCATTTGGACAGCCATGCTTAGAGCTCACTTTATTGCTGTGCCATTGGCAGCTATTCTGTTTAAATCAGTGCGGCAAATGATAAGGCTCTGTCAGAGTTTCACTAGAGAATGTGACATTAAATAAAGGCTTCAGATGTGGAAAGAAAAGACAGAATATATTCAGACAGCGGATTCTTTCTTTTACACATAATTGCAATCCAACAATTGGGGACGATTTGATGCTTTCAAATATAAACTGGCACAAAGACTGCCAGGGAGTGGTCACAGCAGCATCTAATTAGCACAATATTGGAGTTTTCTCAATGTTATTTTGATACCTTTATTCATTTATAGAAATCTGGATGTGGTACAGTCAGCGGGGATAATTTATTATCTGTGCTGCTGTCCAGTAGTGCTCCATAAAAAGATTCTAATCTCTGTGACAATATAACATATGGCTGAAAGGGGTGGTTCACCTTTAAGTTAACTTTTAGTTTGTTATAGAATGGCCAATTATAATATCCATATAATCCTTTGACACTCTGGGAAGTCAAGGAGAACCACCTGGAGAACACCCTTACTTTGCTTTCCACTCCATGGAATGGGGAGTATACTTTCTATAGTAGATGATGTGGTTATCTGTCAAGGTCGGCACCCAACACCAGAACAAATGCCAAGCACCCTGATCTCGGCTCGTGCTTCACCTGTAGTGTGACCGCCTTTGGCCTTGGGAGGAGCCCTCAGGTACTTTGATGCCACCAGGACTTAAACAAGAGGTGCAAGGCTAGAGGTTCTGGATAGGCAGAGGGGCACGACTGTTAGGGAGAGTCTTTAGACCGAGGGTCACGGTACAAAACAGGAAACCAGAATGGTCGTCAGTACAGGCAGATGTCAATCGTAATCAGACAGGCAAAGGTCAAAACCGGGTAATCAATCAGACAGGAGGGTTCAGCAGAAGGGTAGTCGATATTCAGGCAAGGGCCAGATATAGAAGTTAGGATAATCGTATAGCCAGGCAGGGGTCAAAAACAGAATCAAAATCATAACAATAAGCTCATAAAGCACCAGCACCAGGGCAAGGTCCCACAACCTTAATGGGCTTTAAATAGAATTTAAATTTCACGCCTGCTTCTTTAAATTTCACAAGAGTGTGCCACACACGCCCTAAGACACCGGCGCCTGAGGCCTAATAGAAGCCGCTCAATGCTGTGGGTGCCCCCTCCCTAGACCGCCAGGTACATTCCTCACATTATCAGATGGAAATCAATAACTTTAGGCTTATTGAATCATTACTTTCTGAACTCAACAAGTCTACCATCGGCAATGCATTTCCATTTCATTGGTCCATGTGTCATATCCCTTACAAATCCAATAATCGTTCTGCTCAAACAGAATGTGATTTATCTTCATTCTTAGAGAAGTCAAGTAGTAATAAGTAAGAGGTGTAACATTCTTTGCTCAGACCAGAAGGAACCTGGACAAGTGATGAGGCCAGTATCCATCATGAACTTCAGCAAAAATTCAAGCATAAAGACTGGGGCAAAGAAAAGATTTTTAGTCTGTTGATCCAGGAAGAGAGTTCAGCGTCCCTGGGCTGATGCCATTCTCTCTGATAGGCACTCTGTTTGATGAATGGCTCTTCATTTATTTCACTTAAATCCTCCTCTCAAAAAATTAATTAAAACTAAAAGAGGAAAAGGCCACTACTTATCTCCAGCCTGTGGGTTTCTAATGAGCCTGGTAGGCACCTGTAGAGATCTCACAGTGTGACATTCCCAACGCTTATGCGTCTAATTAATATACAAGTAAACCATCCTGTTGTACAGAGAGCACAGGAAGCATCAGACCCACCCCCATTCATTCCAAGAGGGAACTTACCATGAGGCCAGTGCATCCCTACAGGTGTATGATCTATTATGTGGCTCTTTGGGGGTTTTATATTGTAAGGTTTCTGCTGTGATTGCTAGTTGCTGATTTGCTGGATGTATATAATATAATAGATATCTTGTATGCTAAGCTTACATAACCATGCAATGATCTCTCTTTGAGCTCAACAGTGTCTTGCTTCCTAAATTCCTGTTTGGGACCACTGATTGACATTAGTGTTGGACAGGTCAGGCAGTTTTTGCCCCAAAATGCTCAAAGGTGTTTTTTTGGGCCAAAGCAGTGACAGGCGGTTGCCAAGACTGTATTCCATTAGCCTTAATCAGTAGAGAAATGTCTAAACCAGATTTAGGGAATGTCTTAATTGGTTACCAGCCTCCCTGATGTGTTGACTGTACAGCTTTTGGATTATTATCCAGCACTTTTCATGCTTCAGGTGCTCCTCTCTTCTCCATGATAGATTTCTCTTTCTCTCTTCACCTCTCTCCTCTGCTGCACTCCCTCCTTTATTTACAGCCACAGCTAAGCTTGTGCCTAATAAAGTCTTCTCACCCTTCTCCACAGACATGGCATTTCTGTAGAATGTAATCTAACAGTGACAAGGTGTCAGGCAGTAAAGCAGCCAGGCATGGCCCAAGTAAGCTCTAATCTCATCCTCCCCAGAAGGTAGAGATAGAGAGAAGAAAGTGTGCCGGACTTCGAAAGCTGGAGCTGGTATTATGCATTCTTTTATCTCCCTCCCCTCTTTTTTCTGCTCTGGTAATGGAGACTGACAGCAAACTAGCTGTATAATTAAGTTCAGTCCCCTTTAGGCTAATGCATAATTCTGCCATTGATTCCCAGGATGGAGTATAGGACCACCAAAGGGATGGAACAAACTGATCCAAAGATCTCTGCATGATACACTATAAGTTCATCAGAACAAGAAGCAGAAAATAAAGTAGTCTGTACCTCAGCAAGGAATGTATAATATCTTAGACGTACATTTTAGAAAGGAGACCAATGTGTTAAAATTTGTACTGGTCGGAGGGCTCCATGCAGAGTATTCATGACTGTTCGGCTTTGGCAGCCACCTCTACTAATGATGCAGTAGTAAATTATATAAAACATCCTATTTCTGACCTAAAGCCCCCAGGATGCTGCCCTCACCTATGTTACAAGCACTCCTAAAGATGTTTATATCTCCCATAGTCAAGTTATTAGTTCTCCACTCTTTACTGTGTTTGACTGTATATGACTTCATCTCTCCCATGTTCCCATCTTTGGTATGGTTCTTTGCCTCTCAGGTCCATGTTCAATATGCTGTACGTTTCCTGGAAATCTTTCTTGTTTGTGCACAGAGGAAAGTGCTACGAGCACAGATTTCTTGCTAATGTAAAGGCACATGGAACAATACCAAATATTAATGGATACATGAGTGCTTGTAAAGAATGTGCAAAGTGTTAATGTCAAGGTACGTGGGAACAATACTAAACAATGGCACATGAGTTCTCGGTTTGTAATAGTTTTTATGCACAATGCAGCATAACTCCCTGAATTCAAGCTTACAGTAATATGCATCACAAAGTCACAATGTTGTTGCTAAATTGCAAGTTGTGTTTTATTGCATCAGCTTGGGTGCTCCTTGTGTTATTTCCAACATAGCAATATATACAGGTACATGTGGGGTTGGATGGCTTTTCAGCAAGTGAGGGAATACAGGGTTATGGGAGATAGCTCATAGTACAGGTTGATCCACGGACTAGTCCGATTGCCATTTTGGAGTCAGGAAGGAATTTTCCCCTCTGAGGCAAATTGTATATATATATATACACATATATGTAGAGAGATGGCACACCAAGGTAATACAACAACAACGTTTTCTTGCTGAAAAAGTTGGAGGTTTATTGAACCAACGTTTCAGTTCCTCACAGGAACTTTCGTCAGGGAGTGAAAAGCATTGTGCACAGTGAGACGCTTAAATTCAAATTAAGGCGCCAAAGATGGTTGCTAAGCAACCAACTTGTTAGTGTGGGCAAGTACAGTGAATGTGACACCTAGAAGTGAATCGTACAAATACATCAGCCGCATTAGAATGTAAAAGGCTCCTACCTCCCCTTGTTAACTGGAGCGATCGTGTTTTCAACATAAAAGTAGCGGCGGCGAATTGCACATGGCAAATAAATTCGCCCATCACTACTTACAACATAAATTCAGCAATGCAGACAATATAATTTCTGAGTACTAACAAAAATGTGCGCCCCAGGGAAAGCTATGAGCCCTGTCATAAGACTGGTAGATTTTGCACACTACATTCTGCAAAGTAAATCACCCATATAGAGAAACATGTATTAACTACTAGACAATGATAATCGTGAATAGAACTCGGATTTACATAAACGCAGGATTTATAAGATTCAAATGCTAACTACATCTGGATGGGTAAACTGTGTACAAGTTACAGTGCAGGCACAATAATTACTGCTTTGTGAGTACAAACATGTTGATTTGTCTTTGTATTTTTACAATGGAATTAGTAAATGAGCCATTATGCCAATACCAGTCCAAAAGAAGAGTATGCACATAAATATACAGCATGCTCTCAGTACATATTACCTTAAAGGAGAACTAAACCCTAAAAATGGATATCGCTTAAAATGCCATCATTTTTATATTGACCTTATTGCACCAGCCTAAAGTTTCAGCTTCTCAATGGCAGAAGTGATCCAGGACTTCAAACTTGTCACAGGGGGTCACCATCTTGGAAAGTGTCTGTGACACTCACATGCTCAGTGGGCTCTGAGCAGCTGTTGAGAAGCTAAGCTAAGGGCTCGTCACTAATTATCCAGCAGAAAATGAGGTTGGTCTGTAATATAAGCTGATGTAACAAGGCTGATTATTAAATTCTGATGCTAGTTGTACTGGTTTCTGTGCTGCCATGTAGTGATTATCTGTATTAATTACTAATCAGCCTTATATTGTGACATTTCTATTCTATGTGTACTGTATATTGTGGTAGGTCCCTAAGCTCAGTAAGTGACAACAGCACAGAGCATGTGCAGTGAATCAGCAGAAAAGAAGATGGGGAGCTACTTGGGCATCTTTGGAGACACAAATCTTTACTGTTAAAGGGCTGTGGTTGCCTTGGGCTGGTACAGAAACATAATGTACAACATCCTAGCCAACTTCTTTAGTTAAGCTTTAGTTCTCCTTTAAATGCAGCACATTGCTCTGCACATGGGACTATTCATATGTGGTGAGCTGATATGTGCAGCACATTACGCTGCATGCGACTTTATCAACCTGTGAGTTTAAGCGCAGAACATTCATTGCCAAGTTGTAAAGTAAATAAATAATAGCACCACATTTCTACATTGTGCATCCATTGACTTATTGTACTGCCCATTTATTCAGGGCCGGATTTACATAGTGGGTGCCCCTAGGCCCACTGCCGTTCGTCGCCCCTGTCCCCTCCCCTTTATTCGTGCAAATTTTCATCATCTGGACTGGAGCAATGGGTATTGGTGCAGGGGAAATTTAAAAAATTAACCAATGTAGGTGTGGTTGGGCAGTATGCCGCCCCCCCTAAAATCCTGCCGCCCTAGGCCCGGGCCTAGGTGGCCTTTCCACAAATCCGGGCCTGCATTTACTGCACTTTATTTTACAAAAAGGAAAAGTTAAAAATACAAGAATGTACACACACCCCCAACTGTGCAAAGTTATATAGAAAGTAATCCATGCCCTATATTTTAGGTATCTGCCAGTGCCAGGCCAAGCCAGCTGAACACCCTAGACAACCTGGGCAGTCTCTTTGCACACCCTGGTAGCGTGCATACCGCACATGTGCACTGATGTCAGTCGGGGGTACAGAGAATTGAGGACCAGGCAGTGTGTGTGTGTGTGTGTGGGGGGGTAACACAAGGAGGTATGTGCCTAGGGCACAGTAGTGGGGGGCGCAGGGTGTGTACATCATCTGCCCCCTTAGTTGTGGCCCTAGTATCCCACCAACACACTTCACAGTAACGCTGAAGGTGCCTCAGAACTATCTTACAGAATGATGCTTTACTCATTAATCCATCTATCTCTGTCTTTGCTAAGAATAATTCTAGGAAACTTAATCTGGAAGAATTACTTTGTGCAATTGACATTCTGAGTTTTAAAATGTCAGCCGTGATTAATTGGCTGTTACAGTGTCCCCCGCCACTAGACTCAGACCTCCTGCTGCGACTGTGCAGACTGCAGGCTTTATATGCTTACTGGCCGTACAGCAATGCTTCTAACTGACGGGACTGGCAAAGCTCTTTAGAGAGAACATACATAGCAGGGCCCTTTAAAACAGTAGTTTTAGGAAGGAAGATTTGGGGAAAGCTCAGAAACTCACCACTTACTGTACTCTTGACTGTCCACATTAGAGCTTGTAATAGTAGCAGTGGAATAAAAGCCTCTGAGAAAGGACTATGGCTGTAGTTTAGCAGGTATAGTAGGGAGAGACAGTGCCTATAGTAACAGTGGGATAATAGTCTCTGGGAAGGGAGTGTGACTGTGGGATAGCAGGTATAGTAGGGAGAGATGGTGCCTATAGTAACAGTGGGATAATAGTCTCTGGGAAGGGAGTGTGACTGTGGGATAGCAGGTATAGTAGGGAGGGATGGTGCCTAAAGTAGCAGTGGGACAATAGTCTTTTTGGAAGGGACTGTGGCTGTGGGATAGCAGGTATAGTAGGGAGAGATGGTGTCTATAGTAACAGTGGGATAATAGTCTCTGGGAAGGGACTGTGACTGTGGGATAGCAGGTATAGTAGGGAGAGATGGTGCCTATAGTAACAGTGGGATAATAGTCTCTGGGAAGGGAGTGTGACTGTGGGATAGCAGGTATAGTAGGGAGAGATGGTGTCTATAGTAACAGTGGGATAATAGTCTCTGGGAAGGGAGTGTGACTGTGGGATAGCAGGTATAGTAGGGAGAGATTTTGTCTATAGTAGCAGTGGGGATAATAGTCTCTATAAAGGGACTGTGATTGTGGGATAGCAGGTATAGTACGTGGAGATGGTGCCTATAGTAACAGTGGGATAATAGTCTCTGGGAAGGGAGTGTGACTGTGGGATCACAGGTATAGTTGGGAGAGATGGTGCCTATAGTAACAGTGGGATAATTGTCTCTGGGAAGGGAGTGTGGCTGTGGGATAGCAGATATAGTAGGAAGAGATGGTGTTAATAGTAACAGTGGGATAATAGTCCGTGGGAAGGGACTGTGGCTGTGAGACAGCAGGTATAGTAGGGAGAGATGGTGCCTATAATAACGGTGGGCGGTGGGATAATAGTCTCTGGGAAGGGACTGTGGCTGTGAGATAGCAGGTATAGTAGGAAGAGATGGTGCCTATAGTAACAGTGGATAATAGTCTCTGGGAAGGGAGTGTGACTGTGGGATAGCAGGTATAGTAGGGAGAGATGGTGCCTATAGTAACAGTGGAATAATAGTCTCTGGGAAGGGAGTGTGGCTGTGGGATAGCAGATATAGTAGGAAGAGATGGTGTTAATAGTAACAGTGGGATAATAGTCCGTGGGAAGGGACTGTGGCTGTGAGACAGCAGGTATAGTAGGGAGAGATGGTGCCTATAATAACGGTGGGCGGTGGGATAATAGTCTCTGGGAAGGGACTGTGGCTGTGAGATAGCAGGTATAGTAGGAAGAGATGGTGCCTATAGTAACAGTGGATAATAGTCTCTGGGAAGGGAGTGTGACTGTGGGATAGCAGGTATAGTAGGGAGAGATGGTGCCTATAGTAACAGTGGATAATAGTCTCTGGGAAGGGATTGAGACTGTGGGATAGCAGGTATAGTAGGGAGAGATGGTGCCTATAGTAACAGTGGGGATAATAGTCTCTGGGAAGGGAGTGTGACTGTGGGATAGCAGGTATAGTAGGGAGAGATGGGCAAGTTAGAGAGTGCTGGGGGCACAAGTAGCAGACACAGGGTTCTGTTGCTCCCAACAGGTATCTGCTTTACATCTTAAGGAAGGTTTTTAATCCAAGTTTAGTGTACAGTTTGAGTGACAGATGTTTTCTGGATACGTCCAAAGAGGGTTCCAGCAGTTGAATCCATGGAATTTGTATTTGAGCTCTATTGTGATTCAAACATAAGTGTACTGATTGCATCTTATTCATAAACAGGGGCTTATCAAATTCCCTAATTATGTCAATGGCTAAATAATGTAACTAGTGATGCCCTTTTTTGGTTTAGCACAATATATTTAAAGCAACTTGTGTTTTAAAGGTAGCACCTAAATGTTTTGGGCGTCTAACAAAAAATTATTATTATCAAATATTTTAACATGATCCAATTGAACTTAAATTAATTGCTATGTAGCCATAAATGATGTTTTGTATAATATATGGGTGAGGTGACAATCTAAAATGAATGACCTGTAATTTGAAGCAACTTCTCAATATAGTATCATTGCAAATATTAAGGGGCAAATTCACCAAGGGTCGAATATCGAGGGTTAATTAACCCTCGATATTTGACTGGGAATGAAAATCCTTCGACTTCGAATATCGAAGTTGAAGGATTTTGCGCAAATACTTTGATCGAACGATCGAAGGAATAATTGTTCGATCGAACGATTAAATCCTTCGAATCGAACGATTCGAAGGATTTTAATCCAACGATCGAAGGATTATCCTTCGACCAAAAAAACTTAGCCAAGCCTATGGGGACCTTCCCCATAATGTCCAACATTAGTACTAACAATGGGGATTTTTTAATACTGGTATCATGTATTATATTAATCAATCTTCGAATAGCATCAGTAGTTTGCCTCCCAGGGATGAATCCTGACTGATCTGGATGTACCAACTTCGGCATAAGTTTATTGAGGCGAAGGCTAAAGATTTTGGAGAATAGTTTTACATCAACATTTAAAACTAAGATAGGTCTATAATTTTGTGACTATGGTTAGGTCAGAGTTTGGTTTCAGTAAGAGGGAAAGATTGGCCTGTAACATTTCTGGAGGTATAGAATGTCCTGCCAACATATCATTGAATAATACTGAGAGATGTGGAATGAGGAGTTCTTGGAATTTCTTATAGTAACTGGAGGGTAGTCCTTCTGGACCAGGACTGGACTTATTTTTTAGGGTGTGAATAGCATGTTTAACTTCATCTTCTGTGATAGGGCTATTAAGTGAGTCTTTGTCCGAGGAGATAATGTAGGAAGTTTAATCCGGTCAAGATATTGATGTCTGTCTGGTACAGCCGGAGCGTCATATACATTTTCATAAAATGTATGAAATTCCGTCAAGATATCTAACGGTTTATTAATATGATCGCCAGAGAGCGTAATTATGGTAGTTATAGGTAGAGATGTCGCAAACTGTTCGCCGGCGAACTTGTTCGCGCGAACATCGGGTGTTCGCGCTCGCCGGAAGTTCGCGAACGTCGCGCGACGTTCGCCATTTTGGGTTCGCCATTGTTGGCGCTTTTTTTTGCCCTCTCACCCCAGACCAGCAGGTACATGGCAGCCAATCAGGAAGCTCTCCCCTGGACCACTCCCCTTCCCTATAAAAACCGAAGCCCTGCAGCGTTTTTTCTCTCTGCCTGTGTGTGCTGAAGAGATAGTGTAGGGAGAGAGCTGCTGCCTGTTAGTGATTTCAGGGACAGTTGAAAGTTTGCTGGCTAGTAATCGTTTTGATACTGCTCTGTTATTGGAGGGACAGAAGTCTGCAGGGGTTTGAGGGACATTTAAGCTTAGGTAGCTTTGCTGGCTAGTAATCTACCTTCTACTGCAGTGCTCTGTATGTAGCTGCAGTGGGCAGCTGTCCTGCTTCTGATCTCATCTGCTGACTGCTGCAATAACAGTAGTCCTTGTAAGGACTGCTTTTATTTATTTTTTTGTTGTTTTACTACTACTACTACTACTACTATAAGAGCCCAGTGCTATTAGTCTAACAGTGTTGGGGAGTGGGACTGGTGTGCTAATCTGCTGCTCCTAGTAGTTCAGCAGCACCAACTTTAATTTTTTTTTTTAATATTCATTTTTTTTTTATTTTACTTTTTTTTATTTTACTACCGCTGTAGTAGTGTATAAGTTGACCTTTTAGGCATTATTTGCCCTGTAGGCATTTTTTGCCCAGTGTGTTATTCAACCAACTGCCATCTAGCTGTGTGACCTTGTTCACATTCTGTCTAAATATCCATAATATTACCGTCTCCAGAAAAAACACCGGAGTGACTTTTTTCAAGCAGCCATAATATATTTTACGTAATCCGTATCCACCGCTGTAGTAGTGTATACGTTGACCTTGTAGGCATTGTTTGCCCAGTTTTTTTGGCCGCAGCCACTGAAGCACAGAGGCCAGAAAAAATATGCCATATAAATGCTGAAAATAGTCATTTTTTGCCATACGTTGACTCAACGTATATGGCAAAAAATGACTATTTTCAGCATTTATATGGCATATTTTTTCTGGCAACTGTGCTTCAGTGGCTGCGCCCAAAAAAACTGGGCAAACAATGCCTACAAGGTCAACGTATGGCAAAAAATGACTATTTTCAGCATTTATATGGCATATTTTTTCTGGCAACTGTGCTTCAGTGGCTGCAACCAAAAAAACTGGGCAAACAATGTCTACAAGGTCAACGTATGGCGAAAAATTACTATTTTCAGCATTTATATGGCATATTTTTTCTGGCAACTGTGCTTCAGTGGCTGCGTCCAAAAAAACTGGGCAAACAATGCCTACAAGGTCAACGTATGGCAGTTGTTTAAAGAGAACAGTAGATTACTAGCCAGCAAAGCTACCTAAGCTAAAATGTCCCTCAAATCCCTGCAGACTTCTGTCCCTCCAATACAGAGCAGTATCAAGCAGATTACTAGCCAGCAAACTTACTATCATCTGTCCCTGAAATCACTAACAGCTCTCCCCCTACACTATCTCTTCCAAGCACACACAGGCAGATTTTTCAGATACATTTTTGCCCTTGATCCCCCTCTGGCATGCCACTGTCCAGGTCGTTGCACCCTTTAAACAACTTTAAAATCATTTTTCTGGCCAGAAATGTCTTTTCTAGATGTTAAAGTTCGCCTTCCCATTGAAGTCTATGGGGTTCGCAAACCGTTCGCGAACCGCTCGCATTTTTGCGCAAGTTCGCGTATATGTTCGCGAACTTTTTTTCCGACGTTCGCTACATCCCTGGTTATAGGTCTGTAACCTTGTTCATTTCTCGATTTATTAGCTAGGTATTGATTTGGTTTATCTTTCAATGAAAACAATTTCTGTTGAGACCAACGAAACGCTTTTTCTGCCTTTATTTGCAAAAGTGTCTTCAATTGTTGCAGTGTGTTATTTAATTTAGCCATGGTACAGGGAGATGAAGATGTTTTGTGTTCAGATTTTACCTTCAAGGAAATCATTTTTTTTTTATAAATTCTTTCTTCTTTTGGGTAGCAAGTTTTATAAAGGAGCCCCAAATAACTGCCTTATGAGCTGCCCATACAGTCCCCATAGAGAGATCTTCGTCTATATTATTTTCCCAATATTCTTGTAAATCATCTATAATTGAAGTTGTCAGGGTGTATATCTGATTTGGTAACTTGTTGTAAGGTATATTGGGTAAGAAATATCTGATCAATCCTAGAAAAAGAATTATGTACAGGGGAGTAAAATGTGAAGTCTGCAACCTTAGGATTCAACAAATGCCAGGAATCTATTAAAGTACATTCTTGAAACAATTTTTTGAGGTATTTTGGTGCTGCAAGAGAACTACTATTAGATCCTGCCGAACGGTCTAGTTTGGGATTCATCACTTAATTGAAGTCCCCAATGAAAAATACCAGGCCTGTCATATGTGTTTGCAGCAACCCGAAGACTTCAAGATAAAATTGCTTGGCCCCAACTGAAGGAGCATACCAATTGAGGAACGTAACTGGGGTACCATTGACATTTCAAGTCAGGAGAATATAATGGCTCTCAGGATCTAAAATTGACTTTTCAAGCACAAAATGTATGTGATTGCGGAAGGCAATTGCCACTCCTCTTGCCTTAGATGAATATATTTGTGGTATATATTTGTGAGAAATATCTATGTAGATAAGGTTTGGGTCCCGAAGCAGACCAATGTAGATCCTGAAGTGCAACAATATCTGCCGAAATCCTTGCATAATACTGCCCTGCCATTCTACGCTTGACGGGGGTATTTAAACCTTTAACACTATGCGTAACCATTTTCACATCCATAATTGTACAAAATAAGGATTATAGTATGAAAAATATCCTGCAACCAAAAGTAAATCTAATGGCATTACATCATTAAGAATCAGTACAGGTATCCAGATAAACAGTATCAGCCACCTGAACACTAAAGCCATCATAAACTGAGAGATATTGAGAAACATTCTTAGAGAAACTATATCACAGCATTGCTTTAGTATCAATAACTCTGAAATGACAATATATTGACTAATATCAGATAAACAATTTGTGTAGTTATAAAGTAAAAGTATAATATAAGAGAATGTGATAAAAACATATCAGACCATAAAAGGGTATTTAGCAAGTTAGTTTGAACGATGAAAGGCTGTATATTGTTGTAAATTATCCAACTGAACAGATCGAATTGCAGACATTAAAGTACCTATGTCAATACAGTACCCATCAAACCATGGCATTCCAAAAAAATCTCCCATCAAAAATAGCTCCAAAGAGGGTTTGCTTATGTCGCATAAACTTAGGAAAAAACAGCAAAACAGTAAAAAAAAAAGAGACAAAATATAAAAAGAAAAAACAAAATACCAAAAAAGGAAAATTCTAAGCCTGAGAGAGTCACATTACTCAGGAGGATCAGTACCTGCACAGGATAAGGTTCATAGAACCGACGATCCTTGGGGGGTGAAGGATACATAACTCACGCTGCAAGTACGGCATCAACAAATCCTAACCACAGTACCGCTGATCGTTGAAATACATGCAAATGTCTGGACAGATAGGGAAATCCTTGTCAAATACACCCAGGATCAGAATAAGCCATCAAGGAGTATTGGAGACGGAGCTGGAGGAACCAGGGGAAAAAGGTGGAGACATCTTGAGTTTCTTTGCTGCCTTCTTTGTAACTTTCTTTTCCCATATAGGCTGTAATTAGTGATGTGCGGCCGACCCAATACCCACGGGACCCACGGGTCAGGCGGGTGGGTTCGGGTCGACCTCGCAGTGCTCCTCGCGGGTGGCGGGCAGGTGCGGGTTGAGCTCTTCTCCTGCTCTCCCCGCCACCTTCAAATGCCGGCATCCGACTTCCGGGTTCCGGTTTTATAGTGTTGCGTCTGCTCGCCCTGGCCCTTTTGTGGTGTCATTGTGACGTCATCAGTGGGGCAGGCGGTGCACGTCTATAAAAGGACCCACGGAAGCGGGTGCGGCCTGGCTCGGTATGGCTCGGCGGGTTAGGTTCGGGTGCGGGTCAGGAAATCCCTGACCTGCAAATCACTAGTTGTAATGCAGGAAGTTTCTCCGGCCTTTGCTTACATGGGGAGCCAGAGGGCAATATGCCCAATTTCACCAAAAAGGCTGGATTTGTCATGGAATACACCAGGCTCGCTGTGACATTTTTATTCTCTGAGCACTTCAGCAGGGTTGTCGGGGCCAAATCAAGAAATATCAAAATCGGGGCACCATCTATTTCTACGGCTTCGTTTGTTCTAACCGACCGAAAAAATCTTCCTTAGTTTCAAAGTAGTGTAGACGGGCTATGATATCCCTGAGAGGATCTGCATCCGACGGCACAGGTCGGAGGGCACGATGGACCCTATCTAACAGTAAAAGGTCAGAAGAATACACTGGTAGTAGCTTGTCAAAAAGCAGTTCACACAACTTAAGAAGGTCACTATGAGTCTCTGGCACATTACATAATCAGACATTGTTCCGTCTCGATCTATTTTCTAGATCTTCTGTATGATTAGAGAGGGATAGCACTGACTTTTTCATCGTGGAGACTCGAGTGACCAATTGGTCATGAACAGTGACCACATCATCATGTTTGGTTTCAAGGAAATCCACCTGGGACCCCAAAGCTGCCATTTCCGTCTTAATATCAGAAATTGCCGACCACAACTCTGATTGAAAAGTAGAAGTCATCTTTTGCAGTAGAGTCAAGGCTTTTATCTAGGATAGCTTTTGGTTAGATTAGTGGTGCTCACAGCGCTCTCTTTCACATCTGGAGACACGGCGCCATCTTGATTTTTCAGCGGGTCCGCCGTTTGGCGCTTAAAAAAATTCCCAAGATCTCTTTGGGAACGCTGCAAAGCCATTCCAGATGTAGTCCAGGGAGGTAAAAGTTGGAGATTTCCGCAAAAGTTGAATCAGATAGTTGTCCCAACTATGATTATAGCGAAGGTGGTAGGAGAGCTCTTGGTATCTGCGTCTCCTCCTCCCATATTTAATGTTTTTAAAGTAATTTGTGCAGGCTGATGCATTTATGCAGAGCAGCAGCTGTTTTCTGCACTGGAGGTTCTGACTCCCATATCCTGACTGTACAGTGTACTGTATTTACAGTGTCGTGTTGCTGCTCTCTGTGTTTGCTTTACAGTACAAATGACTGCATTTCATATTATTGTGGGTTACTAAACCCTCGGAAAACTTACATCTCTGTTTTTCCTTAATAACAAAAGATGTTTAATCCCCGTGAAATGCAACACAAGATACTCCATTGTGACCTGAAATAACGGGGGAATTATTTCAGACATGCCCCTCATTAGCAAAACTAAACCAATCTCATTATATCTGCATGAATAACATTGGCTCAGCCAGATCTTGTACAACAGCTCCCTCTTTTTGCCGTGACAGCCATTATTACACGTCCCCTTCCCATCATGAATTTAGTGCCAGAAGGAAACATTTTCATATACACAAGAATTCCATTTTCGCCTACAATAGTCTTATAATTTGCTGTGGCACCAACAGACCTGATATTGAGTTTAAGTGAATGTAATAGTACTGTTGCACTGGAGAATTACACAGCTAACAATTTGCAGCCTATGTGGCCACATTATAACACATGTCATCTGTGCTCTAATCCATTCATCCAGGTACATTTTAACCCAGCAGAAGTACAACTGCTACCTATGAGAATCTAAGTATAATGGAGGCAAATGGAATATTCCCTGGAAATGTAACATGGTGCATGCATGGAGCCTGCTCAACTTTGTAGCTTCTTTTTTTAAGACTAAGTACAGAACTTGCTTATTTTCATAATTTCTATTAATGCTCTCCCTTTCTATTCTAGTGATTTTCTGAACTGATTAAGAAACCTCATTTGATATGCAAATATTAATATAATTAACAAAACAGCTGACGTTTAGTTATCTAATGTTTAGAGCCAGGGGTGTAACTTCTACATGAGCTGCAGTGTAGGCAATAATAATCTATACTTTAAGAACAGTTATAATGAATTTGTTGATAACAGAGGCATATTGTATTGCATTATGGTCAGGCAATTAATATGTGACAAAGATTAAAGACATTGTCTCTGTGGGTACCTGGTCTCATAACTCCTGTCCAATCCCTGAAAACAAATTACTGCCAGCAAATGCAGCTTTCCTCCCAAGCTTCTCATCTTCCTATACAAGCACGTCTGCCTTCCCATTAGCTGCTACGGTTGCAAATCTGGCTCAAGAAGGGCCATTGGACCCTCAGTCATCAGTTTCATCGGTTTCAGGAGAAGAATGCCATGCTTGCCCAATAGATATAAAAACAAAGGTCACATAGATCCTTGTAATGTACTAGTTCCTTTTATTCTCATTCATTTTTTCATTCTATAATATAATAGTACAATATAATATAATACAAACAAATCCCTGGGGGGGGGGCATTTTTAGGTAGGTTAATGCACTAATGGGGTTATGTGATTAAAGGCACTAAGTGTACCCAGGGCAGTTACCTATAGCAACCAATCAGCAGGTAGAATTTCCTGGTCACATGTTTAAAAGCAAACATCTTATTGGTTGCTACTGGTACTGCTCCTGGGCAAACTTAGTGCCTTTTATTACATGTGGGGGTTAATGTCTCAATAGTAGTGATGGGCGAATTTGCTTGGTTTTGCTTCGCCGAAAAATTCACGAATTCCGTGCGAAATTCGCGAAACTGCGCCGGCGTCCCGTTTTTGCTGCTAATTTTCGCAGGCGTTTTGCGAATTTATTCGCGGGCGTTTTGCGAATTTATTCGCTGGTTGTGAATCGCGCAAATTTGCAGCGAATTCACGCCTGGCGAATAAATTCGCCCATCACTACTTAATAGATTGATAATGGGTTGAGTCCATGCTATAATATTGTTATAACTGGTTCATTTGGATGAGAGTCATCTACAACAATACCCTGTTACAAATATGACATTACACATGCAGTATATGGAAAGTAATAAATGGATGCTGAACCCACAGTCATCAATAGGCTGTATATTATGTATTTATAAGGTTCCAGTACCCCTTGTCATAGAAAGGCACATACTCTATAATATAAAAGCATATTCTGTTATTAAGTTTATCCTTTTCCAAGTAAACCCTGCCTAACTTCTACTTGATCAAGTGTATATAAAGTAAGTGAAGAGAAACCCCTTCACAAAGGGGTGAACAACACTCTCCAGGAGGGAGGCGTATCAATATCCAAGTCTACCATAAAAAGAAGACTGCATTAAAGTGAATACAGAGGGTGCACTGCAAGGTGTAAGTCACTCATAAGCATCAAAAAATTAAAAGCTAGATTGGACTTTGCTTAAAAAAAAAAAAAACATCTAAAAAAGCCAGCACAGTTCTGGAAAAACATTCTTTGGACAGATGAAACCAAGATCAACCTCTACCAGAATGATGGCAAGAAAAAAGTATGGAGAAGGCGTGAAACAGCTGATGATCCAAAGCATAGCACATTATCTATAAAACATTTGGGAGGCAGTGTGATGGCTTGGGCATTCATGGCTGATAGTGGCACTGGGACACTAGTGTTTATCCATCATGTGACACAGGACAGAAGCACAAGAATGAATTCTGAGGTTCAGAGACACTGTCTGCTCAAATCCAGCTAAATGCAGTCAAATTGATTGGGAGACGTTTCAAAATGACCCAAAACATACAGCCAAAGCAACCCAGGAGTTTATTAAAGCAAAGAAGTGGAATATACTTAAAAGGCTAAGTCAGTCACCTGATCTGAACCCAATTGAGCTGCATTTCACTTGTTGAAGACTAAACTTCGGACAGAAAGGCCCACAAACAAACAGCAACTGAAAGCCGCTGCAATAAAGCTGGCCATAGATGCAAAGATCTGATCGTACGAATCATCGTACCATTGGACTTTCCCATCTCCCGACCTGCCACTAACCATTCAGATCAAAGTCTTACCATTCAGATCAAATAAAGTAGTTAAAGAACAGATCAGCCGATGTTCTGCCCCTGACAGCAATCGTACGATATCAATGTCCGACCAAAGCTAGTGACAGTCTCCCACTGAAAATCATACGATCAGCAATACATGCAGAGATATTATCGGCAGCCGAATTTTCTAACCTGTGCGATCCACTGAACGACCGATCTCCGCCGGATGAAAAATGTCGGGACTCTCCACACATGGTCCGAAAATTGTACGAATCCTCGATTCATACGATCAGATCTTTGTGTCTATGGCCAGCTTAAAGGCCTGGCAGAGCATTAAAAAGGAGGAAACCCAGAATCTGGTGATGTCAATGAGTTCAAGACTTCAGGCTGTCATTGCCAGCAAAGGGTTTTCAACCATGTATTAGAAATGTTTTAATTTGTCCAATTGCTGTTGAGCACCTGAAATGAAGTGATTGTGTTAAAAAAAGGCTTTAGTTCCTCACATTTTTATACAATATTTTGTTCAATCCACTGAATTAAAGCTGAAAGTCTGCAGTTCAGCTGCATCTGAGTTGTTTCATTTAAAATTCATTGTGGTAATGTACAGAACCAAAATTAGAAAAAAGTTGTCTCTGTCCAAAGATTTATGGGCTTAACTGTAAAGGGAGAAGGTTCATGGACAGTTACTTATGTATATGTATGTACAGTGTGCATTGGTATATGTATGTGTATATATATATATATATATATATATATATATATATATATATATATATATATATATAATTTTCCATGAATATGATGATGTTTCTGGAATAGACGAGTATCCCTCTATGGGCTCTTTCTCTTTTACACTTTTTATCTGGGTGACCGTTTCTATTTGTTACTATTATATGTCTTCAAAGTAATCTGTTTTATTTAAGCAACTGTTGTTTATAGTGATCTTAATCACATAGGAACCAGTATTTTACTACAGGTATGCAACCTGGGGTTTTCCAGATAATGGATCTTTCTGTAATTTGGATCTTCATACCTTAAGTGTACTAGAAAATCATCCAAACATTAAATAAACCCACTAGACTGGTTGTGTTTCTAATAAGGATTAATTATATCTTAGTTTGTTTCAAGTACAAGGTACGGTTTTATTATTACAGAGAAAAAGGAAATAATTTTTAAAAATTTGGCTTATTTGGACAAAATGGAATCTATGGGAGACAGCCTTTCTGTAATTCGGAGCTTTCTGGATAACGGATCTCATAACTGTACTGTAAAATGCAGCACCTGTGCTGGAAAATGAGCTCATATCCATCACTTTTAACCTTTCACTCCTATCAATCTTCCTTTAATCTGTTCCTGGGATCTTTGATGCAAGAAAATGTAAGAGCCCTATGCCTGAGAACTGTGTGACAGCCCAAATCATAACCTAAATCTGATGTATCAAACTGAATTACACAATGCCCCAGAGTGCAGGATTTATGGATATCCCCTGCTTTCATTGTTAACGGTGTCATCTGTGGAGAGGAAGGGATTTCACAGAAGTGAATGATCATTCAGATCCACTATCAAAACAGTTGCAGGGAACCGCTGTTGTCTCTAGATATGTGTCTGGGTAAGATAAGCTGTTAGAACTCTTGATATGTTTAACAGAAGAAAAAGAACACCGTTTTGAGGCACAAAATTTAGTCTTTTCTATATGATTCATGGGGATTTGCAGCAACATAAAGTGAAATCATGGGGAAATATATTTTCGGAGAATCCCCAAGAGCTGTTGCACCCTTCTTCTGCATGGGACATGACAGCAAAGCAGGCACTTATCTTACACCACTTTCCCCTGGCTTTTGTACATTGTGGGGTAATTTATCAACACTGAGCAAATTTCCCCAACCAATCAAATTATCCAAAAAAAATGTATCTTCTGCTCAATTACTGATTGGTTGGTACAAGTTATTGCCCATGTGCAAATTTACCCAGTGTTACTACATAAGCCTTTATATATATTAGAACCAATACCTAGTTCTACCAATACATTTTTATATATGGAAATTAGAGCTGAGCAAGAAGTAGCCTATGCTGCTATGCTCTTTCCTTATATTGGTTCTCTGCACTTATTGGTTCCCCTGCTTTCACCCAACTGTCTTGAACAAAGTAGAACATTTCCACAACTCACATGGTCCAGGGAAAGAAAACTATTCATTTAAAACAAAGATAATGTGATGTACAAAGTGGAACGAGTAGAGTATTGATTGAAGTCTAAGACAACATGATCATACCCAGGCTGGAGGGAAAGAAGTCACAATTATAATATAAAATGGGATGATAAATCCCCCCTTTGACTCTGTCCATCAAACATGACACGAGCCTCAAGAAAGCACAAGTCCCTAATAAGTTGGCATGCTAAATGGTAGCTTTTTTGTTGCTTGTTCAAGCTTCATCTTGAGTCAGGCAGCAGATAGCAGCATTGATAATTGAAACAAACATAGAAATAAAGTCCTGTGTGGGTCGGGTCTCTGAAATCTGGACCCAATCTCAAGACCCATATCTTACCTGCTCTGACCCATTACCAAATCCAGCTTGCAACTGCCTAATCCACAATCCACTTGATCTGTCAGCAGCTTTTATCGGACCTTAAAGGCGAAGGAAACCCTGTAGAAAAAAAAAACCCTGCACCCCCCACCCCACATAGACCCCCCTCCCTCCTCCCCCCAGGCTAACTGCCCCCCCCCCCCGGAGCAATGCCCCATACTTTACACTTACCCCTCGGTAAGATTCTGGCAGCGGACTTCATAGCATCCATCTTCTGGGTCCTCAGTAAGCTGACTGGTGGGTCAGTACGTTGACGCATGCGCAGTTGGAGCAATTTGCCAAAATTGACGAGATTGCCAATCTCCCAGTCATCTTACTAAGGACCCGGAAGACGGATGCAGTAAAGTCTACTGCCAGAATCTTACCGAGGGGTAAGTTTAAAGTATGGAGCATTTCCCCCCGGGGGGGGCAGTTAGCCTGGGGGGAGGAGGGAGGGGGGTCTACGTGAGGTGGGGGTTACGGGTTTTTTTCTACAGGGTTTCCTTTTCCTTTAAGATTTAAAGGCCTTCAACAGCTGTGAGTGAGTGATTAGCAACACCTCAAAAGTGCAGGGAAATTTCCTCTACTGACAGCCTTAGGGGTCTATGTTGACCTTTCAGCAACACAGTGATAAATGAGCCCCCATTACTTTTATGCATAATACAGCTAATTCAAGATCAAGCATTCTGACTAGCAGCAACGGGCTCACTGGAGTTGGAGCACTATATAAAAATCATGGATGTCCATAAATCAGATATGTGGCAGGAATATATCACATGGTATCAATCAGAAATCATGTTTTGCAATACAATAACATAGAGTTAACGTGGTCTATTTGGGGCAGATTCATCTTAAAATCTCTACTCTCAACCTTTAGGAATTACAGGCTTATATCTACACCTAAATTGTGATGATATTCCAAAGGCCAGTACTACCAATCTTCCTCTCCTGGTCTCATTCAGGACAGCAGCCGGGAGCTCATAAAAATGAATCACGGGAGCTCATTAAGGCTTATCCTTTGTTAAACGAGAGTCTAATTCATCCCCAATTAAAGCAAGATCCAAGACAAAGCTTTGAAAGCATTGCGCCTTCTGAGAAGACATTTAGTGCCGATTATATTTGATAATAGGACATGGCAGAGTCCAACCTGCTGTGATTATACATCATGCTCCTCATCTCCTCTCCTTCTTAAGAACATCAGTTATATCAGGAGGAAGTGCAGCCATGTTCAGCACATCAGCAATTGTCCTGTAAAGTCAGTATCACACCTGGTATTTGCTTAAGCAAAGTTGTTACCAGGAACAACTGTTAATCTGGTTAGTTCAGGCATGCCCTGGTTCTGCATCTCTTTAGGGTCACCAACGAGCTAGTTGTTTGGGATGTCTTTATTTGGAGTTTAGTGAATGTAGGGGTCATGGTGGTATTGCCACAGAGAGGGAAAAATATGAAGGTTTCATTTAGTCCTGTGACCCTGAGGACCTGCAGAAGGGCAGCACTTAAACTGTAGAGTGTGGATAGAGATTGCAGGGGACTAGGATCACTCTGGGGTGGCCCCCAGCTGTTATTGGGTGGCTGAGAAAGAAGAAGACACAAAAGGACTATACAATGATTCTAACAATGGTCATCAGTGCTGAAAATGCTTTTAGTAAAGTTAACTCTATCTGTTACAATAGAGGTCTCTGAGGAAGTGTTGTATCACGAAACGCGTCAGACCTCAGACGCTATGTTTACTAGATTGATACTATGTTTAAATAAAGTATAACATTTTTTTAACCAACCTGGAGACAAGCGATCAATTTTTGAAACCCAGGAGTGCGCTGCCTTTATTCCATTGTGTTGCTGTTACAATAGTGTCCTCGATCTACAACCTGCCACTTCTTACGAGAATCCATGGCGATAACACAGCTGATTCGTGCAGTGGGGAAAAATGTTTTTGCCAACTGCAAGCTCTTTGATTCTGTCACAATGAAAATGTCATGCCTAAACTTTCCAGAAAACAATTAGAAAAAAAGTTGCATCTCTTTTATATTTTGCAATTCTGTCTTTTTGTTTATATGTCCCTATCAACTGCCTAGAGAAAGGGCTTTTATAGTTGTGATGCCTGTTTCTGGACAAGATGCTCTGACAGATGGAATGCTTGAGGTTGGGAGAGATACATTTCATTGAGTCAGTGTGCTTTAGATGAAGGCTGTTAAAGGAGCCTGAGAATTGTATTTTAACTGGAGCTGGAAGACCACAGGTTACACACCCCAGGTCTAAACAATGGCTTCCAATAAATTATTATACAGCCTCGCCTAAGTGGTCCCCGTAAATCTACAATCTGTTTACTATTCCATTGGCTTTCCTGCCTTCATTATTAAAATTCTGCCAACAATTATTCCAATTGTTCTACTTATCCTAGCCAAATATACTCCTCAGTAGCTTCATAATTGTTTACCCTGTATTCCCTTGTTGCTCATATTGTTCTTCTGTTCCTCCAGGAGCCTTCCTTCCTAACTCTGATGCTATACAATATTTGGACGCCATGTTTGACAGTCTGGTACAAGATGGATCAGTGTAGGAGGAAGAAGAACCATTTCCATGTTTGCAGTCAACCACAAGTGTTCTCCCAAAGCATATTAGCCAAGGCAAGCATGCTATAACAGCTACAGTAGATCAATTAATAGAATTGTATCTAAAGGATGCCAGGCACATTCACAACCCCATTTATTCAGACAAATAATGCCAAGAAAACGGGAACACCTCGGAAACATTGCCCTTGAACAGAAACTGAACTCCATAAATAATCACATTAAACAAGGGACTTGAGTTGCATTTGTTCTGTTTTTTATTTTATATACATAGCATATGCTAGCTCCTACTACTAAAATCTGGTGTGCCTAGGTGAATGAAAATGATTTAGTTCTACTATCCTTCCCAGTTCATTCCTATAGCAGTTCATTAGTAATGCTTCAGAAAACAGGCAGCATGTTGTGTTTTGTAGGGAGAAAATAATGTTTCAGTGTTTCAAGACTACTGTACTGTTAAAGAAGACCTGTCTCCACCCGCTTTCATAAACAAATAATTTATATAATATAATAATATAATATATAATATAATGATTTATTAATTTATTTAAATTAGCTCAAGAATACAATCTTGAGTTAGGGTAGTTAAATTGAAGGAAATGCACTGTTAATACACAACACAACCAATAACCAACATCTACTGTGCATTCGAAGATACTAAGAGGGTTATTTATTAAAGTCCAACTGTCACTTGAAAAATGCAATTTTTTTAGTATACAATCCAAATTTTAAGTGGAAAAAAAACTAAATTTTTTCGAGATTTATTATACTCCGAGAATGTAAAAAGTCCAGATCTGAAAATCCGGCATCTCAGACCCTTCCGAGGTTGTATATAAGTCAATGAGAGAGGTCCCTATCCTATTTGGAAGTTTCTGTGGTCTGCGCTGGATTTAGCCCAAAAATCCAATTATTTCAGGCTTTTTGGGCAAAAATATGAAAAATTCATACTTTTTCAGGAAAAATCCTAAAAAATCGTACGAATTCAAATTGTGTTTTTTTAATAATAAGTTCTAATTGTGGGTTCTAGTTTGTTTAGACTTTTTTTTTTATTAAATATGCCCCTAAGTGTCTACTGATGCCCCTTACACAGATCTTTTATCAGTCTGGCCTTTCTACCACCTTTTACTGAGCAGCTGTCACCTGCTATACAGATGCAGCCACTTTGGTTTGTCTGTTTGACACAGAATAACTAAACACAGATATCCCATTTATCTCATTTAACACAGAAAACTGTGTCACAACATCCCATCTAATTAAAGCATTCACCATTGTGAACAATGGTGCTTTGGTATGCTAATGAAAAGGTTAAATGCATTAAATGAGTTAAGATAACTTTAGATAACACAGTTTCTTCAATTAACTCTGAGTCATGACGCATTTAACTCACAAATCCAAGTGGCTTCATCTGTACCTTGAAATTGTGGCTTTCCTCGGGCAGCCACAAGTTAATTTCTGGGCTTAACATGGAAGCTTCTTGACTTTCATTGCATCTGGCGCTCAATGATATTAACATCTGGCCTAGTCACAGAATCCCCTGTTACATGCCACCCAAGAAATACTATATCCATGACTTAATGAACATGGACAGATGAAAAGTGATGCCATTATGCAGAGTTCCCCAGAAGAGAACACCACTGCATTTAGCTACATTTCTACAGAATGTTACATGTGAGTAACTGGTATATGCTTTCTAATGGGAGTTGGACCATTCAAGCATACATGAGTGCTAATGACAGATGCTATATATTATTATATTTAGCACACCATAGTGTCAATGCTAACCACTAACAATGGCCTAACCTTTGGTTGGGGTGAGTCCAATCTCCTATTGATTGAATGGGCTATGCAAACATGTCAACCCATTGACATCAATATTTTTCGTGTAGGCTGAACTTGTTGTTGCACACAGTCCATTTCTCCATTTTGGAGATACAGCATATAACTCTTTAGCCCCTGTTGAACTACAACCTTCAGTGCCTGTATATAACCTGCAGCTGTTGTTCTCTACTATACCTGATTCCTCCCTATGCTACTGTACTAACTGGTACAAGCATTATCTCTCCCTGCTTCTCATAGACTATTATACCACTGTTATATAGGCACCATCTCTCCATACTATACCTGCTATCCCACAATCACAGTCCCTTCCCAGAGACTATTATCCCACTGTTACTATAGGCACCATCTCTCCCTACTATACCTGCTATCTCACAGCACCAGTCCCTTCCCAGAGACTATTATCCCACTGCTACTATTGGCACCATCTTGCCTACTATACCTGCTATCCCACAGTCACACTCCCTCCCCAGAGACTATTATCCACTGTTACTATAGGCACCATCTCTCCCTACTATACCTGCTATCCAACAGTCACAGTCCCTTCCCAGAGACTATTATCCCACAGTTACTCTAGGCACCATCTCTCCCTACTATACCTGCTATCCCACAGTCACACTCCCTTCCCAGAGACTATTATCCCACTGTTACTATAGGCACCATCTCTCCCTACTATACCTGCTATCCCACAGTCACACTCCCTTCCCAGAGACTATTATCCCACTGTTACTATAGACATCATCTCTCCCTACTATACCTGCAATGCCACAGCCCCTTCTCAGGTGCTATTAACTCCACTACCAATGCTGGGCAAACAACAATGGCGATGGGTGTGCTAGGCAAGTTGTCCCTGGTGTCATCTTCCCTGACCACCCTCTCAAACCCCCACCTCCACACATCACATAATACTGCTACATGCCCAGGTCCCCATCATCTTTTACAACATTTTTTGTGCTCATTATGTGCACAACTGCTGCTCCAGAGGTAAAGACAGGCTAAAAAGATGGGAAGGCAGGTATAAGAGGTATGTACCAAGCATCCACTTGCTGTTGCACCATAGGCACATGCATCTTCTGCCTACTCCTAATTCCAGCCCTATAGTCACTAGTTCTCCTTACTGTACCTTCAATACCCAAAGCCACAGTCTCTTATTAGAGGCTGCCCTTTCTGGAACTCAGAAAAAACAAAGGCGAGTGGGAACAGAGTGACTATACAGTCATTTCAATTTTTTAATTGTGACTCCCAGCAGCTGCACCCTAGGCATTTGCCTCTCTGACTAACTCTAGTTCTGACCCTTCACGATACTATATATCCCCATTTTTGATATGGACACTGCTGCCTGCAAAATAAAGTGGTTGTAAATATGTGGTGGTACAATTACTTCTCTGTGTGGTCTTGGTATTGTAAAGAGCTGGTGTTTAAATCCCCTAATGACAGTAATGGGTAGGGGTAGGGGAACAATATGTGTGCTCAGGTCAAAAGTTGCAAATGCTTGAAACTTCCTTCCAGACAAAACTTTAATAAATGTTCTCTGTATCCTAGGAAATTCTGAGAGGTAACCCAATTATTGTGTGCCTCGGAGCTTTGCCTTTAGAGAAGAGCTTGTAGATCCAAATATATCCATCACAGGAAACCAAGTCATGCAGGGAAGCTCGGCTCCCTCATCTATTACACATCACTGTGCAGATGCTGTTTCATTTTCTCACCCTTCATCCCATATCCATCAATGTCGCTCAGCATTCTAGGAGCGGTTAACACAAGATAAGCCTCCTGCGCATCACTCACCGACCAGCCAACTGTGTCTGTATCCGGGTGTGCAGGGAGCAGCCTCCTCTCTCCAGCTTAATTGCTCTGCGGTAATATTAACTTTTCCCAGGTGCCTTGCTTAATTCATTCTTTTGCTGGTAATTAGAGCTGTATATGGAGCAGCAGGCCCCCGTGCTTGTTTCTTTAATGCACTTTCTCCTGTATGCAGCTGCCAAGCAAAACAGGCAACAGGTAATGAATGAGAAGTTGCACTTGTCTGACGTGGGAATCTATAGATATTACATTAATGCAATCACCAGGTGTGTATACCATACCTTGTTCTGGCTTGTTGGCTTTGCCATAAGCTTTTTACCTAGGGAATAGCTGCAGCCCTCTTGACTAGTGATGAGCGAATAAATTCGCCAGGTGTGAATTCGCAGCGAATTTCCACGTTTCGCCAAAATTCACACGCGTAAGATTAGTTGCAAGCATAAAAATTGTTGCACGTCAAAAATTGTTTGGACGCCCATTGACTTTAATGCATTTGGACAAAATAGGCGTGAAAATTTAAATTGAAATTGACTTGGGGTCAAGATAATTTTGACGCTCATTGACTTCAATGCTTTTCGAAAATGTTTCGCTGTAACGGGACAAATTCGCCCGGCACTACTCTTGACTGCACTGTGTTCTCTTATTCTGGATATCTATAGAGAATGTTCCTGTCCATACATACAGTATATACACATATAGGGACATATAGGAGGGAGTGCTTTAATATATAGGTCAGCTGTCGTGGGTGCTGGTAAAAAGTAAATATAAACCAAAAAAGGTACCGCACTAATTTGGGAACTAGTGACCAACAAAAGAGTTTCCTGAGGTAGTGCTCAAAACGTAGAAATTATTTCAGTAAATTGCTTATTTGCACTAGTTTTCAAATTAGTGTAGTACCTAAATCAAAAAAGTTACTACACTGATTTGGAAACTAGTGCAAATAAGAGATTTACTGAAATAATTTCTACATTTTCAGTACCCCAGGGAATACTTATTTGATCACTAGTTCCCAAATTAATGCGGTACCTTTTTCTTTTTTTTTTTTTGGCAGCTGCATTAAAAGTGCTATAGGGGGACCCCAAAACTGTCTGCAACTTTTAAGTTGCTGGCTAAAATGATGTTGGCAGCAGTTAAAATGAAATCTGATTTTTGTGCTGGGAAGAGGGGTGCACTGTTATTGGCCGAGCAACAAGTTAGTTTAATTCCATTTAACCATTGTACTTCTCTCTAGATAATTAGTGCTACGGAATAGACTGGAGAGTAAAGGAGCATAAAATATCTGTGTTTATTGTCTAATAAACTGCAATGATGTAATGTGACTTTCCAAGGGCTCTGTGCAATAAACATTTCAGGGCTGATATTGCATGGTTGGTATGGCTTGTGGTGCAGGTCATTATTGGGTCTACTACAGGGTTATTTAAGCCCTATTTCTGGTATAATTATGGGAAGAAAAATATTACTGGATATCAGAAGCTGTCTGTGAACCTACACTAGATTTTTATGGTGGATGTGAGTAACAAAGTAGCAAGCTGGAGCTGTTTACTTTGGCCTAGTTTTGTAATATTGGGTCTGCTCCTCTTGTAGAACCACCTGCACCTTGTTCAATGGGAAGCATCTCAAGTAACTACCCATGTGATATTAGTTTAGGACCCTGTAGGGACCCATGATTGTAATAACCCTTATGGCTTCATTCCCTGCCGGTGTCTCCTTTCCCTGTTGCTGGGTTAAAACCCTTGTAACATATTATACATTATTTGCATACCTATTTCATTGGTTCTAGGTTGATGACCACATCCTGCATCACTGTAACAAAGAGTCCTTCCTCTTTGGCCTACGGCAGTTGATCTGGGTGGAGATGTCCATTAAGCCTGGAGTCAACAAGGCCCCAGAAGTGTTAGGCCCTAAAGGGAGAACCCCTTTAGTGAAGTCGGGGTACAGGGACCCCATGAATAAGGTGAAGCCAGTGTACAGGTTAGCCCTTGTAAGAGCACTCTCTAGAGAGAGTGAGACAGTGAGGCTTAGCTAGTAAGAGCAGCTCAAGCTCAACCAAGGAGGATAGTAGGTCAGTGGTCAACAGTCGGTTTTAGGTATCTCTTAGTTAGAGCAATAGGCAGGGACCCAGAAAACCAGTGGGATGGCTGTCATGGTAACTGCATGCCATTTGACAGAAGTGATATAGAGGCTGGCTAATGCACATTTTAGAACAGAATGGAGATAAAAGTCCTCTGCAAATGTGCAAAGCAATGTTGTTCAGCAGGTAGACGTCTTCCTTCTGTAGGTTAATGTTTCTTTCAATAGTTTTTATTTACATTTTTACCGTATCCAAGGAGATAAGTAGTGATGGGCGAAACGGCGCCGGCGTCTCGTTTTTGACGCCGGCGTCCGTTTTTTCCGATGGCGAATTCGCGCCTGGCGAATAAATTCGCCCATCACTAGAGATAAGTAGTTATAACATTTATGTAGTAGCATGAAATATTTGCATGGAGAAAAGGAATAGGGAGAGAGAGAGAGGATAGAAATAGAATCTGTCCCGTCTCGCTCTGACTGGAGGACCGATTAAGGAAAAAAGACACAGTTTAAATCAACAGTACTTATTGACAGCATATTCCAGATTGGAAAAAAAATCAAAGTGTTACAAAATAAACGCTACATATAATGTCATCACATAGTGCTTACAAAAGGATTGAAGGGGTTCCTGTAGTCGGAAAAGAGTATCTATACCACGATTCCCATGTTTCCTTGAATTTCTCATTTGTATCCATAAGTATACTGGTTATTCATTCATAACCCATTATCCAGCTTTTCTCTGGAACTCTCTGCCACAAGCTGTCAGACTTTCTCCTTCTTTCCAAACTTTCAAGCGCTCCTTAAAGACCCATCTGTTTAAAGAGGCTTATTCGATGTACCTTAATTAATCATTGCTAAATGTTTATATAATTCTAATGTCTCAATTGTACCCTAACCTTTAGTTTGTAAACTCTAATCTCTAGGTCCTTCTAACCCTATTGTATTCTGTAATCCTAGTTTGTTATCCACCATTTATTCCCTGTTTGCTATAACTGCAGTAAAGCACTGCGTATCTTGACAGCGCTATATAAATAAATGATGATGATGATGATCATGATGATCATGATCATGATCCAGTTCAGCTTATCTTTAAAGTGGGAAATCGGAATCCAGGGTGATTTTCATTGTTTAGCTATTGTAATTTTTGCTGCCAAAAGCATAAAAGTTATCAAAATTCTTGTGTTCTTCTGTAGGTTACTGCAATGTTGGCTTTGGTCCAGCAGGTGAAGGCACACTGATTTTTTTTAAGCCTGAGTGCAAGCTTAAATTTGCATTGCAGCATTCGCAGTTCAAGACAACACTTCAATCTCGTTTACGAGATGTTAAATATTTGTCTTCTGTCTGTAGGTTCTTGGCCTTTGGTCAACCTGACTCAATATTCTTAGAACCACTTTCTACTTTCCTCCCCCATTTGCCTTAGGTCAGCCTTTGTGTATCAGGAAACTGGGGGTCTTAAAATTGATATTACTTTTATATAATTTGTCCCTGTACACAGGCTTTTACCTGTCATAGATGGGTGTTCTCATTAATTTTATCATCACTTTTCCTTGGCTTTTGAAGAACAACATCTGCAAACTTTGCTCCACCAGGTGAGCCATAGTCGTATTAGAGCAGCAGAAGCCAAAGGGGACATAGATTTTCCCTGGAGTGTTGGGCAGTAGGAGATGCACGTTTCTACTTTTTTATTTACTTTTTAACCATTTTCTTCCCTTGGCTTTAAAGCTAAACCCAAAGGTATTTGTGCAAATTAATTTTAGGGCCCCAAAATATCTAGAGGTTGACCTGTTTGACCAATATATATCGACATTTCAAATTATTTACAGCCTCAGGGCTCCCCCATATCTCCTAGGCCCTCTGCTTTCTCTGTAGTTTTGCTCCTGTTTATATGTCTTGACACAACTGACTTGCACTTATAGAATTACACGTAAATAACATTTGTGATACTGTACACATCAGAGCCGCAGCAGTGACGCCATTTGGACACACATTAATTAAAGGAAAACCAACGGCACAACTGCCATGTACCAATTTACTACTAATAGCTTGTGCTTACATTGGCAAGTGGTGCCAAATACTGTTTTGTAGGCACCGGTAAAACGCTGGTCTACACTAGTGATGGGCGAATCTGACACGTTTTGCTTCACCGCAAAACTGTGAACATTTGCCTAATTGCATTGAAGTCTACTTGGGACAAAATTTTTTTTGACGTGCTACAAATTGCGTGACAAATTCTTGTCACGCGAAAATTCATTTCACCCATTAGAGTCTATGGCCGTCATTTTCGCGAAACTCGCCAAAAACGTCCGCTCATCACTAATCAACACCAAAATCAGAATTCAGTCTAAGGCAGCAGGCCCTTTAAGCAGAAGTATACTGTTATTTAACAGCATGCAGACAAAATATTGTGTGTGAGTAATATTTTCTCGCTGTCTATAACTGTAGTTGTCATGGCAATTGCTTCGTTTTTTTTTACAGTGATGAAAATGTAGAAAGACATCTGCAGGCAAATAATTCAGATATGGGCTACATTGTGCCTAATGTTTCCAGTCAAAAACACTCACACTGACTGGCTGCAACTTTCTAGCAGCTCACAGGTATATATAATTGTGTAATTGTGCAGAAGCAGGATCTTTAGTTTAAACAAAATAATATGATAGCACCCAGCCATAATTTATCAGTAAAACATGCTCCATATCACTGGTGACAATGTATGCATCAAGAACATGAAGTATGGCCAGCATATGGGCAAACTAATGATCATGTTGGTACACATTAGCTTAAAGGAGATACTATTGAGCAAAAACCTCTTTCTTAGACACAATAAATCAGCCTCACTGACCTGCCTGACTTAGGCAATATTTTACATGCAACAGAATTAAAAAAAAACAGATAGAAAAAAAGCTCCTTTCCAAAGGCCAGGGAGCATATTGAGCAGAGCTAGGCTGGGATGCTGCATCTCTGTGATCTGCCCACACGCACAAAGCTTTGCATGATATTCACAGACACACTGTTAGGCCGTGTACAATCTCTCCCATTGAAGTCAATTGACTGTGGTGTTGATAGAATCCGACTCTTGCGGAGGTGATTGTTAATAACATGTAACATGGACTGTAAACAAGTCATAAAACAAGCATTGTGCAGAAAGCAACGCTGCACTGTAATGTTAGACTCGGTAGCAACAATTAATTTCTAGTTATTCATCCATATGCCAAGCCAGCCTTGAGATACTTAACCCACTTAGCGCTGCTAAGTGCTAGAAAAAATTGCTTTATGGTGTGTTGCTGGCCTCTGTATTACTATAGGGACAGTGATGTTAAATAGACATTTGTACAGTTGTTTTTGAGCTACTGTATAATGAATATAAGACTTTGTTCCTTCCCTATTATAAACACTGCATTTCTATTGGCCAGGCTAGGAAGACAAAACCCAGATGACCAATCCCTGACAGTTAATCTCTTATAGAGAGCATAGAGTTTACATAGTTTGTCCCATATTGTATTCAAATGCCATGAAATGGATTGATGCATTTATGTAGTACAGGTATGGCATCTGTTATGCAGAAAGCTCTGAATTACGGAATGGCCATCTCCCATAGACTCAATTTTATCCAAATTATCCAAATTTTTAATAATGATTTCCTTTTGCTCTGTAATAATAAAACAGTAGCTTCTACTTGACCCAATCTAAAATATAATTAATCCTTTGGAAGTAAAAACCAGCTAGCTGGTTTATTTAATGTTTCAATTATTTTAGAGTAGACAAGGTATCAGGGTCGGCCCCCGCCCCCCTACTGTGATGAACATGAACGAAGGAGTCGCTTGGTGCACATGCGCAAACACCGTCACTCGCACGCATGCGCAGGACGCGATGTGCAGTGCCGGAAAAAAAACATTTCTTGTCATATCCCAATATCGGGAGAGCGGGTCTGGCCCGGTGGGGGCCCATGAGGGTCGGGTTTTTTCCCAGTGTCCCGCCGGGCGAGTCCAACTGCAAGGTATGAATATCCAAATTATGGAAAGATCCATTATCCTCAGGTCCCGAGCATTCTGGATAACAGGTCCCATACCTGTAGTAGGATTGGCATCTACATGTATAAGATGCAGCTCATGTGTATGCACATGTATAACCCAATATACAACAATCTCATGCCAAGCCCAACTTCCTACAATCCCAGCACAGATGTGCGTTAGATGCAGAATTCACTTGTGTCTCTCCATTCGTAGTTGTGCCTGAAATAACTGTAATGTTTAGTATGTTTAGTTACCTGCCCACCCAACATAGCAACCCTATGACTTTGGGCACATGAACATTGATATAGTCAAGCTGCATTGTGTTTTAAAGGAAATCCAAACCATCTAGAAAATTGAAATAACATTGCTCAGAGTGCTCTTATATAATCAGTTTGTACACTGCTAATAAAATGAACTTGAGACAACAACAGGGTAACCTCGCAAGAGTTTTCTTTTCTCACTACCTTAATTTTCTACTGGCTGTTTTCAGTTGACTGAAATGAACAGCAGGCGGCACTGTTGTTTCAGATTTAGTATAGAAGCAATTAAAAAATTGATAACATTTTGAAAACTGGAAATAAAATATTATGAAAGTAAATTGCAAAAGCGCTCTGACGAGCACGCTGAGCAATTTTACATGAATTCGTTCGGAGAGTTTACATTTCCTTTAAATGAGTTTTTGGTATAAAGACGACAAAAAGTCGGACACTTATAACAACCTCTTGTTTTATTTCTGAATGTCTCATGCTGGTGCAGGTGCTTAAGATCATCATGAACACCAAACAGTTTCAAACACACCACTATTTAAGTGCACAAGTATCTATGCCTACAAGCAGGGGCGTAACTATAGAGGAAGCAGACCCTGCGGCTGCAGAGGATCCAGGAGGTATAGAGGCCCTAATGCAAGTACAGTTTCAATAAATATTGGTAAAAAAATTCAACCACTAAGCATGTTGGGGGCCTGACAAATAATTTGCTGTGTATATCAGTATATATCTAGATACCCCCCTGCCTGCAAGTTCTTAATGGGAAAACACCCATAATCATCTTAAGTTGTGGTGTCTTGAGCAAAACATACAAAAAAGAAAGGGGATTGATAAATGCACCTTCCCTGGTTCCCTATTTCATGGATAATCTAGCATCTATGTATGTGTATGCATTTTTGTATACTTGTAGCTAATTTGTCCAGATCATTAGCACTTCCAATGTATTTATGTATTTTTACTTAGCCAATGTTGGACTGGCCCAGCGGGACACCGGGAAAAAACCTGGTGGGCCCCCGTGCCGCACAGTGCGGCTCCGGACACCAATGCGCGCTGTGCAGCTCCTTGTGCACTTACTGTGCGACTCCGTGCGCGCATGCGTGCCCTGCGGTTCCGTGCACACATGCATGTGCATCGCAGATGGGGGACAGGGGGTCGGAGGGGGCCCTGGACAGCAGTCCTGGTGAGACCCGGGCCACCCAGTCGACCCTGTACTTAGCCCAGGAAGGCTCCCACAACCCCCATTTTTGCATTTGTGTGTTTGGGAAACCCAGACGTTGCATGGTTACACTATTTATATAACATAGGGCTTGCAGCCCTTGTCTCTCTAACTGTTATTGAACTTCAGTAAAAGCAAAGCAATTCTTTGAAGGAGAACTAAAGCTTAACTAAAGAAGCTAGAAAAGTTGTACATTGTGTTTTGTGCTTCTGTACCAGCCCAAGGCAACCACAGCCCTATAGCAGTAAAGATCTGTGTCTCCAAAGATGCCCCAGTAGCTCCCCATCTTCTTTTCTGCTAATTCACTGCACATGCTCTGTGCTGCTGACACTTACTGAGCTTAGGGACCCACTTACAATATACAGTACACATAGAATAGAAATGTCACAATATAAGGCTGATTAGTAATTAATACATATAATTACTACATGGCAGAACAGAAACAAGTGCAATTAGCATCAGAATTTAATAATCAGCCCTGTAGCATCAGCTAATATTACAGACAAACCTCATTTTCTGCTTGATAATTTGCAACGACCCCTAAGCTTAGCTTCTCAACAGCTGCTCAGAGCCCACTGAGCATGTGAGTGTCACAGACACTTTCCAAGATGGTGACCCCCTGTGACAAGTTTGAAGTCCTGGATCATTGCTGCTATTGACAAGCTGAAACTTTAGGCTGGTGCAATAAATTCAGTATTTTAAATATGGTGTTTTTAACCATATTCATTTTTAAGGTTTAGTTCTCCTTTAACTAAGCAGTAATAGCATTTAATGAGCTGTGCAAGCTATACAGCATACATCTATCAGTACATAGCAGTAGTTTGTCTTAATGTATAATCACTGGGATCTGGGCACATTCTCTGGCAGATTTCTATTTTCTCCTTTTTCTACCCTGCAGTCTTGTCTCAGCGCAGAGGCAGGACAGGCTCTGTTGGCTGCATCTTTCAATGTCTCTCATTATAACCATTAAAAAAAAAATATTAAAAGGAGTTGAAAAAGACAATTCATATTTCTTTATTTTGAGCGGAACAAAGTAGTGAGCGGAATTACTGTGACGCGCCGGCATACGCCGTGGTCCCAATTGTGTTGCTTCCATTTGCTTTTTATGACATAATCCCCTCCAGAAATAAGATTTAAAAATCAATAAAGTGCAATTGGATTTATGGATTCATCTAACATCCCCTGAGATGTATAAGTCTGTGTAATGTGACTTCCATTCTAAAACAACAGTTTAGAACACAAGGATTTGGCGTCATCCAATGTGTTCAGCACTGTTAGTCTTCTGCCCTGCTCAGTTATTATTATATTTCCCATGCATCTCCCGGGGACTGTGATTGTGCATAATGATCAGACCTATGAGTGTTATCTGTATTTCCATATATAAACTCATTTATGCAAGCATTATATACAACATATCTACCAATGAATTTTCGAGAGGCACTCCGGGGGCTCTGCGAGAACGTTGCTGTAGTAAGTTAACTATTGACTGAGACTTCCAGGTTATGTGGAGGCTTCCGCGACCAAGCCTAGAAATAGCTGCTGCTCAGTAAAACACTATTGGGACTTATTTAAAAATTGTTACAATTGTCTAAATCCTTCCTAGTGATAGGCAAAAAATTCGCAAAACTCGAATCTTGACGCCCGTGTCAATTTTGACACCCGCGTCAATTCTGACGTTCGCGTCAATTTTGATGCTGGCGTCAAAGTCAATGGGTGCCTGAATAATATTGACACGCAACAGTTTTGACGTGAGTGACTTTTCCACCGCGAGTCCAAAATTTTCTGACACCGCCGTCACACAGCAGAAATACGAAGCGAAAACGCCTGCCGAATTTATTCGCCCATCATTATTCCTCTCCACATTTGCATTAATTCAGACAGGTGTTGAGTAGCAGTGTTGGACTGGGACAACAGGGCCCACCCAAAAACCTTAGACTAGGGCCCACCAAAAGACCTTAGATCAGGGGCCCACTCTCAGTACTATTATTCTTCCTCTCCTCGCTCAATGTCTATTCTCCTAGTCTCTTTTCTTTACATACTATAAACTATTATTCCATTTATTTAGCCTCTTTGTTCTCATAGAAATAGGCAATGACCATGAAATAGGCCAAATGTTTTGCAGCATGAGAGACCACTCACACCTGGGCCCACCGGGAGTTTTCCTGGTATCCCGGTGGGTCAGTCCGACACTGTTGAGTAGTAATATCACTCTGTAGGACGTGAGAAGCAGCAGTTCCTCTTCACTGATGCTCTGAACATATAATGTATGGCCTGTGTAGAGGTACATATGATGTAATCAGAATATATTATGCCAATATTGTTATAGATATTCCAGTTGTCAAATCATGTTGTTGGGTAGGAACTTCTTTTGAGCAGGTTCTAGAGCAGGTTCTAGCACTTAAAGGAGAAGGAAAACTACTGTGGTAGTTTTTTGCCAATAGATTAGCCACAATAGAGCAATGCTATATTTATTCTGTAGAATGCTTTACCATACCTGTGTAAACAGTTGTAGAAGCTCTCTCTGTTTAGGATAGCAGCTGCCATATTAGATTGGTGTGACGTCACTTCCTGCTCACTCATAGTTCTGGGCTCAGATTACAGCAGGGAAGGAGGTAGGAAGAGGAAGAAGGGAGGGAAGAGGGAGAGAGGAGCAAACTGAGCATGCTCAAGCCTGTGCCCTGGAGGTTTCAGCTGAAAGAAGGAAGTCTGTTACAGAAGCCATGATGCAATAGAAGGAAAGAAATGCTGTATTTCTTTTGACAGAGGACTTTGAGGGTTTACTGGTGTATTTATATAGACCTTTCTGATAACGCTTACTTCATTTTAGACTTTCCTTCTCCTTTGAGAAGGGTTTTCTAAAGGGGGAGAGAAGTGGACGATTTTTTCTTTAACTGATGTAAAGAAGATAAGAGTGGATGATGCCATGGAGCCTGAGGTGTGTCACATCAGAGAGGTACCAAGGTAAGACTTTTAGTTAGGTATCTAGTGGTAGGTCAGGTCTGTGGAGCTCATTGTTGGTGGTGAGAGATAGTTGTAAGCCAGCTAGCTAAGCAGCTGGTTCACCAACTAGAATTAAATGGGTGGTTCAACTTCAGGTTAACTTTTAGTATGTTAAAGAATGGTGAGTTTTAAACAACTTTTCAATTGGTCTTCATTTTTTCTATTTTAAGTTATTTGCCTTCTTCTTCTGAATCTTTCCAGTTTTAAATGGGGTTCACTGACTCCCATCTAAAAAAAACAAATGCCTTGTAAAGGTACACATTTATTGTTATTGCTACTTTTTTTTTTTAATCGTCTTTCTATTCAGGCCTCTCCTATTCATATTCTAGTCTCTTACTCAAATCAATACATGGTTGCTAGGGGAATTAGGACCCTACCAACCAGATTGCTGAAATTGCAAACTGGAAAGCTGCTGAAAAAAAAGCTAAATAACTAAAAAAAAAACCCACAAATAATAAAAAATGAAAACCAATTGAAAATTTTCATAGACTATCCCTCTCTACATCATACTAATAGTTATCACAAAGGTGACACAACCCCTTTAAGGTAGGGACCAGCAACCCAGGAGTCCTCATAGGTCCGGGACCCAGTCTATAGGGAGCTAGAACTAGGTAGGTCATATTGGCACATCGAGGGCACACTAATGAAAGCTGTCTCCTTCTCCAGATAAATGGAAGACATAGAGCCACCTGGCCTGAAGGAAAAGAGGCAGTAAGGTAGAAAGCAGGAGAGGGTCAAACAACCTTATATTCTTAACAACTTATGCCGGAGAAGCTGTGCTAGAAAGGGTAAATAGTGATGGGCGAATTTGTCCCGTTTAGATTTGCCACGAAACTGGCGAAAAGTTCGCGAAACAGGGGTTTTGACATCGGCGATGATTCACCAGCGTCAAAATCGGCACCAGCGTCAAAGTTGATGGGCGTTTATTGTCTTTTATTTTCCATTTATTGTCACCGGCATCTTAATGGGAAAAAAAGGAGGGTTGTGGGTGCACTCCTAAGGCCATGTAAAAACAGGAGACTTTTACTCCAAGTAATGCTGTTAAGCAGAGAGGTACAGATGAAGCCACTTGGATTTGTGAGATAAATGCGTCATGACTCATGGTTAATTGAAGAAACTGCGTTATCTAAAGTCATCTTAACTCATTTAATGCATTTAACCTTTCCATTAGCATACCAAAGCACCATTGTGAACAATGGTGAATGCCTTAATTAGATGGGATGTTGTGACGCAGTTTTCTGTGTTAAATGAGATAAATGGGATATCTGTGTTTAGTTATTCTGTGTCAAACAGACAAACCAAAGTGGCTGCATCTGTATATGACCTTTTATATTTTGATCACAGGTAAACAAGTTAGGGACCACCGTATGGGGTTTACGTTGACGTGGTATGGTGGCTTATCAACTTTATGATCATAACTTTGTAACAAAAAAACCTGTTTTTCTTTTCTTTTTTAAATACATGCACTTGCATATTCATTGAATCATTTAGACAGGGGATTATTGTACTTAAATATGTTTTTATATGGACTTAGGAGTGCACCCACAACCCTCCTTTTTTTTACTTCATTACTGTGATACCCGAATTACTGTGCAGCTGCAACAGGGGCTATAGTAAGGTAAGATGGAATCAGTTCAGCTCTCTTTCAGGGCTCTATCTCCCAATGAATATATTGATGCTTGACTCAATGTTTTCTCTCCCGTCAAATTCATTGGACTCAATGGGCATTTCCAACCTATACCACTCTGGTTGTTGTTAAACTGTAATTGTGTGAAGAGCTCGACAGCTAAGTTCCAAAGTACTGAGGGTATTAAGATCTCAACAGCCATTCTTAGATCTTTTTTTTTTCTCCTTCTCTCTACTTTATTTTTTTATCTTTGGCCATCAGGAAAATTTTTAATAAAAATGGATCAGTATGTCTATGAAATCTGAGCGTGCCTCCTCATAATATCAGGCAGAGAGCATTTCCAAACAAGATAGCTGTGGAATCAGAATAAACATATCAGGTTTCTAACCTTACATTATCTGAAATACATGATCTGAAGAGAACATTGTGCTCTTACATGTCTCTTGGAACTTATTCCACAAGTCACTTGTTTAGCATTCCCATCATCCCAGCACCATCTCCCAGATATCCTGCTGTTTGTACCTTATATTTGGCAGCCTCTTACACATATGTTCACAAATGGATTTTATAGCACAGTGAGTGTCAAGGGACAAATCTGCAATACTGGGATTATAGGCATGTGGGAAAAAAACAGCAGCGAATAGCACAATTATGACAATTCAAGCCAAGGTCATGTATTGATAATAACTCTTTCTTTTGCCATGTTGCCTAACTATACCTACTTTCCCCCAGCCACAGTCCCTTCCAAGAGACTATTATCCCACTGTTACTATAGGCACCATCTCTCGCTACTATACCTGCTATCCCACAGTCACACTCCCTTCCCAGAGACTATTATCCCACTGTTACTATAGGCACCATCTCTCCCTACTATACCTGCTATCTCACAGTCACACTCCCTTCCCAGAGACTATTATCCCACTGTTACTATAGGCACCATCTCTCCCTACTATACCTGCTATCCCACAGTCACACTCCCTTCCCAGAGACTATTATCCCACTGCTACTATAGGCACCATCTCTCCCTACTATACCTGCTATCCCACAGTCACACTCCCTTCCCAGAGACTATTATCCACTGTTACTATAGGCACCATCTCTCCCTACTATACCTGCTATCCCACAGTCACACTCCCTTCCCAGAGACTATTATCCCACTGTTACTATAGGCACCATCTCTCCCTACTATACGTGCTATCCCACAGTCACACTCCCTTCCCAGAGACTATTATCCCACTGTTACTATAGGCACCATTTCTCCCTACTATACCTGCTATCCCACAGTCACACTCCCTTCCCAGAGACTATTATCCCACTGTTACTATAGGCACCATCTCTCCCTACTATACCTGCTATCCCACAGCCACAGTCTCTTTCCATAAGCTTTTATCCGCAGTGCTACAATTGGCACCATATTACACTGCTGAACCTGTGTTGGAAGGTAAAGGTTTTGCACAGTCTATTCAGGCAGTCTCCAGAATGGTTTGTACAGCTAAGAGGTTGATTTGCAGTTGGGAGGGGGAGCTGTTTCCCAATCCAGGTTAAAGTATTTCCCTGGCAGGTATTTGGCCACGGGTGGCAGGGTCCCTAGCATTAAAAGCTGAAACCCTGATGCAAAGGTATTCCACACAATGTGAAGTAAGTGCAAGGAATTTTTTGTAGTAGCTCACTCTAGGAGTGAGAAGCAGGGTCAGGGAGTTAGTAAAGCAGCCAGAAGCTCCAACAAGGAGGTCAGGAAGGATTAGTACCCTGTGACTGGGGTGCCTGCAGTCAGGCTCAGTATTTGGACATCCCTGGAGCACACCACTGTGGGCACCTACTAGCACTGGGGATTAGTTTACCATTGTATTACCTCTGGCATGCTGTAAACTCTAAACCTTTACTTGTGAGAATACCATCTTGGTGATGATCATATAAACAAGGGTTAAATAAATGAGGGTTAAAACAAGAATCTTCAGCCAGCTGCAAATGTTTTTTTTTTTTATTATAAAGCTTGACCTATCATCTCTGTTTACATGAAACTCCTGACTGCATTGACTGGTCATATGACTTGTTCATGTCCTTCTGCAGGTGCTGCTCTGTGTATCTGTGACTCCTTTCTGCCCTGCTCCACTTGGCTGCTGCTGCTCCATTATAACGTTTGTTTTTCTGTTTTAAAAGTTGTATTGGGTTTTACAAAAACAAGCAAGATATAAGATTAGTCCATTGAAGGACTATAACACAAACTTAAACAGCTTAGAGAGTTAGGTGTCCTAGAAGAATTTGATGATGGAGAATACACCTAAACTGTTATTAGAGCTAAGTAAGAAAACGAAAGTAAAACAAAACATAATAACCTAATAATGCTCAGCTAATCTTGAAAGTTGAACAAGAAAGATATTATTAAGGATATGCCGGAACATGTAAGTGACTACAAACACATCACAAATGTAAATAAACATTTTGAAATGAGTTACAAACTACAATTATAAATGTTGCAGTCCAAGTGAACAGAGTTTGTTAGTAGAGTCCCAATATGACGACTAGTGATGGGCGAATTTGCGCCGTTTCGATTCGCCGAAAAATTCATGAATTTTGCGCGAAATTCGCGAAACGGCGAAAAATTTGCGAAACGGCGCCGGCGTCTCATTTTTGATGCCGGCACCCGTTTTTTGACGCCGCCGCCCGTTTTTTTACGCTGGCGCCCGTTTTTGATGCCGGCGTCCGGTTTTTCGAAAAAAAAAAATTGACGCCGGTGAATTTTTGCCGTGAATTTTCGCGGGCGTTTCGCGAATTTATTCGCTGGCGGCGAATTGTGCAAATTCGCCGCAAATTTGCGCCTGGCGAATAAATTCGCCCATCACTAATGACGACCAATTGTTAATGAAATCTTGTTTAAGGTGAGGATCAGCTGTCTTAATCCTTATCGCTTCTTGCCAGTATAAGTGATTTAAGAGGGACAAGATATCCTTTATTGAAGGTGTAGATACAGATAACCAGTTTAAGAATAACGTTTGTTTTTTTAATAAATTGATTAAGATTTTCTTTCATTAAGGAGGAATGTGTTTCAACTAAAAGTGAAATTAGTGCACTCGGGTAGTGATAATGAAATATAGAACGTAAGTAATGATTCATAGCACATCTTCACATGATAACATATTATTAGTGGTTCCGGAAAGGTAGATTGCAATATATCAATAGATGTTGAACTGGTGGCTAGAGATGTCGCGAACTGTTCGCCGGCGAACTTGTTCGCGCGAACATCGGGTGTTCGCGCTCGCCGGAAGTTCGCGAACGTCGCGCGACGTTCGCCATTTTGGGTTCGCCATTGTTGGCGCTTTTTTTTGCCCTCTCACCCCAGACCAGCAGGTACATGGCAGCCAATCAGGAAGCTCTCCCCTGGACCACTCCCCTTCCCTATAAAAACCGAAGCCCTGCAGCGTTTTTTCACTCTGCCTGTGTGTGCTGAAGAGATAGTGTAGGGAGAGAGCTGCTGCCTGTTAGTGATTTCAGGGACAGTTGAAAGTTTGCTGGCTAGTAATCGTTTTGATACTGCTCTGTTATTGGAGGGACAGAAGTCTGCAGGGGTTTGAGGGACATTTAAGCTTAGGTAGCTTTGCTGGCTAGTAATCTACCTTCTACTGCAGTGCTCTGTATGTAGCTGCAGTGGGCAGCTGTCCTGCTTCTGATCTCATCTGCTGACTGCTGCAATAACAGTAGTCCTTGTAAGGACTGCTTTTATTTATTTTTTTGTTGTTTTACTACTACTACTACTACTACTACTATAAGAGCCCAGTGCTATAAGTCTAGCAGTGTTGGGGAGTGGGACTGGTGTGCTAATCTGCTGCTCCTAGTAGTTCAGCAGCACCAACTTTAATTTTTTTTTTTTAATATTCATTTTTTTTTTATTTTACTTTTTTTTATTTTACTACCGCTGTAGTAGTGTATAAGTTGACCTTTTAGGCATTATTTGCCCTGTAGGCATTATTTGCACAGTGTTTTCTTCAACCCGCCATCTAGCTGTGTGACCTTGTTCACATTCTGTCTAAATATCCATAATATTACCGTCTCCAGAAAAAACACCGGAGTGACTTTTTTCAAGCAGCCATAATATATTTTACGTAATCCGTATCCACCGCTGTAGTAGTGTATACGTTGACCTTGTAGGCATTATTTGCACAGTGTTTTCTTCAACCCGCCATCTAGCTGTGTGACCTTGTTCACATTCTGTCTAAATATCCATAATATTACCGTCTCCAGAAAAAACACCGGAGTGACTTTTTTTAGCTGTGTGTATTATCGTTTCCAGAAAAACCAACTGAGTTTTTGTTGTTGTTGTTGTTTTTTTAAAAATAATGCCAGGCAAAGGCAGGCCGCCACGCAGAGGCCGTGCTAGGGGCCGTGCTGCTATGCAATCCTGTGGCCCTAGCAAATTGCCCAGTTTTAAAAAGCCAATGACCCTGAACTCCCAAAATGCTGAAGAGGTAGTTGACTGGCTTACACAGCACACCCCATCCTCTACCGTTTCTAACTTTACCACAACATCCTCCTCATCCTCCACTGCTATGGCCACCCCACGTAACACTTCCTCCACCACCGGTGCCCCTTCTTCACTGGGGTCAGAGGAGTTATTTTCCCATGAGTTTCTTGAACTGAGTAATGCGCAACCATTATTGCCAGAAGAAGATGAAGGAGATGAGGACCTTACACCAGATTTAATTCTGGCAGAGAACACGACAGAGATGGACATAATGAGTGATGAGGAGGAGGTCCCCGCTGCTGCTTCCTTCTGTGATGTGTCAGAAGAAATTGATGCATCTGAGGAGAATGATGATGAGGAGATTGATGTTTTGTGGGTGCCTAGTAGAAGAGAGCAAGAGGAGGGTAGTTCAGATGGAGAGACGGAGAGTCAGAGAGGCAGTAGGAGAATAAGACTTAGAAGAAGCAGGGAGGACAGCCCGCAGGGATCAGTAGGGCAACAACATGTATCGGCACCTGTGTTCAGCCGGCCAACGCACCCGCCATTGCCGCCAATGCCGCCAACTTCTACTGTTACCGCCCAGATCGCACACTTCCAAAAAGTCAGCAGTGTGGGATTTTTTTAATGTGTGTGCCTCTGACAAAAGCATTGTAATTTGCAATGAGTGCAGTCAGAAACTGAGCCTTGGTAAGCCCAACAGCCACATAGGTACAACTTCTATGCGAAGGCACATGAGCGGCAAGCACAAAGCACTTTGGGAGCAACACCTCAAAGGCAACAGGCAAACTAAAAGCCACACTCCTTCTGGTCCAGCATCTTACTGCTCTACCTCTGCTCTCCTTGACCCGTCTGAACCACCCTCCACTCCGCCTTCCACCTTGACCACCTGTTCCCATTCCCAGTCATCTGCCACCAGCCAAGTTTCTGTGAAGGCCATGTTTGAGCGTAAGAAGCCAATGTCTGACTGTCACCCCCTTGCCCGGCGTCTGACAGCTGGCTTGTCTGCACTCTTAGCCCGCCAGCTTTTACCATACCAGCTGGTGGACTCTGAGGCCTTCCGCAAATTTGTAGCAATTGGGACACCGCAGTGGAAGGTACCCAGCCGCAATTTTTTTTCTAAAAAGGGAATACCACACCTGTACCAACATGTGCAGAGCCAAGTTACCGCATCTCTGTCACTTAGTGTTGGGCCAAAGGTCCATATGACTACTGACGCATGGTCCTCCAAGCATGGTCAGGGCAGGTATGTCACCTACACTGCCCACTGGGTGAACTTGGTAATGGCTGGGAAGCAGGGAATGGGTAGCTCAACAACAACAGTGGAGTTGGTGTCACCGCCACGGATTGCACGCGGTTCTGCCACCACCTCTACTCCTCCATCGCTCTCTACCTCGTCTTCTTCTTCTTCTTACTCTGCTGCTGGGTCCTCCTTCTCCTCCTCCACACCTGTGCACCCCCAGCTCCCCCTAGGCTATTCGACGTGCCAGGTACGCCGTTGTCACGCTGTCTTGGGGATGACGTGCCTGGAAAGCAAAAACCATACCGGATCTGTACTCCTGTCATCTCTGCAGTCACAGGCCGATCGGTGGCTGACCCCACACCAACTGCAGATCGGAAAAGTGGTGTGTGACAATGGAAGCAATCTGTTGGCAGCGTTGAGACTAGGCAATTTAACACATGTGCCCTGCATGGCACATGTGTTAAATTTAATAGTCCAACGTTTTGTCTCCAAGTACCCAGGATTCCAGGACGTTCTCACCCAGTCCAGAAAGGTGTCGGCCCATTTCAGACGTTCCTACACAGCCATGGCACGCCTTGCTGACATTCAGCAGCGCTACAACATGCCAGTCAGGCGTTTGATTTCTGACAGCCAGACTCACTGGAATTCAACGCTCCTTATGTTGGAACGTCTGCTGCAACAACAAAGGGCCGTCAACGAGTACCTTTTTGAACTGGGTGGTAGGACTGGATCTGCACAGCTGGGGATTTTTTTCCCCCGTTACTGGGTGCTTATGCGCGATGCCTGCAGGCTCATGCGACCTTTTGAAGAGGTGACAAATATGGTCAGTCGCACCGAAGGCACCATCAGCGACCTAATACCCTTCGCTTTATTCCTGGAGCGTGCCGTGCGACGAGTGACAGATGAGGCTGTAGACCAGCGTGACGAGGAGCTGGAAGCGCACGATTTCTGGTCGGAATCACCAGAACGAACCCAGGCACCTGCTGCAACGCAGGGAGAGGTGCCAGAAGTGGAGTCAGAGGAGGAAGGTGGCTTTGTGGAGGAGGAGGAGGAGGACCAACAGGAGCAGGCTTCCCAGGGGGCTAGTGGTGACCTTTTGGGGACCCCTGGTCTTGTACGTGGCTGGGGGGAGGAGACCGTGGATGATGCAGTCCTTGATAATGAGGAAGCGGAGATGGATAGCTCTGCATCCAACCTTGTGAGAATGGGGTCTTTCATGCTGTCATGCCTGTTGAAGGACCCCCGTATCAAGAGGCTTAAGGAGAAGGACCTGTACTGGGTCGCAACGCTACTAGACCCTCGGTACAAGCATAAAGTGTCAGAAATGTTACCAACATACCACAAGTCCGAAAAGATGCGGCATTTACAAACCAGCCTGCAAAACATGTTGTACAATGCTTTTAAGGGTGATGTCACTTCAGGAACTCATCAACATTCCAGGGGCAGAGGTGCCAGTAATCCTGCCACGAGCACACCTGCAAGGACAAAGCCCTTTGGCCAGTCTGTAACGTCAGACATGCAAATGTTTTTCTGTCCAAGGCAGCGCCACAACCCTTCTGGATCCACCCTCAAAGAACGCCTCGACCGGCAGGTAGCGGACTACCTGGCATTAACTGCAGATATCGACACTCTGAGGAGCGATGAACCCCTGGACTACTGGGTGCGCAGGCTTGATCTGTGGCCAGAGCTGTCACAATTTGCCATGAACCTCTTGTCTTGCCCAGCCTCAAGTGTGCTCTCAGAAAGGACCTTCAGTGCAGCAGGAGGGATTGTAACTGAGAAGAGAACTCGCCTAGGTCACAAAAGTGTCGATTACCTGACCTTTATTAAAATGAATGAGGGGTGGATCTCGGAGGGTTACTGCACGCCGGAAGACTTGTTCTGACTTCTATGCAGCTGTCCTTCTCTTCAAGCCTCATGACTCCACACACAGCTGTCCTTTAGCGTCCTCCTCCTCCCTCCGCCACCGTTACAAACTAGGGTGCAAACCCTACTGGTTTAATTTTTTCTGGCCTCTGTGCTTCAGTGGCTGCAACCAAAAAAACTGGGCAAACAATGTCTACAAGGTCAACGTATGGCAAAAAATGACTATTTTCAGCATTTATATGGCATATTTTTTCTGGCAACTGTGCTTCAGTGGCTGCGTCCAAAAAAATGCATATTTTCTGCATTTATATGGCATAATTTTTCTGGCCTCTGTGCTTCAGTGGCTGCAACCAAAAAAATGCATATTTTCAGCATTTATATGGCATAATTTTTCTGGCCTCTGTGCTTCAGTGGCTGCAACCAAAAAAATTTATATTTTCAGCATTTATATGGCATAATTTTTCTGGCCTCTGTGCTTCAGTGGCTGCAACCAAAAAAATGCATATTTTCAGCATTTATATGGCATAATTTTTCTGGCCTCTGTGCTTCAGTGGCTGCAACCAAAAAAATTTATATTTTCAGCATTTATATGGCATAATTTTTCTGGCAACTGTGCTTCAGTGGCTGCGACCAAAAAAATGCATATTTTCAGCATTTATATGGCATAATTTTTCTGGCCTCTGTGCTTCAGTGGCTGCAACCAAAAAAATTTATATTTTCAGCATTTATATGGCATAATTTTTCTGGCCTCTGTGCTTCAGTGGCTGCAACCAAAAAAATGCATATTTTCAGCATTTATATGGCATAATTTTTCTGGCAACTGTGCTTCAGTGGCTGCGACCAAAAAAATGACTATTTTCAGCATTTATATGGCATATTTTTTCTGGCCTCTGTGCTTCAGTGGCTGCGGCCAAAAAAACTGGGCAAACAATGCCTACAAGGTCAACGACGTTGACCTTGTAGGCATTGTTTGCCCAGTTTTTTTGGCCGCAGCCACTGAAGCACAGAGGCCAGAAAAAATATGCCATATAAATGCTGAAAATAGTCATTTTTTGCCATACGTTGACTCAACGTATATGGCAAAAAATGACTATTTTCAGCATTTATATGGCATATTTTTTCTGGCAACTGTGCTTCAGTGGCTGCGACCAAAAAAACTGGGCAAACAATGCCTACAAGGTCAACGTATGGCAAAAAATGACTATTTTCAGCATTTATATGGCATATTTTTTCTGGCAACTGTGCTTCAGTGGCTGCAACCAAAAAAACTGGGCAAACAATGTCTACAAGGTCAACGTATGGCGAAAAATGACTATTTTCAGCATTTATATGGCATATTTTTTCTGGCAACTGTGCTTCAGTGGCTGCAACCAAAAAAACTGGGCAAACAATATCTACAAGGTCAACGTATGGCGAAAAATGACTATTTTCAGCATTTATATGGCATATTTTTTCTGGCAACTGTGCTTCAGTGGCTGCGTCCAAAAAAACTGGGCAAACAATGCCTACAAGGTCAACGTATGGCAGTTGTTTAAAGAGAACAGTAGATTACTAGCCAGCAAAGCTACCTAAGCTAAAATGTCCCTCAAATCCCTGCAGACTTCTGTCCCTCCAATACAGAGCAGTATCAAGCAGATTACTAGCCAGCAAACTTACTATCATCTGTCCCTGAAATCACTAACAGCTCTCCCCCTACACTATCTCTTCCAAGCACACACAGGCAGATTTTTCAGATACATTTTTGCCCTTGATCCCCCTCTGGCATGCCACTGTCCAGGTCGTTGCACCCTTTAAACAACTTTAAAATAATTTTTCTGGCCAGAAATTTTTTTTTTAGATGTTAAAGTTCGCCTTCCCATTGAAGTCTATGGGGTTCGCGAACCGTTCGCGAACCGCTCGCGTTTTTGCGCAAGTTCGCGAATATGTTCGCGAACTTTTTTTCCGACGTTCGCTACATCCCTACTGGTGGCTTACAGATGGCAGCTGAGCAGAAACCTGCACACAGTTCCATTACACCATCCTTCTGGGTACTTGCCACTATTTATATTTAAAAATATTTTTTCCTCATCTAGATATAAATGTATGTGTGTTTTAGTTTAGAACCCAGATCAGCATTGAGGGGGGTAAAACTGCACCTGTTGGCACTCTGTGATGGTTGGCATAAGGCAGCTGTGTACATGCAAAGAGAAACATGGCGGCTTGCAGCTTCTTTGTACTTTGCACCCTGTACTGCCATTTGTAATTGTAAAAATCTTGACTCATAAACTTATAAGTGTCAACATAACCATCAGGGCAGCAATGAAGTCCCCTAGTTCAATACATTTTATGCAAGCTTACTTCTAGCAAATTCTTTTTGTGTAAGGAATGCACAAGTGCAATGTGGCGGTTGGTGGTGCAGGTGTCTTATGTGCAGGCATAACTTATACAATGGGCAAATACAGGAATCCATCAGATTTGGGGTTGTTAGACTCAATAGTGATCCTGGAGGCAGTAGTAAGGCTCAATGCAGTTCTTAAAGTAAGAAGCTGCTAGTACGGTTTCACCACTGTCCATGGTTCTGCTATTGCAAAGTTGTTATTTGTAGTATATCACAGTTCATGGTGCTGAATGTTACATTGGATGTGCTATTGTGGATTGGTCACAGGCTACTTGTACTACAGGTATGAGACCTGTTATCCAGAATGCTCAGGACCTGGGCTTTCCAGATAACAGATCTTTCTGCAATTTTGATCTACATACCTTAAGCCTACTAGAAATTCATATAAACATTAAACAAACCTGTTAGACTGGTATTTGCTATTGCAAAGTTGTTACTTGTAGTTCTCTGAGATATCACAGTTCATGGTGCTGAATGTTACATTGGTTGTGCTATTGTGGATTGGTCACAGGCTACTTTTACTACAGGTATGGGACCTGCTATCCAGAATGCTCGGGACCTGGGCTTTCCAGATAACAGATCTTTCTGTTATTTTGATCAACATACCTTAAGCCTATTAGAAATTCATATAAACATTAAACAAACCCGTTAGACTGGTATTGCCTCCAAAAAGGATTAATGATATCTTAATTACGGAGAAAAAGTAAATCGTTTTTGTAAATTTGGATTATTTGGATAAAATTGGGACTATTCTAAGCCATTCCTGTAGTACTATCCATGGTGCTGCACTTGTATTGGTTTTGTGAATGTGTCCATGGTGCTGAATTTGCTGTGGTTTTTCTATAGTGGAATTACAAAAGGCCTGTTTGTAGTTCTTGACACTGTCCAAGGTCCTGCAATTGCTATAGTTGAGTTTGAGGAGTTTCTAAAGGCCTCTCTGTAGTATTTACCTCTGTCCATGGTGCTGGTTGCATTACCAAGTGCACCATGCAAATGAAAAGGTAAAGCAGCATGGTCTCTGGGGATCACAAATGGTTAAGGATTATGCCTAGGATTGTGTTTTGAATCCTAGAGAGAAAAAAGAGATGCATGCAATCAATTAGAAAATCACCAGAGAGCCATGACCTGGAAAAACGTTCTGAAATCACACAAAGAGCAAAAGAACGCTCCAAACACAACAAAAAGCGGCTCCCAGACTTTCACATCATGTAACTGTGTCAGTGGAAGATGTAATGCAACGACAACAAGACAGCATTCCAGAAACCTTAGTGATAGAGCTGCACTTGGAGAGCAAGAATGTACTAAAAAAATGGCTCTTTCCCATGACTGTTGTGTCGGCATTGCAATAGCTGTGTCAAAGGTGATACAATATATCATCCTCATAAAGGAACTACAATTAAAATAAAAGGGTATCACACGTGTCTATCTAACTATATAGTATATGCCATAAAATGTCTGTGTGGCTTGATGTATATTGGCAAGACATCAAGGCAAATCAAAGATAGAATCGGGGAGCACAAATCCGACATTAAGAGGAATGTGAGACAAAACCCGGTAGCAAGTCATTTTGTAGATACAGGACATACAGTGGCACAATTAAGATTTCAAATTTGCAACACATTCCCAGACCGAAAAGAGTGGTGATAGGGTAAAACAACTCTTAAAATGTGAGTCAGGATGGATAAGAAAGTTGGGAACCTTGACACCTGGAGGTTTAAACAAGGAGTATGAATTAAATACCCTGTTATGATAATAATACCTTTTTGGCATCTGTACAATCATTTGTTTTTAAACTGATTTTATTAATGCCTTTGTTTGTTTTATTCCTTAGTGGTCATCATGAACAAGCTAATGCAAGTGGAGCTTAAGAAGCTAAGTCAGCTCCCCTTTCTTGTTTAATATATAGTGATGTAATTGATTATGAAATATGCAGAAACACTGATGCAACCCGGGTTTATGTATTTTTAAAAATGTGAGGTATTTTTAAAAATGTGATATAACCACTAGAGGGCATTATACCTATGTTGTATAAAAGGAAGTTGTTGGTAATCTCGTGAATACAGCTTGAAAAAGGACCATTGCAGGTCTGAAACGTTGCTGCTGAGCCATAGGTAAGAAAATAAAGGTGGTTTTATTATAATTGGGAGTGCTGTAAACTCTTTGTGAGCCAGAATGTAGGCAAGGAAATCCATTGTAATAGGGGAGAGCAGATCGCTTGGAGAAGACAGCATTTAAATACAGAAAATGCAGTAGGCTGATAAAGGAAAATATAAGTGCCATTGCTTCCTTTTAATAAACATTTCAATTTTTTAAATAAAAAATGACACATTTGATACAATAGCTGATATTTTACCTTGTTTAGTTTTCTTAACATCTCTGCCGATTAAAAGAAATGATTCACAATCCTGCAATGTGGGAAACAAAGGGGTTTCACATATAATCTGCAATCGCGCTGGAATGCTCTGCTATAAACAAAAGGTCATCATTTTTTAAAAGGGCTGAAATAGGAAGCAGGAAGGAGAAAGGAAAACTAGTCAAGTACATGTGGGATCAAGGTTCATATGCCCTGAGCCCTCAGCGTAGGCAGCAGAAAAGCCTGTAAATTAATGATGGCAGGCATATGAAATATGCATTTAGTCTGCATGCCATAAATTGTCTGATCTATGCAAATTAAGGGTGCATCAAATCTAGGGATCAATTTTCTTTTCTTTTTTTTTTTTTTAGAGGATACTTGGCCAAAACCTATGGATTCAGTGCATCCCTAATGCATATATTCAGCAACTTTTACCCCTAATGGCTATTTGAACACACTTTAGTACCATCAAGAGCAAAGCTCGCTGCAGCACGCCACTTAGCTAAACACAAATGCAGGGGGGGCAATGATTTTTATTCCTATAAACATTTAGGGACCATCAGGTGATAACTGATGAGAAGTGTGAATTGCAATATATAGGTAAAGTATCATTCTTTACTAATATATAAATATATATATCTATATGTTTAACAATGACTAAATGTTACCTGTTGGCAAAAATATTATCCTTAACCAAATGTGTGGGCTAATAGAGCCCTCATTCCGGTTGTCGTTTTTTTTTTTTAAATTGCCCCAGTCAGTGCTAGGCCACCATCACAGGGAGGGAGCTCCCGGTGCGAGCAGCCATGTAGTACATAGTGCATGTACATAATGCACTTCTATAGTCACGTGCATGCGCATAATGGGCAAGTCATGGCATTCTTTCATTATTCACATGCATGAGCCCCAACATGGCCGCTCGTAACGGGAGCTCCCTCTCTGTGGGGGAGGCCTAGCAATGGCAGGGGACAATTTAAAGAAAAAAAAAACTACTGTGACCCCCAACCAGAGTGCAGGCTCTTTGGTTGGGGATAATATTTTTGCCCAACAGGTGCCCTTTAGGAGGTTATATAGACACAGCGACAGAAGTACAACATTTGTGTAAATTGCAGGGATGATTGGGTTAATAGGGGTTTCACTATAACATGTTGTAGTTGCAGGCATCTGAAAGTAACTTATGCATTATCGCCACAGTGACAAACAACGTGCACCTAGACAGATAAGATATGGACAACTGATTTCTGGTTATAAAATAATTTCATTTATTTTGCACAGTTGGTTGTTTTTTAAATTTGGGGACATTTCTATTGACAAACACTAATAGGTACAGTTGGCTGTTATTCTGTGATACTGCAAAGACTGTGAGGCTGCTGCAGTCAAAGTTTATTACTTTTACTAAAAGGGGCAGTAACACAAACAAGTCCTTTGCATCTTTAGATTTATAGATGTAAATGATTATTGCCTTTTTTGTAAACCATCAACATATCTATTAATATATCCAGCAATGGAACTAACCATATCTATCCATATAGAAAATGAGATGCCATCTATAAATAAAAATAACGTAGAGCAGGGTAACAGTGAAATATATTTAGATGTAAAGTATATAAAGTCCTGTCATTGTTTGATGTTACTGTTAGGATTCTCTTCCATAGACCTGACCAAATGCCAGGTCCTAATTAATATATTAAAACTTCAGCCATCCCAAACAATAAAAATGTCAGATGGTGTGAACAAAAAATGTGTTGTCTGCAATTGTGCAGTGTAATTAAAGAGGCAATAAACACCTATGTTCATCATGAGCCAAGAATAGAACTTCAGCTCAAACTTTTCCAGCCTCTGCAGAAATAATTTTACTGCTTCTATACTTTGTACTTTATTTAGACACTAAGGGGCACATTTACTATGGGTCTAATATCGAGGGAACGATTTTCCTTCTATCCCAAATTGGCTAGAAAACGTATGGGGACCTTCCCCATAGGCTAACATTGGTGCTCGGTAGGTTTTAGGTGGCGAAGAAGGTGGTCAAAGTTTTTTTTAAAGAGACAGTACTTCGACTATCGAATGGTCGAATAGTCGAACGATTTTTAGTTTGAATCGTTCGATTCAAAGTCGTAGTCGAAGGTCAAAGTAGCCAAAAAATACTTCAAAATTTGAAGTATTTTTTATTCTATCCCTTCACTCGAGCTAAGTAAATGTGCCCCGTAAGCTCTCCCCCATCTCCCTTCCTTTATAAACTGCGCTATTCTGTTCTGTTTTGTACTAAGTTTAAGTCTAAAACTATAGGATAAATCCAACACAACAATATAATTTAAGTAAATATAACCCTTAAAACTATTTTTTAAACACTTTTGAAATTCACATTCATACATTTTTTCTAGTTTTTAAGATATTTGCAGTTTTTATATTGCTTATATAATGGTGTTAAAAGAACAATACCACCTGCGGTTTGTAAACATTTGGCAAAAAATTGAGTTGTGAAGTTGCTTTGCTTAGAACTGACCAGACATGGGGCAGATTTGAAAATTTGAATTTCGAGCTATTTTTGTGTACTTTGACTATTGAATAGACCAAAATTCGATTCGAATTTTAAATTTTTTTTAAAAAAAATCGAAGTTTCACGGAATAAAATTTGTAGATGCCGAAATGTTGAATCTCGCTTTGAATCCATGGCAGACGAAAAAAAATTGCCCATTACTGTATATATATATTTTATACAAAATATCTGTGCCACGGGGTGTCTGTGTTACCAGTCATGTAATTAGAGGTGTAAGTATGAAAAGGCAGATCAATACCAGGGCACGGCAGCTCTAGGAAACGACTAGTATCAATAATGGAAATATAAAATGTCACACAATCCTGGTGTGAAAGGGCAGGTTAATAGGTCCTCGGGCTGCTTCACCGCTAATTTCGAATGTGCCATGTCTGCCGCACAAACAATGGAATGTAAAGCAGAGAAATTTGCTTACACATGATTTCTGTTAAGAATCAGAGAGACTTCAGCTCATTATCCTGAATTTCATTTAATAATAAATCACCCCTGAAGAATAGTTAAGGGGCGGGTTGTTTTGTCGAACTGTATCTGCACTAGCAGTTCACCCTAAAACTGTGTTGGGAATCAGAGTGAGTCATTGTGATTGATCCAATCCTGGAAAACTAAATCTCCTATGACTTTCCTATTGTTCTGCAAGAAGTGCCTTCCTATCAGTCAGACTTTGCAGATATCAGCGCATTCAGAACAGGCTTCAGGGTAAATTAGCGAGGGCTACACACTTCCAGTAATTATGTTTCTGCAGTGTATGCTCTGTGGATATGAATATTTATTTAAACCAAATCAAAGATTTTTATTTTTTGTAAGATACAGGCCAAGTCTGAATATGCAGCTTTAAAACTGGAACCTTTGCTGATCCCTCCCCAGGCTTTTTAGGATGAGTCTTTTGTCTTTGAGCAAAGCCCTCTTAGACCTTGAGCTAAAGATGGGAATGTTCTCTGCTGCATCTCTAAGACCTTGCTGATAATACCAGAAAAACTTTAGTACTGTCTACAGTCCCATACACCAAGGGTCCTGAATGTTATACCCAACCCAAAAGAGAGAAGCTTGGGTGCCACAAGAAACAACAGAGGAATGGCATTTACAGTACCAGACCAGAAGGAACTGCAAGAACCCAAAATATCTTTAGAATAATGTAACACTGCAACATGGTGATATTGATAGAACACTGGATTATTCCATAGCTTAACTGCACTTTAAACAGTTTCAATCATCCAGTGTTCTCTCAACATCACCATCTTGCAGTGTTCCATTATTCTAGAGGTATTTTGGGTTATTTCATACAAATTCATGTCAGTCAACCTTACAGCAGTTTAAAGGAGAAGGAAAGGCTAAAATGAAGTAAGCCTTATCAGAAAGGTCTATATAAATACACCAGTAAACCCTCAAAGTAATGCTGCTCTGAGTCCACAAAAGAGTCCTCAAAAGAAACACCACATTTCTTTCCTTCTATTGTGTACACATGGGCTTCTGTATCAGACTTCCTGTTTTCAGCTTAAACCTCCAGGGCAGGGCTTGAGCATGCTCAGTTTGCTCCTCTCCCCTTCCCTCCTCCTATCCCTGCTGTAATCTGAGCTCAGAGCTGTATGTGAGCAGGGAGAGACTCAGGCAGGAAGTGATGTCACACCAAGCTTATATGGCAGCTTTTATCCTAAACAAACAGAGACAGAGTCTAGAGCTGTTTACTCAGGTATGGTAAAGCATTTTGCAGAATAAATATAGCATTCTAGCTTGTACTATTGTGGCTAATCTGTTGGCAATAAACTGTCTTGGAGCTTTCCTTCTCCTTTAAATCTACTGCTGCAGTCAATGACAGAAGAGCACACAATGTATTGAATACACACTGAACATGTGAGACTCCCCGTGGCACAAGCAGCGCTCCATCCTACTTCTCTTGGAAATGGAAAATGTCAGGGCAGTCAAATAATAACCCACATGCCATAATATGTACTGTAGGAAATGGCAGCCAATGGAAGGTGGCAGGTTTCTCAATGTCTGATGTGCTGGATAGAGAAGGATGCAGCAGATTATTATAAGAAAACCTGTAGGGCAGCACTGGAGGTTTGTACTGTGGAGGGCCGAACACTGATGAGCCTGAAGTGCACACCTATTCCGAATTGACTCAATCAACTATGCAATTTGTTATGTTTTGGTAGCCGAGGATGAGTAGAGTATAATAGTGCTTTATTAGCAGGTTCATGCAGCCATCACACAACAGCGACTTCTAACTTTATCCCTCTTAAGCAGTATAGAAAGTACTATGTATACACAGTATAACTCATGTGCACAGTGACACCTGCAGGCCATTTGTATAAACACCACACAATAATATATTCATGATATTATTAATGTGATGTCAGAGCCATCATCATTGGTTTCAGTTTGCAAAATGCCCATCTGATAATGCGGAGTCAGTAACGGGTAGTAAATGTAGGTTGTGTATCATGAACTGCCTGGAGGTTCATATACACCACTGGTACTCGGTAAAGCTGGTGATACCAGGGAAGATCACTAAACAAGAAGATCTTTACCCTTGATGGCAACCCATGTAGTAGCCTGTGATTCGAGCACACAGAATAACCATGCTGAAGGTTGGGATGGACTCCTGGCTGAGTAGGAAGGAATTATATTTTTTATTGTATGGGTCAAGGGACTCATTACACTAATATAAGTCATTTATTATTTTTATGTCTTCAAAATGTTATTATGCCTTTGTGTTGTAAACAGCATGATGTACAGTATGCATGCAGTTAAATAGCTGAATCACACTCAATTTGTGCTGTGATAAGTAAATCTTGCTTGTTTTTTGGAAAACTCAATAAAAATGTTGAAAAAAAAAAAAAGGAATTATATTTCAGGGGTTGAAGATCACTTTCATCATTCTGAAGTCTCTATAAATGCCCAAGAAGAAGAAAGATTGCCAGCGCACGGTTTGCCTTTAAAAATGAGGTGTTAGTACCACACTTACTGTATGTAAGCTCACGTGCCACGTCAAGGCCCCTCATTATACGTGAGTCCTACATTATCTGTGAGCAATCTAAATTTGTAGTGCATTTAAATTCAAGTCCCCCAGCAACCAATGTGACTGAGCCTAAATGCCCAAGACTGGATAACCCCGTTGCTGATTAATCCATGAGAACGTTGGTGACATATAAAAAGGAGATGGTAGAAGCACTCCAAACCCATTTAAGTAAGTCAAAAGTCACAAGTGTAACATTCTTTTGTCAGATGCAAATATTTGTTTTCCATAGATGTGACTGCTATTTGCATAGAAACAGTTTATGTTGCTTTGTGGCAAAATGTAGTAAAGAATCCCTTCTGATCCTCTCTTAATGGCTCTAGCTACCCAGATTGACAGTAAATGCTAGATTACAGTTAAGCTATTTGGGTACAAGTAATTATAGATGCTTTTTTTATCAAGTATTCATTTAACTCAATTCCATTAATGGTATATGGTTCATACACGTTTTATACCCAGAATGCATAACTGCATTTAAGCACAGTGAACTTCAGTTTCCCATTAGATTGCCAAACCCCAAATCCCCAAAGTTCCCATATGCAGCTCATCTGTCTTGCATTGACTCAGTTACACGACATAGTTTTATATCATCTACAAACAGATATATCTTTCATTGCCTAGTTCTATGTCATTAACAAAGAGATTAAATAGAATCGCCCCCCAGACACAACCCTTCACCGCAACATTTACAATATTATTCCATCTTGAGAAAAAAAACTGTTGATAGCTGCACTCTGCATGCAATTTTTCAACCAATTTTCTGTATGTGCACATGTAATACTCCCTGGAACACCATGAACACAATTTATAGCAAGATATAACAGGCAGTAAGAATATATTGCAGCATTTTTCAGTTTAGTTATGATTAGTAAACAAATATTACACGAAAGCTGGTAATACAATTGCTGGTGCCGGCTGCTGACTCTAACCTGAGATTTTAGCTTATTGGCCCATGTACGGAGTCTAAAACATGGCCTATCTGATTATTCTGGACAGATATCAAGGTTTACCATTATTTACTCCTTAATCTCTCAATTGTAATTTCCTTAATCTATCCTATTAACAGTGCATTACACCATTTAGGCAGGTGGCACACAGGGAGATTAGTCGCCAAACAATAAATCTTCACCACTGTGGGTGACTAATCTCCCCAAAATTCCTTCCCACCAGCAAAAACATTAATAGCCAGTGGGAAGACATTCACGTCACTTCGTTTTCCGAAATCGCCTGGTTTCCTTGTGAGACAACTCCGGGCGACTTTGGAAAACCAAAGCGACGCAAATGCCATCCCACCGGTGATTCACATTCTTGCCAGTGGGAAGGATTTTGGGGAGATTAGTCGCCCGCAGTAGTGAAGATTTATTGCTTGGCGTCTAATCTTGCTGTCTGCCACCAGCCTTAAGTTTGCTTGTTGTGAAGACTGGTCATTAGTTATGAGAGAAACTGCCCAGTTTCACTTCGTTGAAGAATTCGCCAAACTGCAGAAATTTCACATTGGAGTCAATAGGAGGTTGTTCTGACATTTTGATCACCTCAATTGCACTGGAGTCAATAATCTTTTACTTGCATTTTATCTCGGGCATTTGGGTCAGTGGATGTTTTCTCTTGAAGGTTTTTCTTGTGCTAAATGTATTGGACTTGGGTAGTTTTATTCATTTTTCTTACACCAAATGCACTTGAATCAGTGGTCATTTTCTCTTATTCTTCTTGAGTTAAAGGCATTTCAGATAATAGGGCTTTTTCCTCATTTTTTTTAATAACACTGTCCATGGCCATTTTCGCTTATTCTTATTGCTACAATGGGGAGTTTTCCTCAATTTTTTTCTTTTGCCAAATTCATTGAAGCCATTGTGTCTCTTTTCACTCAAAACAAAGAACAAATAATTCTAGGCAGGCATGCTCTAGCCTGGAGCGTTCAAAATGCCGCCCCTCCCCCTTCGCCCGTCGCGCTTACCTTAAAATCGGCTACAGGGGACCAGGGGGAGCCGCATGCTAGCGCAGTGAGCAAAATTTCGCTCTCTGTGCTAGAAAAGCTGAATTTATGGTTTAAAAACTGGCTTTATGCTGCCCCTGGTAACTTCTGGGTAGATGCCATCTGAGGCAAGGTACTCACTTTGCCTCATGGCAGAAATTCCCATGATTCTAGAGCAGATTTGTAAAAATTGTCACCACTCATGAAAATATGAATTTTGTAGCAGGTGAAAAATAATCTTGCTCTCATGCTCATGCTAGTCATGCTAAAATGACCTATCCATATGATAAATGGAGTTATAAAGTTAGCAGGTGTTTAAACCATCACTCATAACAGGGTTCCTTCAGGGTCATTCCCTCATCTGTAGTGTGTAAGTAAATTATCCTGTACTGAGGCGTAACTACAAGGAAGCAGAACCTGCGGCTGCAGGGGGCCCAGGAGGTATAGGGGCCCCATGAGGCCCTAATTAATGACTAATGTTAATATATATTGGTAAAACAGGACAACCTCTGGAGAGTTTGGGGCCCCTCAAATTATTTTGCTGTGGGGCACAGTAGCATCTAGTATGCCGCTGATCCTGTAAGTAATGTTGTTATACTCTTTGTGGCCAAACTTAATCTCCATGTAAGTCACTAAGCAAACAATAAATAGGTGCTTTTATAGTTTGGGGACTAAAGAACAGTGAACTGAAGCACCTCAGTACTTGTACTCCTGCACCCAAAGAGGACACAGGGCAGAGGATATTTGGAGAGAAGCAAGCATGACTGATAGGTCTAAAACAGACCAAGAGCAAGGTTGGGATAGGCAGTTTTTAAGAGCAAGCGGCAAAGAAGAAGGTAACAGGCAAATGTATGTCATGGTAGAGTCCTGCGCGGAACCAATTTCTAAGACCCGGACCCATCCCGAACCCGCAACCCGCAGCCTGAGACCTGAAATGCAACCTGCATATTTACCCACTTTGATCCGCGACCTGACCCGCAACCCATCGACCACCATCAAACAGGAAGTGATGTTCCTGCAAACCGGAAGTGGCATCGTCAAAGTGGGTGGGGATAGAAACATTGTGTAAAACTTTAAAAGGAGTAAAATATAGACAACAGTACTGTCAGGGAGCGGGGAGGTCCCTCCAGGAAGGTAGTCAGGATCGAGGAGGAAGCCCTCTTGAGGGAGCAAGGTCACGGTGTCCAAAGGGTTAATCAGAAGAGTAGTCGGGATCCAGGCAAGAACTCACAGGCAGGCAGAAATCAGCAAAGTCCAAAGTCCAGGCAAAGGGTCAGGATATCAATCAAGAACAAGATTTAGCAAATAAGCTCACAGGAAACCCAGGATACACTTAGGGAAAGTATTCCTATACTTGGGCGCCATTCTGGCGTCTAGGTTGCGTTTTTATTTTGAATTTGGCGCCTTTGTGACGTCACTGACGCTGGCGTCGATGTGCTGGCATGTTTGCACCGGCGCTGCTACCCACGTGGCGGCCATGGGCGCCGCCATTTTGGAAGCGACGCCGGCAAGGATAGACGCGCCGCCCGGAGCTCCTGGAACTGCTCCGGGCGGCGTTCGTGACAAGTACATAGGATAAGAAATTTAGATGAGACCCACAACCTGACCTGCGACCCTCAGACCCACGACCCACATCTATACCTGCTCCTGAAAATACTCCCCTCATTCTGCAGGGTGCCTGATTTTTTTTGCGGGAAACCCGCGGGTACCTATGGGTACCCGACCCGCTGCAGGACTCTAGGTCATGGCCAGGCTGGGGGAGAGTCACAGAAGTCATGCTGGGTCTATACAACAGGGACAAATCCTATAACCAACCACTGAGACTAAGCGTCCACCCAACATCCATTCAGAAATGGTACACTGCCACTGGGCACACACAGCAGTGATGGCAAAACTTACTATATTAATTGGTGTGCAATCGAATACACCCGCACAACTACCTAGGATGATAATTGCAGAGCAACAGGAACCCACTCACAAACTGACACCAGGATCATGGAAGGACCATGCAACACTAGGTAGTGTTATATTGTCTGCTGTGAGGGATTTAAGTTGACCTGACCCAGTGCATTATTCCAAATGGTGCAATTGGTCTCACAACAGGACAGCATTGATTCTGCAACACAAGAGTGAGCAATAAAAAGAAGAAAGTAAGCTGTATGGCACATGCATTTCATAAATTGGCTTTAAAAAAGAAATTATGGCTCTGCTATATAATTTTGGTATTGCTTTTTCTAATAATCCCTTAATAAAAATTACCTTCATTCCCTTTCACTTCAATAAGCTCAAGATAAAGCTGAAAGTGCAGCAGGAACTGGAAGCATTGCTATTTTGGGGAAAATACTGTGCAGAATTGGAGCAGTTCAATGTGTCACAGAGAAGGTGAAGATGTTAGTAAAAAATGATAGTGGTCAAGTCATTCAGGAGGAAGATTTGGTCTTTTAAACAACTGAAATCTGAAACCATTAATGTGTTTAAGCGCTGAAAGAATTCTGCTCACACAGGCAGCAGAGACTGCAGATTTGAAACAGTAAGTACCCTGGGTATATGGATTTGATCTAGACTGGCACTGTGAGGGTACAGCATGTCTATTGAGTACTGGACTCCAGATACTTCGGGAGACAGGCCTGTCGATCCCATAAACATAGAGATGTTGGGAAGAAAAATTGTGCAGGAAAATTAAAGTACAACTATAGCAAAATTGGATACATCAAGCAAAAAGTTGAGGCTGGAGCCTTCATTTTTTAAGTGTAACAGAGAATGCAGTACAAATTAGTATGACATTGAGGCTGCAAGAGTATTGTAAGGATCTGGACACGTTTGTGATTAAACATATTTGAACAAGATGTTTAAATTGAAACCCATTAATGTAATTTCCGTATTTGTGACACCTCTTACAAAAGGTCCCTCTGACAGCCACATGTGTGATATTTCCATCTATCTGTACCTATAATGCGAAATCCATCTAGTACATAATATCAGTCTCAGCTTAATTTAAGATTAATGACCTGCAGGACCTACACACCCAGGTGTATGAGCCCTGACCATACTCTTTATTATCAATATATTGTATAAAACCACTTCATACAGTGTCTCCTCCTGCTTGTTGTTGACCCTGTACAGATTGCTTTTCTCCCACTGTATTATACCCAAACGCTATTGATAAATTGTCAGACAAGGAGCTGTTTGCCAAGACTAAAGGGCACTTTACCTAACTGATTATTCTTGAGCTGTCGGCTGATTGACCGTGCTGATTACCATCATCTACAATTCTTGCTTCCCTTAATTGGAATATGTGATACAGCTCTGTCCAGACTCTTGTCTTACTTGTACAAGCCTTCTCTGGCTTTTATATCCATTGTATTTGACTGTTCTTCTTATTTATTTACCCTTTGTAACCAGCCTGAAAGATAAAAGAGGGTCTTTACATCCTTTCTTTAATGTAATATCTTCCCAATAACTGAGGTCACATTTGTAAAACTACATTGAGTCATTATTGATAGAAGTCCATGGATACATACCCACCAAATCCAGGCTGGTAGTAGTTTCAAGATTCCTGAGACTTGTGGTTACTAATGCTCCTACCAAGAAGGTTCAAGTGGCTAGAAGCATGTATGGATACGGGTAACTTTATAGTTCAAATTAGTTCTTTGCACTTATTAACATAGTAAGTTATTTTGAAAAAAGACACACGTCCATCAAGCTCAGCCTTTTAAGTCTCTATATATATATATATATCTATGTAACACGTTTTTGGACTATCCAGGCCAACGGGGTTAATCACCAGCAAGTAAACTAGAGCCTTGGTTACATTGGACTCTAACACTTAAGGCAGGGCTTTTGCAAAGTGGAAAAATGAAGGTGAAGGTGTAGTGCAACTACAACTCCCACATGCTACTGTGCTTTAACCAATAAAGAAATGGACGCCAGGAGGTTCTTGCAAATCAAACAAAACAAAATAACTTTATTTGTCAGAGACAAATGATCCACAGGGTACTTATACCAGTAAAGAGGCATTTGCAGAATATATAGGCACACAGTTCAGAGGTAGATGCAGGTGCATTCCCTGAGGATGTAGTCAAGGCAGTACAACTTACCTCTAAGCAAAAATACCACGTGGTCTGTATCTTACCCAGTGGAGTGGTCAGGGAGGAGAACCTAAAGCCTGACAACCTTCACTGTAGGCAAATCTTACAGCCTGGGAAGCTACTCCCTGCTTGATGGAGCACAAAGCTGCTGTTTCTCTCTTCTCTCACTGTCTTACTCTCCTAGAGTGTCTATAATAATTATATTCCTGCCACTCACCAGCCTCATTCTTAAACACTAGAGGGTCAGGTCCCTCAAGGGCAAACTGGCTTTACTGGGCCTTTTTGTACTCAGGCTCCTTGGAAACATCCAGCTGGATCAGCAACCAGAAGCCAAAGAGGAAGATCCACCCCTTCTCTCACACTATACCAGAGTGTGACAGGATGTGGTCACAACACCTCTTGGCCAATTATCTGGAATATATAAATTACAACTAGCTACATGGACATCTGCCCAGCAATTTGGGGATTAGGAAGTGTAGGGATTTAATACCATAGGGGCACATTAACCCTATGAGTCCCTACATATAACTGCTAGTTGATCCAGAGGAAGGCAAAAAACATATTTGAAGCCTCTCCAATTTGCCTCAGAGGGGAATTTGCCTTGAAAATGGCTATTGGACCAATCCCTGGATCAACTTGTACTATGAGTTATCTTCCATAACCCTGTATTATATCTAATGTATCATCCTGTACCACTGATTCAGGGAGAGAATTCCACATCTTCACAGCTCTCACTGTATAAAACCTCTTCCAAATATTTAGGCAGAACCTTCTTTCTCCTAATCGGAATGGGTGACCTTGTGTCAGCTGGAAAGACCTACTGGTAAATAAAGCATTAGAGAGATTATTATATGATCCCCTTATGTATTTATACATAGTTATCATATCACCCCTTGTGTTTGTAAGTGAGAACTCCAGTCAGCTATTCAAACAGCCCTGCTTGTTCGGCCAGGAACCCAGCAATAATTCAGTACTGGACACATTACTACTCCAATATAAGAGTGATATTGGGCAGGGTGACTGGGGTGGTGATGAGTGGCGGAGAGTATTTAGATATCACACTTAATTATACCATTTTCCCGCAGTGTATCTTTTCTAGCCCCACACTGTAACTGTTGTATGTATTACTGTAACATTGTGCTGTTGTTTGGAGAGAAGGTAGGCACACTTGTGTTAGCCCAATCTCCCTCAGATCTGGCTGGACTGAGTTAAATGCCATCTCACCTATTAGCACCTGCCTGACAGATTGGATCTTGGGGGACAATACCTAGATTTTCGCTGATCTGACGCCATCATTGCTAGCACTTTATTAACTTCGCTTTTCATGTTTGAGATAAGTTGGGATAAGTCTTTGTGCAGCTGGACTCTTATCAGCCATCCCCAGACAGCTCTCTGTTCCCTGCTCTCCTATACACAGGTATGAGGTTATTGACCTTATCACTGGATTCCTGTTCTTCCCTCTCACCTAAGCACCTTGTGTGGCATATTTGACTTTGATCAATTTGTCAGGATATATCCAAAGCAGCAGCTCCCTCCCTCCACTCCTCGCCGCGGCAGATCTGCAGACGCCATCCAGAAAGCATATGCAATCCTTTTCTTTTAATCTTGAGGGCATTAGATAAGAGCAAATTCAGCTCACGGCTCCAAGGCTTTTTATCATTCCATGTTTATGCAATTCTTAATTTAGTTCTCTGCAAAGTACATGTTAAATAGAAAGTGCACCCAAGTAGGGTGAAAGTTACATCATCTTATAAGGACACAAGTTATTGTATTGGCAGAACAATTGAGAATAATAACATCATAGAAAGTGATGGAAAAAGTTTTAACTTAATTCTGATAAAGTCACCAGAAGTCAAACGTACTTTACGGCAGGGGATTGTTCTCAGGATCAGTTCCGCTGTTTCCCCCAAGACAAAGTTGGATCAATAATCTTTTATCTGAAGATCTCGGTAACATTTAGTGCTTTGCTTCGTAGTGTTGCCTGTGGTGGATTTAACAGTGACAGAGGAAGAGATAAGAAAGCACAGTGGTTATGGGTCAAACGATCAGGGAAAATAGGAATACAGGTATGGGATCTGTTATCCAGAATGCTTGGGACCTGGGGTTTTCCAGATAATGGATCTTTCTGTAATTTGGAATCTCATACCTTAAGTCATACCTTAATGTAAACATTAAATAAACCCAATAGGCTGGTTTTGCTTCCAATAAGGATTCATTATATCTTAGTTGGGATCAAGTACAAGGTACTGTTTTACAGAGAAAAAGGAAATAAAGTTTAAAAAATTGGATTATTTGAATGGGAGACTATCTTTCCATAATTCAGAGCTTTCTGGATAACGGATTTCCCGATAACGGATCCAATACCTGTACAGCCATTCCACGTGTGGCTCCTTGTGCACCTTAGGTATGACAGTGTATGGCCCCGTTAATAAACATCAACTTTATGCACAATGCCCCCACAACATACTGGGGCGGACAATTGTTTTTTGATTCACCAGCCACACTTGCCCACATGCCCTGATTTAATACTTAAAGGGATGGTTCTTAACTTTTATTATGTTGTGGAATGACTAATGCTAAATCATTTTTTTGATTGTCCTTCATTATTCATTTTATGCAACTTTTAAATTCTTTGGCTTTTTCTTCTGACTCTTTCCTGCTTTCAAATAGGGGTCACTGACTCCATCTGAAAAACAAATGCGCTGCAAATGTATTGCTATTGTTACTTTTTATTACTCATCTTTCTATTCAAGCCCTCTGCTATTCATATTGTAGTTGGCTGTGGAAGATGGCTGTGTGGAACTCCGATGCCTGATTCTGCGCCGAGGGGTAAGTAAAAAGTTAGGGGCATTTCCCCGGGGGGGTAGTTAATCTGGGGGGAGGAGGGAGGGCAGTCTACGTGGGGTTGGGGTAGGTTTTTTTTTGCTAAAGGGCAGAATAACTGGCATCTGTACTCTTGCATACTGTTAGATTATGGCAGGTTGGCTGTTGTAGCTATATTTTAATATGTGGCAACCCAGACTAGCCACTCTAGTACCCCTGCTTGCTTATCGTTGGACTGTTCCTGCTCACCTTTCAGGAACTTAATTTTTTGGAGGGGTCATTGTGGCTTATGCAGCTGCCTTTTCTGCCTCCCCCTATTTCTGTCCCTATCCAAAGTGCTGAAACCGGTGGTATAAGGGGTCATGCTCTACTGTTCATAGTAGCATAATAGTTGTTGATATTTCATTCTTTCATTATATAATAAACATGAACGATGGGTGAGAGAATGAACATTATTTTAGTGTGTTGCTCTGGGGCAGTACAGACAACACATGGGGATGAATTTTCTTCTCTGCCCTTCTGGGCCCACACAGTATGTGCTTAATTTATTTTTCATTATTTTATTTCTACAGACTTTTTCTCTCTCTCAAACATGGCTCTCCTGCCTATTTCCATTTGCTTCTTTTCTGCAAATTATTGAGCAGATAGACTTCAGAGTTCAGTGAGTTTGGTCGCTCTGGAACAGAAAGACATGGAAATTGAAACTCTCAATCTAACGTAGAAATGAAATACTAACGCTCTTGTTGGAAATACTCATAAACAAGGTGCACAAAGAGAGACGCTCAATCCCATAATAAGGAGAACCTTCCCCATCTCTATTTGTTTGTTTGCAGCAGAAGAATTATTAACTCTGTAGTGGGGTGGATATTTTTAAGGACTTGCGTTGGCAAACATAGAAATAAAGAGAGCTGTGCTATATAAATAAAGACTTAGGACTACCTTTTAGGACATTTTTATGGTATATGATTCACTTATTTTGTCCTGTCACACCAGGGTTGTATGAGCAGGGAGACTCGTCCATCAGAGCAGCTCTCCGGGAGACAGACTTACTCCAGTTGGGCACAAGGATAGAGACAACACAAAGACTTACAATAAGATAAGGAAAGGGAAAGATGGATGAATCTGGTGAGAAAACTCAAGTCTCAGCAAAGCCGAGTTAAATGATTAATTCCAGCAATTCCCATGTAGGTGTTAATTATGCAAACAACTTTATTTTCATCCACATTACATCCCCATGTGCCCTATGTAGACTCTTCTTTTCTTTGTATCATGCTTTATGCAGTCTTATTGTCTAGTAAGGCCATTTTTTCTCTAATCACAGACTAAACCAAGGGCCTTTTGAATGTTCCAATGTTCCTGAAAAAGCGTTGGATTGTAGTTATTTTATTACCTATAGTATATAGCAGAGTTTCTTTTTTCAGATGGAAACCAGATTAGGTTTGCAGATGGTGAGATTACATTTTTTAAAGGGCCAATACCATATTTTTGTTTTGTATAATAATTTAATTTGCACCTTCCCAATTCCACCATTTTATTGTTTTTGCTTCCAGCTGTAGCCTAAGCTTCTGTGGTGACCAGCCTTATGTAAACCCTCAAAGTAATTGTTGTTTTAGTTTGCTCTTCTGAGTACTTTTTGCAGTTCAAATAATTGTATTCTAATGTTCAATATACTATATATTTTTTTCTTATAAAAATGATCAATGCACCAGAGGCCTCCCCTTTAGACTAGAGGAACAGAACATTCATCTGATGCCATGTAAGGGGTTCTTCACAGTCAGGACAGTGAGGTTGTGGAATGCACTGCCGGGTGATGTTGTGATGCTGATTCAGTTAATGACTATAAGAATGGCTTGGATGATTTTTTGGGCAGACATAATATCAAAGGCTATTGTGATACTAAAAGCTACAATTAGTATAGATATTGATATATATAGTTTATGTGAGTGTATGGAGGGTCGGTGTGAGTGTAGGTAAGTGCAAAGGGTTTCATTTGGAGAAGTTGAACCTGATTTTTCAACCCAACTTAACTATATAACTATGTTTTATACTGTATTGGCAGTGTAAAGCTAGTAACTTGAAAGCTAGAAAAAAAATGTCAGTTGCAAAAGATCAGAAGAACTGCCCTGCTACTCCCATGTAAGCTGGCATGAATATGACGCAGTGCACATTTCCAACACTTCTTGGTTCTATGACTTCATGGGGTGTGATCTACGTTACCTTGACAAACATGGGCACAAGTGGCTCTCCATTAGTATTTCCTTGGAGTAAACTACCCATATAAGTGTGATGCCTGTCTCACATGAATATAACAGAGCCTTAATTTGTAAGTTGGGAGGTAATTTGAGCAGCCACTACGGGTTTTTTTCAATGCATGTCTTCAGTAAATAATCATCTCAGGAGATACAACTAATATGCGAGAGCGAAAAAACTGTACATCTGCCAATTTTGTTGACCCCTCTATGTGAGAGGGCCCAAGATGGCTGTTTTAGCTTACTCCCCTCTAAAAACACATCTGGTAATTTATTATACAAATTAGATTCAGGTAATTAAATGATTGCGCTTTACTGTCTTTGATACCAATGTCCAGTTTGTAACAAAATCCTTCCTTGTACAGTTACAAAGGGCAATGGCTTTACATGGCTTTAGGTTTGGTCTGTAATCTGCCTTTGTACAAGTTGCTATTCCTTTCTCGTTCATAAATCAATCTCCCTCTAGAAAAACAATAGGGCTGAGCACATGCACTTATCCTTGCTGGACACTAATTAAATTGTACACAAAGATAGATGTCTATTAATAATTCATCAGAGCCACATGCAGCCACCAGATGGGTTCAAAATGTGCCTACATTTACAAATGACTGGGTATCACACGGGGGTATGGGCTGTTAATTTAATCTTAGAATTTAATCGTAAATAGGATAGCTGGGGGTAGTATCTTTAAAGATATAACAGATCCATATTAAACATGATTTTTCCATTGCTTCTCCTTTTTATTCTCCTTTTTTATGACTTACTTTAAATCTATCCATATTTTGTCCAGAGTGAGACTGCAAAGATCATAAATAAAACTAAGGGGGAGATTTACTTCATGTAGCGTTGCCCTCGACGCACCATGCCGCACTTCACCAAGCGTAGATTCGTCAAGGCTGCGCAAATTCACGAAGATCCGAAGCTGCACACAGGTTACCGAACGCTTGCAAAGTTGCTCAAGCGATAGTATGATCAGCCGTTCGAAGTTACGCTAGCGAAGCTTAATTTGCATACGGAGCCAAGTTTAAAAGTTAATGGACGTGTATGCTGCAGCGCACATTACACTACACAATCCCAGGGAAAGTTAATAAAAGAATATAGGGGTGTTCTAATGCCCTACACATGTGCCCACAGTATAGTTAAGGTGCCATATGTTATAAAATGTAGAGGGGAAAGGGGGCAACCGAAAAAATTTTTTCGATCTTTTTCAACCCGATAAAAAGTAAAACACGGGGGACTTTTCAACTTTTTTTTTCAAACTCCTATCTACTCTATTGCACTTCACCTGGTCTAGCCTGGCAAAGTCAACTCTGGCGAAAGAGGTAACGTTCATAAAATAAAAGAAAAAAAATTGTAATTTCGCACCTTCGCCAGAGTGCAACTTCGCCAGGCGGCTTGCGAAGTTGCACTACTCTATCTAATTCACTTGGGAATTTTCACTGTTAGTAAATTGGCGAAGTGCCAAAATGACGTCATGCTGGAGAATTTTTGCCAGCGTCAGCCACTTCCCCGTTTAGTAAATTTGCCCCTAAGGATGTTCTACAATCCACAATCGTTTTAAATATCAACAAAGTTGAAGTATAAGAATAAATTGACCATTAAAAGATACATATACATGAGCTATTTTTGTATTCAAAATATATGTCTTTAAAATTTACATTTTTCTTCATTTTCTTTCCCAAAGGGGTTTTTAATAGATTTCCTGGTATAATGGCCTCTGGCAAAGGACATTGGCTCTAGAATAATATATATAGCTAGGGTTGGACTGGCTTACTAGAGTAGCAGAGAATGCTCATCTGATTTACAAGAGTTTGTATGTTCTCTTTGTGATTGTTTGCCTTTCCTCTAGTTCTCTGGTTTCCTCTGGCACTTCAAAAATATACAGGCAGGTCGATTGGCTTCTGATGAAACTGACATAGTTAATGTAAAGACCCTGAGGTTTAGGCATTTCTCAGGCAGTTTCCTCTATGTATTTTGACACCTAAGTGGTCCTTTAGTATAGACAGGCAGCTATGTCTCCCTTTCTGGGTCAAGTGGGATTTATTCTAAGTTATGGTTTGCCCACTAGGTGGCAGTATATGAATCTATAAAAAAGTTTAAAGGGATACTGTCATGGGAAAAAACATTTTTTTAAAAATGAATCAGTTAATAGTGCTGCTCCAGCAGAAGTCTGCACTGAAATCCAATTCTCAAAAGAGCAAACAGATTTTTTTATATTTAATTTTGAAATCTGACATGGGGCTAGACATATTGTCAATTTCCCAGCTGCCCCAAGTCATGTGACTTGTGCTCTGATAAACTTCAATCACTCTTTACTGCTGTACTGAAAGTTGGAGTGATATCACCCCCTCCCTTTCCCCCCAGCAGCCAAACAAAAGAACAATGGGAAGGTAACCAGATAACAGCTCTCTAACACAAGATAACAGCTGCCTGGTAGATCTAAGAACAACACTCAATAGTAAAAACCCATGTCCCACTGAGACACATTCAGTTACATTGAGAAGGAAAAACAGCAGCCTGCCAGAAAGCATTTCTCTCCTAAAGTGCAGGCACAAGTCACATGACCAGGGGCAGCTGGGAAATTGACAAAATGTCTAGCAGCATGTCAGATTTCAAAATTGAATATAAAAAAATCGGTTTGCTCTTTTGAGAAATGGATTTCAATGCAGAATTCTGCTGGAGTAGCACTATTAACTGATGCGTTTCGAAAAAAAACATGTTTTCCGATGACAGGATCCCTTTAAGCACCATGTGCTCAGGGTCTTTCCTAGGACCTCTCTGCGAGGTTGTTACAGGCCCAGGGTTACAGGAGAGGGTTTGAGCCCAAGTTAGGGAAAGTTTATTTAGTGTGAGAAGTTTATGTAATAGTTGCTCTAGGAGCAAAAGATAGTGGCAGATTATTTTAGTGAGCAGCTTTCTGGCTCCAACAAGTAGAGTAGTTGGGGTTAGCACCCTTGCGGTGATCAAGACGCCAGATAGGGACATGAGTGGGTGAACTCAGGTGCAGGGAAAGTGCCAAGGAGCAACATAATCTGTGAGATCTCTAGTGCTTGGGAAAATCACCAAAGACAGGCTTTTTTTTAAGGTTTTCTATTGATTGCTTTGAATGTACTAGAAGATACTATTACCTGAAAGCTGTTATCAAGATACCTGTCACTGTTCAATAAAGAAGAAAGTTTTTTGTTTGAAGCAATTAAACTGGGCTGCTTTTACTCTCATCCTGATTGATCTATGCACCAGAAGACACATTGGATCCAACTGAGAGTAAGGTGTTTAAAGTGACACACACACTGCTGGCAGTTGCCCATAGCCTCAGGGTGCCTGGGATACACTGGCAGCAACTCACACTATTTCCACTCACAACATGTGCTACATTTGTGTGTGATAGGGATCCTAGATTGTAAGCTCCACTAGGGCTTACTCTGTAAAGCACTGCTATATAAAGAATAATGATACTAATCATCCATAGATGTACTGAGGGCCTATATATAAACATTATACCTCTTGTTAAAATGGAAATGGAATGTAGCAGGGAGGCAGAACATACTTACATTACATTCTTTACTGCTTCTCATACTGACATACAATATTTGTGTTGAAGTATATTTCTTTCTTTATTTAAAGGGGTTATTCACCTTCCAACACTTTTCAGTTCATTGGTTTCAGATTAACGAGAAATAAAGAATTTTCCCAATTACTTTCTATTTCCGAATTGTGTTTTTCTAATATTGAAATGAAAAGTTTTGTTTTTCACCTTCTTGTGTCTTTCTAAAGCAGCTCGGGGGGGGGGGGGGGGCAACTTTCTTATTTTTGGCCCTGCTGAACAGAATCCCTGAGTTTCATATAACTTCGAATATAAGTTACAATAGTTGCTCATGTCCCAAAGATGCTGCTGGGAAATGTAAAGTAGCAGAATGTAACAGTTCAGCATCTGCGTCTGGGTCACTGAGCTGCTTACTGGAGCTGCCTAACTTTCTAAAACCTGGACTATATTAACATTAGGATTAGGGTCGGACTGGGAGGCTTGGGGGCCACTGCCCCAGGGCCCCCCTCCAGGCGCCACTGCCGCTCCGGAGTGCTGCAGGGGGCTAGTGCGCATGCGCGTGGTGCCGTGTTTGTGCGCATGCGCGTGGTGCCGCGTTTGTGTGCATGCACAGATACTCTATTCTACCGTGACCCCGAACAAAGTGGGGTCGTGCCGCCCCACTAAGTAGCGGATCTGGGCCTGCGGGGCCCACAAGAGCCCGGGGCCCACCGTGTTTTTTCCCGGTGTCCTGCCGGCCCAGTCCGACACTGATTAGGATGAACACAAGCTGTAGAATGAGACCTCTGGACCTCTAGTGGCACATACAGCACAGACATATGATGGAGTTAGAAAGAAGATGGCAGTGGTCAAGCTTCGGGAGGCAGGGAAGGGGACCGTAAATGACATGCACCTTCCCTATCACCTCTAGGATAGTCAAAGGTTACAGTATGATGACGGTTTGAGGGTTTCATAGTAAAACACTACATAGTCACACATAGGGGCAATGCTTGGCAGTTGGGGTTCCATGTCCTATTGCTATTGTAATCTACAGCAAGCTAGATAAGCAAGAATAGTTTTTTGTTTACACTTGCCCAAATTTTATAATGACGGATCATTAAAGTTGATTCCCAGATAATTTCTACAACATTTTGCGGTAAAAACATAGGGACCATTACTTTACAGGGGCGTGGGGACTGATTTCTAGATACTGCCACACCCCCATATATAATATAAGGCACTAAGTTTGCCCAGAAGCAGAAGCCCATGGCAACCAATAAGACTACCTGCTAATTGGTTGTTATGGGTTACTGCCCCTGGGCAAACTTAGTGGCTTTTATTACATAACCCTATGAGTGGCTATAACAGATCATTTTAGGTGTTTATATGTGTTTGGCATTTTTAATAGCATGCATATAAGAAAAAAACATGAACTGTTTTATGGGGCCCTGTTTTGTGTGTAGTCATCATTTTCTCCAATATAAACAGGGCGAGGACTAAATTACCTATGTGTAAGGAAATAGAGGTAGGCACTCGCAGGTTAACTGCAAAATGTTTTAATCGCACAACATGTTTTGGACACGGCCCTTTTTCAAGTGTTAAGGTTTAAATGACCTACTCCTTATATATTTCTTTATAATATTGGTTCCTGAACTGGGTGTAGTGAGCAAAGCAGTAGGTTTGTGGGGGAGTTACCATTTCTGGAAAACTTCAAAATGACATTTCTATGTATATACTTGCAGGAATATATGTTCTCCCAAGATGCAGTCGATGTTGACATAATTTAATGGAAGCTGCAGCAAGGCTTGGGGAGGGGGGGGCTTCAGAATAGAAAACGGGCAACAATGAAGTGGAAGATACAATGAACAAATCCACATTTAGTGAATCAAGGCAGTCAGTGCACAAAAGTTCAGGGCTACTGGTCACTTTCTTTAGAGATAAATACATGTTTTTATTAACAGTTGTTGCTGAGTAACTTGTAGAGTTTGATTTTAGAGCATAGATTGAATTTATGTACCATCTGTATTATAAATTGTTATCAGTCAGCAGCTCTTTCACTCAGTGTCAGTTTTGGGTAGAGTAGGTGCCAGCAGACAGACGGTTTTACATATACTAAACTTGATGAACCGAGGGTTATGTACTTATAATACACAAAAGCCATGAATATCCTGTAAATTATATCCTTATAAACGGTGAGTAGTGATGTCATCAGTTATAAACGGTGAGTAGTGATGTCATTTCTGTCACATGACTCACTAAAATGTGTGTATTATAATAAATAAAGTACCCCCAGTTGTAAAATATGAGGATATTAGAAGTTACAACAACAGGCTCTATTAGCCTGCACCGTTAGTTGTGGATAATATATTTGGCCAACAGTTGCCCTTTAAGTGTTTTTCATAAAGACTCAAGCTAGAGTGCAGGGAATAAAAAAGATAATCAAAATTTTTTATTGATACATTCTCTGACAATATCACAGGGCAATTTGGGGAGGGTGTCTCACGAGGTTGGCACGTAAGCAGAAAATACTCATTACAAACAGTAGAAAACATACATGCTTTTTTTGTCACATCTGAATCCACGGAGTGGCCTTCGGAGACTGGGCACAGACAGATCATCGAAGGCAGGCTTACGTAAATGTTGGCCACCATGCCTCCAGACCTGTCAGCAAGACTCCCGTCATGGGCAAATGAAGTAAAACCAAACACAAACAGTAGAATCTTCCGACAGTAAAAAGAAATGATGCAAGGAAAGAACATGCATTCAGAGACAGGAAACCCCGAGGTCATCAGGCAATCACATACCAGAACCTGCCAGCCAATCACGCTCAGGAGTAGTCTGAGTCGCGCACACACAGTTTTTGGTCTTTATAAAACCTTGTTTTTCTTAAGAAGGAAAAAAAAAAAAAAAAATAAACAGAGGGAACAGAGAGATATAGAGGGAAAACATCTCGGGCTGAATGAATTGCAACCAGAAGAATGAAGGAACAATAGAAAAATGTGCTTCAAAGTGAATGTTGGGCGAGAGAAGTGCTGTTGGCTGGAGAGAAGAGGGACCTATGGGAATGGACTCCCCAAGGATGGAAAAAAATGGAACATGGAGTAGGAAAGGAGATATTTGTTATATGCTGAATGTTCATCAGAAACTGTACAGTAAGGTCTGAGTCTGGTGGTCCCGGGAGATGCGGAAGAGCCCTGTTAACTTCCACTCAAGGCTTTCTTCACCCAGGGCTCGGCGCTCATCCCTTTGTCCCGGCTTCCGACAGTCAAGCCGGGAACAGTTCAGATGGCTTGGATGAAGCAGCTGTTCCAGCCCTCAAGGGCAGTGCACCATCATGTCCCAAAAGCTCCTCTCCTCCCATGATTGGCCGCTGTAGGAGAGGCGCATGGTAGAGAGGGAGCAAGCTGCACCACACAACGCAGGAGTGAAAATGTTGCCGCTCCTTTCATCTTGAATGAGGAGGCAGTCTATATCACCAGGTTGTTATAGCTGACATAATTTTTCTTGGTTGCTGGACCTGAAACAGGAAGAGAAGACACAATTAGTGATTTTTAATTGTATATACATATTTTCAGCTTTATTCTGAACTGCTGGTCACATATTGGATGTAAAATGACATTTTCCAGATCGTTCCAGTATAATTGTGGCCCAAATGCATGAAAAGAGATGCAGTCAGATTTATATTGATGCCTAATATTTCCAAGTTAGTCCTAGCATTTCAGTGTGGGAAATGGATCACTTCCCTTTTCCATGGTACTAACTGATTTTCTGCTATCAACTTCTGGATGTTACCCAAAACTAAATCTCTTTAAAATAGAATTCATGGTTATTTCCTCCATCTTCCCCTGCCCCTCAGGTCTCACTCACAGTCAATAACATCACCTTTCAATCAGGCTCACTGTCTAGGAATGATCTTAGACTCCTATCTGTCTTTTACACTGCACATCCAGACACTTGCCAAATCCAGCTGCTTTTATTGGCACAACGTTTCTCGAATGAATAGGACCTCACCTCAGCTTAGATACAACTAAAATACTTATTCAATCTCCTATTATTTCCCTCCTTGACTTCTGCAAATTATTCCTTGCAGGAAATAGCATTTCCCAACTCCAATCTGTTAAACGTTGCTGCTCCACATCAGCTGCTCCCATGTGCACATCCTTTCACTGGCTCTCAATCTCCTCTCAAATCAAATGTATGTATTTATTTATTTTTCTTTACTCTAATGTAATTTTTATTTTGTTCAGATTTATTTTCATGATCTTTTGTTTTTATCTTTATTGCTCTTGGGTTGTCCATGAAGATCATCATTTGTTATTCTATCTTTGTGCTTCTGCATTAAAATTTCTGGAATTTTGTTTATGTACTGCTTCATTATTGATTTGTTTATGAAAAAATAATAAACACGTTGTAAAGTGAAATCAAATTCAAATACTAACACTCACGTGCTAGGCCCTTAACAATGAAGTCCCTCCTATATCTCAGATATAATTTCAAAATACACTCCTTTACACGACCTATATTCTACTTCATATTGATCTTCACTTCTATTCTCATCTCATCACTTCATGCCATTACCGAGAGCAAAACTTCTCTTGGTCTTCTGCCTGGCTCTGGAACTCTCTGTTCCAAAGACACACTAAACACCCACCTGTTTAAGAAAACGTATTCAATTTATCTTTATTGACCAGACAATAACTTCACCAATTCACCAATTGTTTCCATATTCCATATGTTTCAAATGTACCCTTACCCTATACATTGTAAATAGGCTTGGGTGTATTTGACCCATTTCGGCAAAAATGTTGCCGATACCCATTTAAGTCTATGGGCGTCAAAAAAATTTTGACGCGCCACAAATTTTTCTTTGTGACGTGCAACGCCATACAAGTCTATGGGCATCGTTTCCGCAGCGAAACAAGGCGAAAAAAAATGCCTGTCCCTAATTGTAAACTCTTGTGAGTAGGGCCCTCTGATTTGATTTTTATTCTGTAACCCTTTTTTGTTAAAATGTTATAAGACCCTGTTTATTATAAATGAATGTAAAGCACTGTGTAACTTGCTGGTGTTATTTAAATAAATGATGGGAATTGGACTATTGGCTGGAGGAAAGCTGATTTCTTCAACACTGCATTCACTACTGGTTCTGAATACTTGGGCGCAGATTTATCAAGGGTCGAAGTGAAAATTTGAATTTAAAAATTTGAATATAAAAATATGAATTAAAAAATTTGGTTTTTGAGCTATTTTTAGTGTACTTCGACTATCGAATAGTCCAAAGTTTGATTTGAATTTGAAAAAAATGTGACTATTCGAATATTGAAATTTATCATGTACTGTCTCTTTAAAACTTCGACTTCTGCCATTCACCATCTAAAACCTGCCAAATTGCTGTTTCAGCCTATGGGGGACCACCTAGAGTCATTTGGTGGACTTTGAAAAATCGTTTTTTGGGGCAAATACTTTGATTCGAATTCGATTGAATGCGGTAAAACTTCTATACGAACGATACGAATACAGCCTATTCACCCGAAATGAATAAGTTTGATTTTTTTTTTAATAGATTTCGATCTGTCTTTTTTTATTTGGATTTTGAGTTGATGGGAGTTTAAAAAAAACTCCCATCACCTCAAAATTCGACCCTAGATAAATCTGCCCCTTAGAGTAGCGCTGCAAAAGGCAAAACTACATTTTGAGGTTTCAGAATGCCTTTACTCTGGGTTCAGCAACCCCATTAACGGGAAAACATTGAATTCATTGTTTAAATTGCTCTTGCAATTTTGTTTTCTCCAGCCCTGCTACGTAATCCCAGTAAAAGACACTTGTTATAGTGCAGTTACTCTACAGCGTGGGACTTTCTGGCAGACAATCATTGTGGAAACAGATATAGAGGCTAAGTCACAAAACATTAAGGGATTGCTTGTTTTCAATGTGAAGCAACACAGACGAGCCATTTATCTAAACCAAAATCCTCAGTCAGCAGAAAAAAAAGTGTATTTCAGTAAATAAAAGATACAGAAATGCAAGACAGTTATTGTTGTTATATTTTAAGGATTGCAGTTTTAAAAAGCCGTGGTACCCGCACAAGCTCACATCCAAATGTTATTGTTGTGTATAGGCAGCTATGTATAGTTACAAGTAATCTAAAAGCAACATTTGCCAACGATATATACAGTATACCATGTGAAGCCTACAGTTGCTCCCATGATGTCTTCTGTAGTGCTCCATCCCTTCTCATCTTTAGGTTAGACACACACACTCCCTAATCAATACAGGGCCTCCTTTAGATAAAGTATGGCTGCTGTGTGGGGTGCAGAAATGACTGCTAAAGTGCAAGAACTATACATGTGGTTAAATGGAGAGGTGTCCCTAGAGCTCAAACTAAAAATACTAATATTGTCCTTATAGCCTTATGTTCTACGTCTTCCAATGACCTACTGTATAGAAGCCACAGTTGTAGTGACATTTCGGGGGTTATTTACTAAACTCTAAATGCCAAAACCTCAAAAAAGTGTGGTTTTTTTACTATAAAATCCGAATTTTTATAAAAAAAAAAACCCTAATTTTTCAGGATTTATTGTACCTTGAGGATTGAAAAAGTCCAAATCCGGCATCCCAGAGCTGCTGAGGTTGCATATACAGTAAGTCAATGGGAGTAGTCCCAAAGATATTTTGATCTGCGCTGGGTTTTGTGGTTTTAGGGCAAAAATCTGAAAAATTTGTACTATTTTTTCCCCCCGATTTTCTGTTTTTTTTTTTCCCCCCAAACAAAATTTTCGGGAAAGTGTATTAATAAATAAGGAGAAAAAAACTGTGCGGATTTGGTCGGAGTTCTTTTCAGAAAATATTGAGATAAATTTGGACTTTGATAAATGGGCCTCTAAAGGGGTTATTTGTTCGAATGTCAAAAAAAAAATGTTGTTTTTTTTACTATAAAATCAGAATTTTTTGTGGAAAAAAACTATTTTTTAGGGATCTATTATACCCTGAGGATGGAAAAAGTCAGAATCCGAAAATCCGGCATCTCAGACCTGCTGAGGTTGCAAAGATACAGTATCTTGATCTGCGCTGGTTTTCCTGCAATAAAGATTTCATGGTTTTTGGGCAAAAATCCTAAAAATTCAAACAATTTGGTTTTTTTTTCACAATTTTCTGTTTTTTTTCCAACAAACAAAATTTTCAGGAAAGTGTATTAATAAATAAGGAGAAAATCCCATGCGGATTTGGTCGGAGTTACTATTAAGAAAATATTGAGATAAATTCGGACTTATAAATGGGCCTCCCAGTGCCCATTTGATTCGAAATGCACTCAAACTCCAGGGTTCCAACAATACCATTGCTAAAATCACGCCCTCACCCAGATAACCATCCCCTGCATTAAAGCAATTACAGTTCTAATGTAGGTTTTTAAATAATGTATATGAGATGTAAAGAGTTGGTAAGTTTGGCGAGGAGAAGCTTTGTGGAAGTCAGTTGGATAGAAGAGAGTAGATTAATGTGACCAGTAGTGAGAGGATGACAATTGAAGTCAACCATGAAAAACTCTGGGCCCTATACCAGCTGGATATTTGTGCCCCTATGGCACCGTAATGTAGTATTATTTTCCAAAGATCGAGAAATGATGAAACCAAGGACAATAATTCCATCTGCACCATACTAATGGCAACTTGGAATGAGAGGGGAAATAACTGTTACGTTCACTTTGGATAAAACACTTCTTAATTCCCACCTTCCTGTGGCTTAATGAATCCAGTCTGTGATAGAACTTACGCCAGGTAGAACTTTGATTGTCTGCACTTTCTGATTCTGAGCTGCTCTTTTTTACATTCCCAGGCAGTGTTAGGGCTTAGGCAGCCTAAAGAGCGATCCATCAGCTCTTTCAGTTTAGTCCAAGACCTGGCTCCTGGTTTAAAATATGAAGGAGCGAGTGCTAGGTATAAGATGTGTAAAAAAAAAATCACTGTCCTCTCCCTGGGAAAATACTTTAGAAACAATGGATTGTAGGGAAGTTCCTAGTGGAGATAATGATAATGGGCCAATGTGTTTTCCTAAGTGGACTTACCCTTTAGGTTAAAAGGTTTCTCTTATTCTTTATCATATCTTGCTCTTTTTCCTTTGTCCTTTGGCCGGGGACAAGAAAAGGGAAGGAATCGTCCCCTCACTGAGATACATAATTCACTTCAGGGGAAACCAACAAAATGTCAGGTTCACTTTCCAGAACCAAAAATATAATATAATGCACTCAGCACAATTCTCTAGCCCACGTGTAGCTGTTCTGCTACAGTTCTCCTATTCTGATGCCCTTTCAAAAGACTTCCAAGTGCATACATCCCACTGATGAAATTTTATTAAGTTGTAGAAAGGCTGTTATTAAAGCTCTTCATCTTCACCGGTGTGTATGCTGTTATAACTGTAATTTAATTTGCCTGGAATTATATAATAATATATAAGTATATATAATGAATCTAACTGAATTATTTTTGTAACCCCCTACCAAGCTATCCTAGATGCAGCTATTGATCTTCTCTTGCTGTGTATAAGGATGCTGAAGTGTGTTGAGTATGCAAATGCCTGTTTGCTGGGTAGTGTCTAGTGTGAGTTAAAAATAGTACTTGCAAGGGCTTATTTGTTATTGGTATCTGATGTACTAATACTTTAGGTTGCAATACACTAAGAGCTTGCACCTACTTATAGCTCCACTGTGCATGGCACTGCATTAAAAGTTCATGAATGCCAAAAACTTGAAAAATTTGAGGTTTTTTTTACTATTTTTTGTGGAGAAAAAAACTTAAATTTTTTGGTTTTTATTAAACCCTGAGACTGCAAAAGTCAAAATTTGAAAATCCAGCATCTCAGACCTGCAGAGGATGTATCTACAGTAAGTCAATTGGAGAGGTTTCTATTCTTTTTGAAAGTTTCTGTGGTCTGCGCTGGAATTAGCCCGAAAAGTCGACTATTTTGGACTTTTCAGGCAAAAATTCGGAAAAAACGTACAATTCTGGAAAAAAAAAAACTCGATATGATACAATTTTTCGTATTCGATGAATTCATGCTTTTTTTAATAATAAATAAGGTCAAATTGTGGATTCTACTTTGGTCTGACTTTTCTAATTTAAATACTCAGAGATTTTGACAAATAACACCCTAAGGGGGTTATTTATAAAGGTCCGAATACCCGAACCTCGAATAATTCGTGGTTTTCAGAGGAAAAAACTAAGAATTATTTGTGATTTATTCCAATGGTCTGAAAACTCAGAATCCGAAACCCCTGCATCTAAAAGCTCTCGAGGTCCTGTATAAGTCAATGGGGAAGGATCCAGTGTCTTCGCTGATGTCCATACCGATATCTGATGAGTTTGGGGTTTCTTCGCAAAAAATGCTAATATTTTGTTGTTTTTGCACAGATACCATGAACAATTCGGAGTTTTCGGTGAAAGCTCAGAAGTTTGCCTGATCCTACTTTTTCAGGCTTTTTTCTTCATAAATAAGGTCTATTCGGGCAATCGGAGTTGCTCGGATTTCTAACTTAGAAATACTCCGATAAATTCGGACCTTGATAAATAACCCCCTAAGTGTAGGGGTCAGGATTTGCCTTTCACCTGCAGGAACTCTTACTTCAACATCATGATAATGGAAGGATTTGCATGGGTATGCATGTTAAGGCCCACACCCCTAAGATGTCACTACAACTTGCTGCAAAGGGAAACATTTGTTATAAAGCATATATGCCACACCACCCTCCCAAAAGGAAAATAATGAATCCATGGATCTTTAGACACCTGGGTGTTCTGGTTACAACCTATGAATTGGCTTGGAGAATCTCTACTGACTTGCTTCAGTCGTGTATGAAGACTTCAGATGCACATTCCAGGCAATGCCAAGGTTCCTACAGTGGGTTGTGTCAATAGTTGCAAGAAGAATTGAGGCAATAGAAGTACACGCCAATGCAGTATTGATGGCATGTGCTGAAAGTGACCCAATCCTCACTTTGTTAGTTGCAAATTGCACCTGATTTTCCACAATGCACATGTACAACAGCATTTGTATTGATGCCTCGCATTCAATAGTGGCAACCACAATGACACTGGAATCCTGGGGAAAACACTGCATTGTGGGAAAAACATGACAAAAATTGCACTGTGTATACTGCATTGTGCATGTAAGTGGGCTTTATAATCCTATTTAATAAAGTTGAAGTGTCTCTGCGTCCAGTCCCTGTGTCCGTGGGATTGCGCTACTGCGCATGTTCCCCCACGTACCGTCTCTGGCGAATGTTTGACTACATATGTTCTATCGCCCGTTAATTTAACGGGCTTAATGTCTAGTGTTTTATAATGTCTTATTGATTGTAGAGTATGTTATAAGAGGGTTATGGCAATACAGGTATGGGACCTGTTATCCAGAATGCTCAGGACCTGGCGTTTTCTGTAAAGATCTTTCCGTAACTTACCTTAAGTCTGCTAAAAATAATGTAAACATTAAATATACTGAATAGTAGTGTTGGGTGAAACGCATTGAAGTCAATGGGCATCTAAATTCTTATGACGAGCATCAAATTTGACGCCCACGACAATTTTGATACGTGTTTATTTTGTCCAAATACATTAAAGTCAATGGGCGTCCAAATAATTTTGACGCGCAACAATATTTATGCGCTTGACTACTCTGCCACACGCCAACATTTTTTTCACTCATCGGCGGAGTTTTTTATTGTTTTTCCAAAATCTAAGTTTAAAGTTGAATTAACCTGTTTCGCCAGCGGATTTTCGCTGCCGTTTCGTGAATTTATTCGCCAGCATCAAAATGCAGAAATTTGCCGCCAATTCGCTCCTGGCGAATTTATTCGCCCATCACTACTGAATAGGCTAATCATCTCTTAGTTTGGATCAAGTACAAGCTTGAGAAAAAGAAAATCAATTTTTAAAATTTGGAATATTTGGATTAAATGGTGTCTATGGGAGATAACCTTTTCATATTTCGGAGCTTTCTGAATAACTGGGGTAACATTCTTACAGAGCATCTTGCATTTAACTTTTAACTTTTTAAAATTTAACCTGTTTTCTATCCAGTAATCAATTGTATCAATAAAGACAAATGCTGCAAAGAAGGGGGTGGAGAGCACTAGGTCAGCTATGAAGCAACTAGATAAGGCTGATTCAGTGGACCAATACTGATATATTATAGGTTATTCTATATTTATTTCACGTAAAACATTTAATTAAATCCAAAAACAATATGGTGCTATTAAAAATGATCTTTCTTTCAATGCCATTAGGGAGCCACTGTAGCAAATGTGAGGGAATGGGACAGGGAAGAACATTAAATGCAATTATTCTAGAGTCCTGAACACTGCAGGGCCATAATGTGCAACCATGATCAGGTCCATCGTACTCCCGCATAATTCTCTTTGAAGGGCCCACAATTCTCTTCACCTCCACGACTGTTGCTTGCCAAGGATCCATCCATTTCTCCTGTTTTATTGAGACAGTGCTTGAGCATACGTGCCAGTATTATAAAGGAAGGAGTAGTATCAATCAGGTGAGACCAGCACTTACTGGTTTCCATCTCGTTGACAATTATGGACTGTTTGTGTTGTTAAAGGGGTTGATCACCTTCCAAACAGTTTGTTCCCCAGAAATAAAGACTTTTTTCAATTACTTTCCATTATTTGTTTTTTATTGTTTTTCCAAAATCTAAGTTTAAAGTTGAATGTTCCCGTCTCTGGTGTTTGAGCCTGGCAGCTCAGTAATTCAGGTGCAGATTCTGAACTGTTACAGTTTTGCAACATTTAGTTGATACATTTCTCAGCAGCATCTCTGGAGTATTTGCAACTATTGTATCAATTCTAACAGCTGCCTGTAGTGATGGGCGAATTCGCGAAACCGCATTGAAAATTCGCCGGCATCACAAAAATGGACGCCACCATTAAAAATGGATGGCCGGCGTCAAAAAGAAGACGCCGGCGCCGTTTCTCAAATTTTGTGCCATTTCGAAAAATTCGGGAATTTTTTGGCAAAGCGAAACGCCCCAAATTTGCCCATCACTAGCTGCCAGTAATGAAACTCAGAGATTCTGCTCAGCAGGGACAAAGATAAGAAACGTATCAACAAATTTATCAATTTGGAACAGGTTACAGGGTCGGCGACCCCCCCCCCCAGAGCTGCTTTAGAAGGTGAAAAAAGACACTTTACACTTCAATATTAGAAAAACAGTGACACAGAAAATTTAAAGTAATTGGAAAAAGTCGTTATTTCTGGGGATCTAACTGAAAACAACTAGTTGTTTGAAGGTGAGCCACCCCTTTAACTTGTATGTGATAGTGGTCTCATTCTGTTTGCAAGAATAACATTGCAAAGGTACACGTCTGCCATGAGAATATTAGAGACAGCCCCTTGTCTGATATATAACACAAGAGTCATCCAAAGTTTCATTTATCTTTTAAAAACAAGGGAAAAGTTACTCTTTCCGATGGAGATGTTATCCATTCTTTGTGCCCTTATGTTAGGGTTTAAGGGCAGAGACACACCTGGGGATTCGGATAGATTAAGTCGCCCAGCTTCTTCTTCGGGTGAAGTTTTCACGTGAGGCAACTTTGGAAACGAAGCACTCTGTGTGCCATCCCGCTGGAGATTTAGATTCTAGCCTGCAGGAAGGCAGCTAGGAGAGATTAGTCGCCCGAAGAAGAGGCGATTTGTTTGCCAGGCGACTTATCTCCCTGAATCTCCACGTGTGTCTCTGCCCTTAGTTAACAGGACTGCTTATGGAAGTGAGCTGATTCAGTAGTGCACATGTGATTGGTTGAATTCTCATATTCTATAGAATACAGTAAGTATTTTTTGATATTCCCACACTTGAAAATCAAGATGATGCTTGATCCATAAACCTGCACCATCTATCGTCGCTTAGTCCGAGGTTCCCTACAGCCTCTGTTAAACTCTCATATTCTAATTGGAAGAACTACAAGCATGGTGGTTTAGGACCATTAGTGGAACCTATTCTAAACTTAATGGGGCAAATTTACTAAAGGGTGAATTTTCATACACTTCATTAGGCACAATTTTGCTAACACTACACTAATTAACTAAAATGCAAAGTTGAGTCTCTGCAGCCAAACACTGGTGAAGTTTCACTTGCGTAAATTCGTCATCTTGAGCATTTCCTAACGAACTTCGGCTAATGTTTGTTTCTGCCTAGCAAAACTTCGTTAGAAACACTTATGCTTAGGTCAATTTGAAAAGGGCAAAGGACATATAGGTCGTATACAATATGGGGTTTATTTATCAAAGAGTGAAGTTAATAGTGAAGTTCCGCCACTAGAGTGAAATTCTGCCACTTCCCATTCATTTCTATGGGGTTTTTAAAGGCGTATTTATCAAAGGGTGAAATTTCACTTTCACCCATTGATAAATACGCCATTTAAAATCCCATAGAAATGAATGGAGAGCTGCGGAATTTCACTCTAGTGGTGGAACTTCACTCTTTAATAAATTTACCCCTATATGTCTTGAATAGTGATGTTGGTGCAAAGTGAAGTGACCACTTATTAAAAATGTTCAAGGAAGCAAAATAAAAACTAGAGAGATCCTCTAATGCCCTAGACATGAGCCAACCCTTAAAGAAATGTGGCATGCCCCTCAAATGGTTAAAAAAAAAAGTTCAACCAAAATGTTTTAGTAGTTGCAACTTTTAAAGACAATCCCATATTAAAACGTGAAAAAAACGCCAGCGTTTTATATAATTTTTATGATTCTTCGGCAAACAGGATATGATGTCACTGACATAAGATTGAGGAGGAAGAAGCTTCATCTGATCAGTTTGCCAGGTCTAAAGTTGCGAAGGAAACTCTGGCGATAGAGGTAATGTTCTTTAAAATTGGCACTTTAGTGAATTTGCGGAGTAACGATCGCTCGCCTGATCGAAACTTGGCCTGGCGAGAGGGCACAAAACGTTGTTAGCTATGGTCTCTATCGCTAGCGAATTATCCTCTACGCCTGTTAGATATGCAATCTGGATATCCAGCAGAAACTTTAGACCCCCAACAGGAAGAAGACTGAGGTTTAACGTGCTTGGTGTAACAAGATGAGAATCATCTCACTACATTGTGCATTTGCTTCATTCCTTATCCCCCTGATCTTTTATTTTGATTTATGGCTCCTATTATCCATTCTAGGCAGATGTGTCCTATATCAACCGTGACAAAACACTGCTTGTAAGGACCAATACAAGCAAAGAAAAACCTGAATTAACATCCGTGAAAAATGTTTATGCCTGTCCTGGATATTAATAGAATGTGGCTGTAAAAGGTCACAGCGCTTGCTCCTGTCCATGGAATCATCTCTATAACACACCGCTAGAGCCCAATAATGTGAGTGACAAATCCAGACAGTGAGAGGATTATCCCCTTGGATGCTCAAGTATGGCCAGTTCGTAGGAGTGCCAAAACACTCAGAGCTCTCATTGCAAAACCTTGGCAAGCTTGATATAACGGTTTTATAACAGTTTTCCCGACAAGGGTGGCAATGAGTTAAATACAAGGAGAGCTGCTGCATCATCCCAACAATATTCAGTATATCTTCTCACAGCTAATCAGCATGGAATGTAGATTTCACCATATTTTTAATTCATTTCATACTGAATCCTAAGTTATTTATAGGATAGCAGGAGCTAGCAGGATCAAGGTTAATTGCCAGAGTGGGGTCTAATCTTTGTACTTTGGCTAAGCCAATGTCCCTTGTCCCTCATACAAGGCAGCTGTTCCTCTTTATATAAAGAAGCAAAAGACTTATAAAAACATATTTGTTCCTATAAAATGAGACCTCAGAGTGCCTTAATAAAGTAGCACATCTGGCACACAAAACTGCAAACATTTCAGTAGTAATTGTGACAAGTTGGGGATTTTTGCAGAGAATAAGCTGTCTAATTCCAGGCAGTGCTATTCTGTGGCTACTAAAGCAAATAAAGTTTTATCTTACCAGGGACCTATAAAGAAGCAACATTATGTTTTCATCCCTTGAGTCAATACCCGTTGTTATGCAAGATAGAACTTTATTTGCTTTAGTAGCCACAGAATAGCACTGCCTGGAATTAGACAAAAAAGAAGCTTGAGAGGGGACATTATAAACAGATAGTGGGGACATTTTTTTCCACAAAATGGATCACCGTACCAGAGGCCACCCCTTTAGACTAGAGGAAAAGAACTTTCATTTGACGCAACGTAGGTGGTTCTTCACAGTCAGGACAGTGAGGTTGTGGAATGCACTGCCGGGTGATGTTGTGATGCTGATTCAGTTAATGCCATTAGAGAGGCTTGTGAGCGTATGTATGTATACATGCTGAGTTTCATTTGGAGAGGTTGAACTTGATGGACTAGGGTCTTTTTTCAACCCAACTTAACTATGCAACTAAGTTGCTGGCTATAATGTATATATTTTTTCCAGAGAAAACAACCCCAACCTTGACAGTCTACCCTCATAATTTAAGTCTTCCATCCCTCTAACCAGTTTAGTTGCAGTTAGTCTCTGCACGGCACTGCATACTCCAGATGAGGCCTTACCAGGGACCTATAAAGAGGCATAATTATGTTTTCATCCCTTGAGTTAATGCCCTTAACTGTGGTATTCCCTAATTTTTTTACATTTGAATGTGGCTCAAAAAAAATGGTGGGTACCCTAGTCTAGACTAAAATCACTCATCCTGGCCCCATCAGTTACTTGGTTTGCTATACTTCAGCTGTGAGGAACACTCACCCTGGTGGCCTAGTGGGCCTGCGTGGACGTCCGCCGCGTTGATCTTCCTTCCTGCTTCACTAGTTTCTCTATGTTGTGCGCGGTGCGCACTTCCATGTTTTATGCGCATTTGACACTGGCGTCATGACGTCATTGCGCAAAGGCGCCAAATTCAAATAGTATTTAAAGGGACCTTGTAATTGTAATGATTGTCCGTTGTTAGGTTCATCCTTGTGAGTTCCTGGAGCTATTTCTGTGAAATCCTGATTATCTGATTATTGTTTTGACCCCTGCGTGCCTGACTACTCTAACTTCTGTGATCCTGACCCTTGCTTGTTATCCGACTATTCTGACCCATGCCTGTCTGGCCGTTCTGATTGATTTTGCGGTTTTGACCCTTGCCTGTCCGACTTCGCTTGAATTCTGACCGCACTGACCCGGCCTGTTTGACTACACTCTACGTCTGTTCCTTAAACTGTGATCTTCTGCCCAAAAGACTTTAACGATCGTGCCCCTCTGCTCGTCCAGAACCCTCGCTTGACTCCTTTCTTATTAAGATCTGGCGACATCCAATTAGCCGAGGGCTCCTCCCGTGGTGAAAGGCGGCTGTTAAAAGCAGCAGCAAGAGCCGATGACAGGGAGCCTAGAATTGGTTCTGGATTCTGGGTGCAGATCGTGCCACCAGCATAGGAAACATTCATCTCTACCCTACAGAGAGGGCAGGGTTAATGCAGTCAGTAGGGTATCCAAAGTAAGTAAAGAGCAGGGAGCTATAAAACAGTTTTAAGTGCGCAGACAGCTAAAGATATAAATCCAGCCTTTCAGCCCTTGCCCTGCATGGAGAAGGATTTGAAGGCAACGCTACCAATTTATCATGCAATGCTCAGAGCAGAATTTAAAAACGGAAAATGTTGAGGACACTTAGGAAAGAATAAACATGCATTTAATTGCAGTGGAAGTTGTAATGACTGTTATGGTCAAACCCATGCTGAAGTTCTAAAGGGTCCTGGATCAATATGCATCTCCCACCATACATTAATATCATGACTACTAGTATTCCGAAAGTGCCAGGGATGCTCGGATATACTGGGCCCCTTAATTGCAAGGTTTGTATGGATTCATTAAGGAAACCCTGCATTACTATGCAGCACCGCACTATTGAATTGTTCTTTCTTTTTTTACTCCTTTGTATAGATCTCAAACTCAACCCTGGGGGGAATGCTGGCATTGTTATTTAGCGAATGCGGCTGGTAATATGCTACTTTTTTATTGTCCAGCATCTATAGAATGTTCTTGTAGCCGACAATGTAGAAAAATATCAGGAGACAGAAGGGTCGAGGATGTCTTTGATGATTGAGCCTGCTGAGACTTAACAAACACCCTTGAATATAAGATGTGACCTAGATGTGTTTTAACCTACAATACCTGCTATCCCACAGCCACACTCCCTTCCCAGAGACTATTATCCCTATTGCTACCATAGGCAAAGTCTCTTCCTACTATACCTGCTATCCCACAGCCACAGTCCCTTCCCAGAGACTATTATCCCACTGTTACTATAGGCACCATCTCTCCCTACTATACCTGCTATCCCACAGTCACACTCCCTTCCCAGAGACTATTATCCCACTGTTACTATAGGCACCATCTCTCCCTACTATACCTGCTATCCCACAGTCACACTCCCTTCCCAGAGACTATTATCCACTGCTACTATAGGCACCATCTCTCCCTACTATACCTGCTATCCCACAGTCATACTCCCTTCCCAGAGACTATTATCCACTGTTACTATAGGCATCATCTCTCCCTACTATACCTGCTATCCCACAGTTACACTCCCTTCCCAGAGACTATTATCCACTGTTACTATAGGCATCATCTCTCCCTACTATACCTGCTATCCCACAGTCACACTCCCTTCCCAGAGACTATTATCCCACTGTTACTATAGGCACCATCTCTCCCTACTATACCTGCTATCCCACAGTCACAGTCCCTTCCCAGAGATTATTATCCCACTGTTACTATAGACACCATCTCTCCCTACTATACCTGCTATCCCACAGTCACAGTCCCTTCCCAGAGGCTATTATCCCACTGCTACTATAGGCACTATATCTCCCTACTATACCTGCTATCCCACAGCCACAGTCCCTTCCCAGAGACTATTATCCCACTGCTACTATAGGCACTATCTCTCCCTACTATACCTGCTATCCCACAGCCACAGTCCCTTCCCAGAGACTATAATCCCACTGCTACTATAGGCACCATCTCTCCCTACTATACCTGCTATCTCACAGCCACACCCCCTTCCCAGAGGCCATTTTCTAATCACTACTGCTACTGTGAGGAGGTGTTTGGAGAGCTCTGTGGAGTTGTGGCTTTTCCTAGGCCCGGCTGGGTCTGGGGGTTAGTATTGTAGACACTTCTGCTTTGTTTTTATTGCCTTTCCCCACTCCATGGGGAAGAAGGAGACTATGCCTGCAAGTTATTCAGTGAAGACCCGTTTGGGCAGTAGCAGGAGGGCTACTGATCCTAATATAGAGGTGACCGTGGAACGCAAAACAAAGGGCAAGGTTTCCTGCTCCATTAAAGGAAAGAAAAAGAAAAGAAAAAGCTGTCCGAGAAGCGGCATGGAGAGTGACTCTGACTCTGTGGAACTGGAGGCTGGTGTTGGAGTGACTGCAGGGAGCTGCGGAGCTACAACAGAGGCAAGCCAGGAGGAGAGAGTGGAGTCTGATGGCTGCAAGATGGCTGCTGACAGTGAGGAGCCTAGGAGTAGTGTGGCCCTGGAGGTTGCAGAAAGTGCTCTGACCAACCAGGAGATGGCTACAGACAACATGGAGCCTGAGTGCAGTATGGCCCTAGAGGTTGCAGAAAGTGCTCTGTGTGACCTGGAAATGGCGGCTGCCAGTGAGGAACATGGAAACCGTGTGGCCCTGGACACTGAGCAGGTAATGACTGTGACCCCCATGGGGAAAGCAGAAGTGAGTGAAGGGAATTTTCCCAAAGTGAGTGAGACTGTGATACAATATGACACTATTATTAAAGTATTGAAGGACCTGAGGAGTTTGGAAGATAAACAAAACTGTTTAAACAGAGACATTGATAATCTGATAGATGAACTGCAGTCGCTGAAAGGAGAGAGGAGAAACCAGGTTTTACGGGAGTTGACTTTCCTTGATAAGGATTTGAAGGAGACCGAGACTTACATTAAAGACATTCTGAATGTTATTGAGCCATGGAAGGAGCTTTATGGAAACCTGCAGAGGTTTAAGGAGATGCAGGAAGGCAAAGTGACTGCTGAGACTCTGCTTAAAGTTACTGAACTGCGGGTTCAAAAACTGTTGCTGAATGTAGCAGTGCTACAGACATTACACAATATAATAGTGTTGGAAATAATCCTGATAACCATACGGATAATGTGTGTGCAGCTGCTGTGAGTGCTGGGGGCAGTGAGGTGCAGGTGAATGCAATAAATGCAATTAATACAATGCATGTGAGTGATGAGGCTGCTTTGGCTGAAGGGGGAGTGAGTGCAATGAATGCGGTGAGTGCTGGGGGCAGTGTGGAGCAAGTTGCAGAGAGAGGTGCAGCTGAGGTGCATGTGGTTGATGCAATGCAAGTGAGTGGGGGAGGGGAGGGGAGGGGAAAAATGGTGTTTATTCTGCTGGGGAGAGCAATGTGCAAGGTGGGAGTGAGAGGGCTGCTGGAGGTAATGTTTGGGAAGGGAGGAGGTTCTTTGCACGTGAGAGGGAAGATGACTCTGATGATCAGATTGATAAGAGAATAAATGAAGTTAAAATTAAGTGGGAGAATGAGAGAGAGGATTTCCCGGGGCGCAGGTTTGTTGCCAGAAACATAATTAAACAGTTTTTGGATTTCACCCCACAAGATATTTATGCTCTAACAAGTGTCACAGATATTGAATTTGATGTCAGTTTTAAATTATCCCAAGGGTTAGAGGAATTCTGGAGGAGGTATCATCTGAAGAAAGAGGCCAAGGAGTGGGAGGGGTTTAGGGTAATACCTGTCTCCAAACCTGAAACTAAAGTAGTGACTATAATGATGAAGAATGAGACGGTACATGAGCAGGACGTCCTCATATGGCTCAGGCGCCAGTGCTCTGTCTTATCCCCCCTGGTGTGACTGTTTGATGAGGAGGGTTTCTGGACGGGGGGTTATAAAGTCCAAGTTAAACTGCATGTAGAGAAAAATGTTCAGAGTCATCTCCCAAATTCGTTTTTCATTGGGAAAACAAGGGGTGTCTGCTTCTATGTGGGTCAGCCCAGACTATGCTATAAATGTGGGTCCAACAGGCATTATGCCATGAAATGTAATGTACAGAAATGTGCTTTGTGTGGGGAGACTGGGCACCCGAGCAAAGAATGTGTCCAGGCAATAAAGTGTAACCTGTGCATGAAGTCAGGCCATGTTTATAGATCATGCCCCGAAGCCTGGCGCAACATTCAGCGAGCTTGTCCCAATTTGGCACAGGAGATGAGCACCCCAATGCCAGGGGAGAACCTGCCACAGACTGAGACAAGGAGGGAGGAGAGAGCAGAAGGGGTAAGAGAAACAGCTAGAGGGCCCCAAACAGAGGTGAGAGGGAAGGAGGCAGAGAAAGATGGAAGGAAGAGTGACACAGGGAAGAGTGAAAAGACAAAGGTACTGATGTCCCATGAGAAGGGGAGACGAAGGGATGAGTGGAAAGTGGTGGGCAGCAAATCAAAGAAGAAAGTTAAAGAGAATAAGTGCCCTGGTGTAATTCCCATTGAAATTGAAAATAGGTTTGTTTTGCCAGGAGGGAAATCATGGGGAGATTTGGCAGAGGAAGAAGAGGCGAGAATAGAGGAAACACCTGAGAAAAGGAAAAGTCTCCCTTCCGTTATTTCCAGTAGGAAAAAGAGTAAGAGGGAAGAGATTTCTGAATCCCAGGAGGCAGATTGGGAGTCACTGGAGGAGGAGGAGGAGGAGGAGGAAGGAGGGATTGAGAGCCATGAGACAGGTATAAGGATTCAGGTGAAAAGATCAGGAGGTAAAAGTTCAGACAAGTCTTTAAATAAGAAACATAAAGATGGCTCCTGATATGCATTATATGTACATAACCAGAATGTTAAATCTTGTTTATGGGCTGATGGCGGAAACATGATGCTTTGCAGGAATGTTTATTTTCCTTTTTGATGTATTATTGATTTATTGCTTACTTCTGATCTGATTGAAATGTAATTGTATTTCTTTTGTAATTGTTTAATATTTTAATAAAATTCTCTCCCTACTATACCTGCTATCCCACACTCACATTCCCTTCCCAGAGACTATTATCCCACTGCTACTATAGAAACCATCTCTTCCTACTATACCTGCTATCCCACAGTCACAGTCCCTTCCCAGAGACTATTATCCCACTGTTACTATAGACACCATCTCTCCCTACTATACCTGCTATCCCACAGTCACACTCCCTTCCAAAAAGACTATTGTCCCACTGCTACTTTAGGCACCATCCCTCCCTACTATACCTGCTATCCCAAAGCTACGAGTCTTTCCCAGAGCCTAAATTTCCTATATCTGAAGTTCTGCCTGCAAAGTAAATAAAAAGTGGAATTGTTTTAACTTATGGAACATTCTGCTTCTATGCAGAGAAAATTAATTGAAGGCTGCAGGGTAGTCAGCCCCTCGAGGACTGCTCTGTGACCTAAGGCATAATAAACAGTGTCATTGATACCTGATAATGTCACAGTCAAAGAACCCCAATATTTTCTTTAAAGAGATTTTGAAAGCCTGTATATTTCCCAAGCCTGTCTGAATAAACAGATGGGAGGTGGTAATGGCCTTTTTTCTTCTCAACAGGATGGGTTTGTGGCTGAAATGTGTTGGTAGATACTTGTGTTCCTAAGCTTCTGTTCTGGCCAGCAGCTGGAGAGACACAGGAATTGACAGGACCATCGCTCAGAGAATGGATGGTGGCACTAAGCTGTTTCAAGAAAGGCATTTCCAGTCTGCCGGAGGCTTGCACTCATAAATGTTTGTTAAAAGGAATTATCTAGCAAGAGATAAAAGAAGCAGCAAGTGGGTCTCTGTGTTAAGCAGGTCCCCAAATAATTCCTTGTGGGATTTGGGAGCAATGTGGGTTAGTGATTTTAGAAATTACAGGAAACTAAAGGAAAAGAATGCCGTAGTATAATCCCATGCCAAATTTTAATCCTGTATTTAATGGCTATTCATAGAGGCAAGAAAAAAAAGGAGTAGAGGCTAATAAATACATTTCTGATTCAGTGCTGTTACTAGTTACAGTTTAACATTCTCTCTTTATGCTTTAGCAAGATTGTTGGTATTCTACATTATAAGGTACATTGTTCTATATTTATTATTGATAAAACTGGAAGAAAATGCTTGGAGTTGCCTGGGGTGCAGATGTCTGAGCAAGCACAAGGAGAGTAAAGTATGAGATGGATGAGGTGGAGCAGAGTTTAAAGAGCGATGAAAAAAATTTCTGTGCGTGGGCTCAGTACACTGCAAAGAGCTGATGTTGGTATTTCCATTACAGCAGCCTGTGCCCTCATAGATACTGACCCACTGAACCCTGCCCATCCCCTCTAATGGTTACAGGACACTCTGCCACCAACTTGCTGGTACCAGAGGCATGTGAAGAGTTCTGCTTAATGTGCATTTGGGAGGCCATCAAGCCTTTGTACATGAATTGTGAATAGCCCATTGCCCTTCAAGAGGCACAGCAGTAAAGGTTAAAAATAAATAAGAAAAGATCAATGGTCAAGAAAGAAAACACAAAGTGTAAAAGTTTGAAGTGCTGAAGAGATAAATGGACACTTGACATGAAGTAGAGGACACAAAATGGTGAATTATAAAGGATAGTATTGAGTAATGGTGAGAACATGGGCATGCAGAATAATGCCAATAATGCCAATGCCAATATGACTGGAGTCCTTCCTCTGGTGTTTCCCAAATAAAGAGGAGCTCACTGATTGTGTTGAGTAAAAAAAAGCTTGGGTTCTGCTGCTGTCTGCAAACAGAATGGGGCATGCCTATGCCTGAACCATAATGGGCACCATAAAGCAATATTTCACAAGAGATCACTAGCACCCATGGGATCGATGGCGCATGCTGAGCTCTCCACCATGTTCCAGTACAACGTGCAGACCCCAGTGTTGGATGCAATGAAACCTGCCTTAGGGAGCATCATGTACAAAGTGCTCCAACAACATGAAGCTTGGCATGACTTTCTAAGGCCTCAGTTCTGCTGCTAAAAGATTTGTAATTATAGCGAAAAATAAATATTTAATAGAAGCTTCATCATACTCTGAGAGATGTTCAAAATACAATCAATTAAAAATACATCTGTTAGGAAAGGGACACCCTTAAAAATGTATTAGATCTTTCAATCAAAATCTGACACCCAACTCCTGCTTAAAGAGAAAATAAAGTACAACAGATGCTGAGAGGGAGATAGTGGAGATAAATGTTAATTATTTTAGAAACATTAACGAATTTTTAATTGGTTATATTTAGAATGTTTCTTATTTCAGTGTGATGAAGCTTATATTCAATTTCCATTTTCGCAGTAGTTCCCCTTCAAGGATTTTGAGTGGGAAGATCTGGTGTTGAATATTTGGAGTGCTTAAGAAAGCCAGAAAATCTTTAGGACATTTGCGTCTAGGACTGAACAATGACAAAAATGGGTTCGACTTGGAAGGTCTTTGTTTCCCCACAGATCCAGCTGCAGTACATACAGCTAATTCTTTTGTTTGATTCTGGCCAGATAAGCTATAATAAGTTTGAATTTTCCTAAACAAGCCAGAAATCTCGCTTTGTATGAAATGTGTTTGTATATCATTCACTTATTGCTTTCTCGCGTGTCTCCCTTGGTCAGTGATTGGGGAAGCAGGAGAGACACTCAGGCAATGTATGAGACTGTGCTGTCCCTCCACCCTGGCAGCTCATCGGAGAACTCAAGAGGGCTGAAAGTCAAAACCCAAGCTAAAGGGATCCTGTCATCGGAAAACATGTTTTTTTCAAAACGCATCAGTTAATAGTGCTACTCCAGCAGAATTCTGCACTGAAATCCATTTCTCAAAAGAGCAAACAGATTTTTTTATATTCAATTTTGAAATTTGACATGGAGCTAGACATTTTGTCAATTTCCCAGCTGCCCCTGGTCATGTTACTTGTGCCTGCACTTTAGGAGAGAAATGATTTCTGGCAGGCTGCTGTTTTTCCTTCTCAATGTAACTGAATGTGTCTCAGTGGGATATGGGTTTTTACTATTGAGTGTTGTTCTTAGATCTACCAGGCAGCTGTTATCTTGTGTAAAGGTGGCCATAGACACACAGATCCGATCGTACGAATCGAGGATTCGTACGATTTTCGGATCGTGTGTGGCGTGTGACGACATCTTTCGCCCTGCGGAGATCGGTCGTTTGGTCGATCAGTCAGGTTTGATTTTGACCCGACCGATCCCACCGGAGCTCATGGCACATCGTAATCTGATCGTTCGGCCATACGGCCGAACAATCAGATTACCCCCGATATAAACATGCCTGTTAATGGCATATCGGGGAAAGATCCGCTCGTTTGGCAACATCGCCAAAGGAGCAGATCTTTGCATCTATGGCCACCTTTAGGGAGCTGTTATCTGGTTACCTTCCCATTGTTCTTTTGTTTGGCTGCTGGGGGGGGGAAGAGAGGGGTGGGGGTGATATCACTCCAACTTGCAGTACAGCAGTAAAGAGTGATTTAAGTTTATCAGAGCACAATTCACATGACCTGGGGCAGCTGGGAAATTGACAAAATGTCTAGCCCCATATCAGAATTCAAAATTGAATATAAAAAAAATCTGTTTGCTCTTTTGAGAAATGGATTTCAGTGCAGAATTCTGCTGGAGCAGCACTATTAACTGATTCATTTTGAAAAAAAAAAAAATTCTCATGACAGTATCCCTTTAATCTCTGCCTCTAACTGAATCACAGTGAAATTCTTTCTAAAAGGCATGACAGTAAGAATATGGACATGCCATATCTTCTTCCTTTCAGAAGATTTTCTTTTTCCTTTGGGTCCTAAGGAACAGTTGGGGCTGAGTATGCTCCACTGTACAGTAAAAAAGTTTATAAGAAAAGGGCGTTGAGGTAAAGTGCCCAGACGCAAAACCATTGCCTGTCAAGTGGGAAGCCGAGAGTCACAGAGAGTTAGCAGCTGGGGGGAGCACGTTCCAGCAACTTTATTTGAGAAATGCAGACGCATGGGTTGTGTTCTAATTGAGATTGCCTTCATCAGTATGCAATATACCACTCCCTCCCTTTAGGCATCTAGTTGAAGAATCAACTACATTTGTTTGACACGTCTTCCCGCAGTAAATCCATGCTGTCTTGGATCTTGACATTCATTTGACTTAAGATATGCAACGACTGTTTTCTTCAACTGTGTCTCCATTGATTTCCTCTCTATAGATGTCAGGCTTCCAAGCCTATAATTTCCCAACTCGTCTATGCTGCTTTTTTTTTAATGAAGTGGTACTTCATGTGCATTTCTTCAGTCGTCGGAGCTGCTCCCGTCTACAGGGACTAGTTAAAAAAGGCTGTTAATCTGCATCACGCACAATCACATCAATGGTTTCAAATTATACCGTCAAATTCTAGTTATGAGGGTCTAGTAAATAGATTTAGTTCCCGCCCCCTAAGTGTAGTAAATAATCATGTAAAAACTGTCAAATTGTCTGCCTGCAAGTGTTATGGAATAAAACTCCCAATAATATTCTTTAGCTGGCACATGATAAAGTATAGAGCAGTGTGATCGTCAAAATAAAGATATTTCGAGTAGCTGCAGTGTCTACAAGGTGCAGAGTGCACAAGGCAGCCCTGCCCTTACCACTTGCCATAGGATAAGTGCCCTGCACTTAATAATTGACCCACAATATCCAGGGAAACTTATTTACTTGTCATTTACACCATACTAGAATTATCAGAGGAAAGATATTCAAAATGGACACACAATCACTACCTAGACAACTAAACCTCCATCATACTTCTGTGGAAAGTCTGAGCAGTAGGTGAGGGGGGCAGAAGAGACTCTCTAGTAAGGGTAGAAGAAAATAACTCCCTATGTTATTCGTGGACTATAGGGGTTATTTAATATGTGCAAGGCAAAATATGGGCACAAACCACAATTTTTTTGCACTTTGCTCCCTGCCTTGCACATAAGTGAATACTAAAGGTATCTGATCTCTGAAGTGGAAAGACTTATTTGGGTCCCACGTATACAGTGCTGCATGAGTTTGGCAGGCAGAAAGTATGGGATGGACTGTGCTCTACATAAGAAATAAGAAATCCATCGGGAGGTGCAAAATGCAGGCAAACCCCAGACAGAAATGCTCTTGAAAAGGCACTGGGGTCACAGTTTTGCACTTACACTACAGTCTGGGGGCTTTGTAAGTGGTCCCTTTTGTGTCTTACACTTGTTTTTATTACCTTATGGCTGAAACAATTAAGAATTGCACTAAAATTATACATAATATGCCTCAGCTACTATTATATACTGTATGTGATATGAAAGTCTCCCGGGTCAGGGAATCACTTCCCAGCTCTCTCTTTGAAGTGATCGGAAAAAAAAACACACTCATCCTCTTCAATGTTTGCAAACGCGCTCAGAGATAATCCTAAAGGTCAGCATGTTGGAAGTCAACAGAGTTGTCCTTACAGTCAAAACATATAACTCAGATGTCAAATATTTCCATGTCATTAGGGAGGTAATGAAATGATCCAGTGCTGACAGTTTCCATGTTATCAAGAGTTGCCATCTCAGCCCAATACAATGGACACACATCAAATTTGTATCCCGCTTGACCATTTAGCATTTCTGTTTCGTTAAAGGAACAGTAACAACAGGAAAATGAAAGTGTATCAAAATAGTTACAAAATAGTCGAGTATTGACCTGCACTGGTAAAAGTGTTGTGTTTGCTTCAGAAACTTTACCATAGTTTATGTAAAAAAGCTGCTGTGTAACCACGGGGGGCGGCCATTCAAAGCTGGAGAAAAGGCACAGGTCACATAGCAGATAACAGATAAACCCTGTGGGATACAATGGTGATTTATTTGTTATCTGCTGTGTATCCTGTGCCTTTTTTTTCATGGCTTCACAGCGGCTTTGTTTATATAAACTATAGTAGTGTTTCTGAAGCAAAAGTGGAACTTTAACCAGTGCAGGGCAACACTATGTTATATTCAAATTACTTTGATTCACTTTAATTTTTTGGTGTTAGTGTTCCTTTAATGGTTTGTAGGAAGCATTCAATGGAAATAGACAACTATACATTCCCAGAAAAACCTTGACTACGGGTCTCAGTCAGCCTCCAACAGGTCGACCACATTAGCCCAGCGATTGAAAGATATTTGCATTATTATCTGTTGCATTCAGTGACTACATTATTATAAGCCTCATAATTACAATCACAATGTGTAATAGGACTCAGGAGAGGTTTGTTGTACATACTGTATGTGTTTGCTATAATAAAACATAAATACCTACATCATAAGGGACACATCAGTGTAAAACTGCTCAGACACACTAATTAATCAGTCTGGGCCCCTCCCACCTTTATCATATTCACACAGTACAATTCATTCAGTGAGGAATATAATGATAACTTTTCAATTGTTGCCAAAGCTAACCTGACATGTAGCCAGAATATCAGCCGCAGCTAATAAATACATTTCTAATGGGTATCCAGTGTTGATAGTAGTATACAGCAGGGTTGACTTATCTATGGTGATGGGGGTCCAGGTGCACAAGCCCTAGACCTCAGATTCAGGGAGGTGATAGATGCAATTAGATATTCGTAGTGGACTGGCACAAACCGGACCTCACTCCATTACTTGATGCAGTTAAAAGTATATTTTACTTTGCAAAAAAACATCTCAAATGATAAAGCCTTACGCATTTTGTGCCTTATGGGCAATTAATCATAGGCTAAAGATCTTCTGAATGCAAAGTGATATTTAAATGAAAATGAGCCAATCAAATTCAAGCTTAGGACAGCCAATCACAGAAGTTGATGTAAATAAAGTTAGACTATACATAGAGGTACAAGCTCTGACAGTATAAAAATTACATTTGAGAGACATTTTCTGTGTAATTAAATTGTAAACAATATAATGAATTTTAAGGTGACAAATCTAGTGTTATAAACATTTGTAATTGAACAAAACAAGAAACAGTATAGTCAACATCATAGTCAAAATTCAAGATTTCTAGAAATGCATCTCGACTATAATTTTTCTTGTTTTGTTAAATTACAAATGTTTATACCACTGGATTTGTCATCTTAACATTCATTATCTTGTTTACAATTTAATTACACAGAACATATCTCTCAAATGTAATCTCTATTAGTGATGGGCGAATTTATTCAGCAGGCGCGAATTTGCGGTGAATTTGCGCGATTTGCCCCCAGGGAAAAAATTCACAAAACACCCGTGAAAATTCGCTTGCGAAACCGGTCCCAGCATCGAAAACGGACGCCGGCATCGAAAAAACGGAGGCTGGCGTCAAAAACGAGAGGCCGGTGCCGATTCGCAAATTTTTCGGCGAAACGGCGCAAATTTGCTAATCACTAATCTCTATGTATAATCTTGGATAGTCTAACTTTATTTACATCAACTTCTGTGATTGGCTGTCCTAAACTTGAATTTGATTGGCTCGTTTTGATTTACATATCAGTGTGCATTCAGCACTTTAGCCTATGATTAAGTGCAAAAGGGGGGTTGTGGGAGCACTCCTAAGGCTAAGTAAAAATGTATTAAAGTATAATCGAAGTGCTACTGACTTGGCTAAATTAATCATAATGATTAAGTGCCCATAAGGCAAGAAATGCGTAAGGCTATATCATTTGAGATGCTAAATATACTTTTGACTGCATCATGTAATGGAGTGAGGTTGGTTTGTGCCAGTTCACTATGAATATCTATCTGCTTCCACTAGTCCGAATATAAATAAAATTGTATTAAAGAGATTTTCGTATGAGTTCCCTGCCAACTAGATATTACTAAAGCACAAAGAGTTTTCTATCTGTCGTTGAAGCTGGCATGAAGTGTTTCAAGCTCTTAAGACTCCCAAGGCCCCACCTAGGTGTGTGCCTGTATATATCTTAATATCATATATATGTAACCTTGTAAATAGATAATAGAACCATGACCAACTGTTGGAGGTCAAAGTAGAGCTTCATGCCAAAAAGGTCTTCAAACCACTGCCCTAAATGCTGCTGGCAGACAACACAAAATGATATGTAGAAACACGTATGACAATGTGACATTCAATCATGTAATTCCATCATATCAGACCTGGTACCAGGATCTTTCAATCTATACCATCCTTACCCTGCCCAAACTAGGGAGCTATAACTACGAAGCTAGATAACGTTGGACCATTGGAATACACCAGTGCAAACCAACACAAGCACAGAGAGAACAAGCTTAGAAAAGATGGTGTCTATGTTAAAATCAAAGCAACGTCCACAGTCATACCTGGCAAGAATGCTAAGCACTGTACCAGAGGGATTGCTGAGTTACTCGGCACTGGAGGTTGTGAATCAGCAACACTTGTAGAGGCACTGGTTAGACATGGGCAAGATGCACCATCACCAATTATTTTTGTTCTCTATGTAAATTTCACTCTTCATTATCTCCTGACACACATCACACCTTCCTCCTTCATTCTTCACCTACAGACGTCACAGCTATTTTTATTCTAGTTTCCTTAGCTTCAATATCTAGGCACTTTTCCCTCTTAAAATGCTATCCAACATCTTTAGGAGACTTGGAAAAAAGAATTTCTGCACAATGAAAGGCTGCAGACTTCTGCAGATCGTACAAACTGTATTCCCAGGTATGTGCCTTGGAGCTCATTATTCAGAGACTGCAAGCATGCAGGGCTTGATTCGATAGAAAACAAGACAACAAATCCAGGCGTATTATTATTCTGGAGTGAACACATAAAAAGGCACTAGAATTTATTTTATTATATTTATTATTTTTTGCTTTATAAAATACCAGGCCCGTAACTGTATTCAGTGTTAGTTTAGGTTTTTTTCTCTTTTACTGTTCTGTTATCCACAGGGCTGAATGAATAATAAAGGATTAGAGTGTTATTTCTCTACTTCATTCATTTATTTTCTTGCAGTTATAAAGCCCCAACTCCAACTCCATCCATACTGATTAGCAGCTAAAAGGCCGAATTATAACTGCCCCTGCTGCATCACAACTACAGAGGATAGAGGGTCCCAGCATGAATTAGGGTAAGGTTGATATTTGCAGAAGAACTCTTATTCAGCGGGTCCAAACTATGCACCTTGAAGGATTATAAATATGAAACACGAGACAGAACTCAGCTCATGCAGACTCAGTGGTACTTTATATCCCCTCCAGTGCTCCCCAACTTGAAGGGTCAACTACATGAAGACCATCTCTCCTGAATGCAGTCCTGGCAAACCCTTCATGAGATCTGACTCCATTACAGGAGGACTTCTAACTATATAGTGAACCTACAAGGGGTGGGGGAGATGGGATTAAAAGACCTGAGAGCATCTACTCTAATGTGACAATATACATTAGTATATTAATAGAAGTAGGTCAATAAAAAAACATTTAAAGTCCCTTTTCTGATGTTATAGTTGGTAAATATGTTTATGTCAGCCATGCTTCAGTGAGGAAATAAGCATTGTCCATTGACATGTCTAGATCCCTCAGGCATGAAAGGAGCTGAACATGCAGGACTGATAAGGGCATAGGAACATAGTGCTATGTTGTTGTTGGAATTATGTTCTCATGCTCTTAAAACTGAGGGTTGGTGGGAATGTCATGATGTTATGATGGCCTCTTAAGACTGAATGTGCCATGGTGAGCATGGAATGATGTTTCCATCCATCATAGTGGAGAGAAGATGTTGCTCCTGGTGCCAAAATGTTATTATTGTGAGGTTCCTGCTGTGTGTGATGATGTCCCCATGGCCGCTAAAGACTGAAGGTGCCATGGTGAGAATGGAACGATGTTCCCATTGCGATTCGCTGCGGGCAAATAAATTTGCATAACTGCCGCGAAAATTCGCCGGAGTCCAAAAAAATGGACGCCACCGTCCGATTTTTTTAGAAGGCCGGCACATTTTTGCCAGCGAATGCGGCAGTTCACAAACTTTTCGCCGTTTTGGGAAATTCCCGAATTTTTCGGCAAAGCGAAACGGGACAAATTCGCCCATCACTAACAACTGTACTACGGACACGACTGGCCTAGCTCTGAGAGTCAAATAGTTCCCAGCTAGAGATGAAGGTATGTATGTGGATGTGCAAGTGAGGTTCTGTTAAATAAATAAATAAATGAAGAGCAATTCAATCTGACTGTGTTACAGGTTTCTCCAAGAACTTGGTAATTGAATGACAGAATCAAGAATGATGTGGGCATGGAACTAGGGAAAATTGTAGGCACTTATACTCATTAATACTCAATTAGATGACACACAATAAAAACTTATTGATGGCTTGATTGAAAAATACTTATAACCAATGATCAATGGAGCTCAGGCCACAGCTTAACTACAGGTTTTTCCCAGCCAATTATATCTCCATATACTGTTACTTTACTTTGGTTCTTAATCTTCTCATTACTATAAATGCAATCACAAATGAAACCCTCATATTGTGTGGCTGACTAGTAATACATGCGAGTGCATGATGCAGACTGTATTTCTTTGTAGTCAGCCATGCAACATGTAACTGAATTCATTCACATTTGGCTAACATGAAAAAGTTTATTAGCAATAGTGACAGCAGAAAGTGTCAGAAAGTTATCTTCTTCCCACAGCTCTCTAGCTATTGATGTACGGAAACACCCAGCATTCCAGGTGGGAGTTGTAGTAGAACACTACAGGGTGATGAACACTGTTTAAAAAAAGGCAAATATAAAAAAACACTAACAGCTTCCCTGCTAAAGTATTTGCAGATGGGCAGTATAGGCCCAGTACCAGTAGGTATATTGGGAGGTGTCTTTGCAACCAATGTAGGCCTGGAGGTCTTATGATTATAACTGGGAAGAACAACACATTGTTGCGAACCCTTAATAAGATATAACACTCTTCCAAATTCATTGAATAACAAAACCTGGTTCTAGTTTTTGTTCAGCAAGTGCTGAAATAACAGGACTGAGGTGTCTTTTTATAACACATTTATTCTGTCTTCCATCAGCAAACACAAACTGTATAGATGTTAATGAGCAAATTGCATAACCGCTCTTGCAGTATTGCCGTCTCAGGGGAGCAGAAAAGAGCCAAATGCAACCACTCCCGTCCGTGAGTAACAATTACCCATCCCCATTAGCAGTGATTTATTCTCACGGATTTCTTTCCGACTGCCACTAGGAATCACTGCCTGGCAGGTGAAACAGCCGCTGTGCTTTGGAAGATGCCTGAGGAGGGGTAATCTTACTGGAAATTGCTTATCTCCTGAATAGTTGACATTGGGGGCAGCTCATGGATAAGATTTTCCAAGGGTGCCCCCTTAGAACATGCTAATGCACTGTCCTTTATTGCTCATTTAAGCTTAGGTCCAAGCTTGGGTCCACCACGGACATTTATACAAGAGAGAGGCTTTATGCCAACTGGGCAAGGCCCAGATGCACACAAACAAAGTAGACATCATGTGTTGCAGTTGCATGCAAGCTATAGGGGCAGCCAACATTTTGGTGATATCCTGAATTCTGGGAAAATGTCTGGGACAGCATATAAACAGCATCATCCTGTGTGAACATCAATTCTGTATGTCAACATGATGTGCCAGTTCAGTATACCATACCAATGGTTACTAGTCACTGCATTACACGGCATGAAAACACTTTCCAAATCAGAAAGCATCATGTAAATCAACACAATGCCAAGTAAAGCCACAGACTTTGCCAGACCTGGAAGTCACTTCACCAATTCTCAGAGCTTTGTGGGCTCCAGACTACAATGGGCAAAGACTAAGGTCCGCTCAGGCGTGCTCCAGCCTGTAACGCCACTTGAGGCAGCGTTCAAAATGTCGCCCCCTGCCGAACGCATTTACTGTAAAATCGCCACTTATTTCCGCCCCTGGTAACTTCTATGGGGAGATGCCGTCTGAGAAAAGGTACTCACCTTGCCTCATGGCAGAAACACCCCTGGTTCCCCTTCTAGTGATGGGTCAATAAATTTGCCAGGTGGAATTTGCGGCGAATTTCCGCATTTCACCAACATTGAATAAATTAGCGAAACTGTAGTGAAAATTCACTGGCGAAAAATCTGCTGCGTCAAAAAATTTTTGCCGGTTGTCAAAATTATTCGGACGCCCATTGACTTTAATGCATTTGGACAAAATAAGCATGCGTATAAAAATTGTCGCGGGCATCAAAATAATTTTTACGCCCATTGATTTCATTGCTTTTTGCAAATTTTTTGCCATTTCTCGAATTGCACTGTAACTTCACAAATTTTTCAGCAAAAAGGGAAAAATTCACCCTTCGCTATTTCCCCCTTTTCCCCTGGAGATAGATTTCTTGTATCAAGCACAGGAGGTAGCCATGGAAACAACTCATTTTTTATTTACACTGAAGCATTCTAAGAGTCTCTGGTCACAGAAAACACACATCATTTATTAATATTATGCTTTCCTACTCTCACTTATAAAGCTGGTATTTGTGTTTGATCGGCTTCACGCCTACAGTTGCAATAGCCGATCTGTCTGTGCAAAATCACTGCAGGTGAGCGGCTCCATTCAGGCTGGGCATCTTCCATCAGAGACGTGTGATACACCTGAAACATTCATCAATGGGAATGTGTTACATGAGAGAAAGGCAACATGTTGAGTTCCAGTTTCTTTGGAGCCAATACAACTGCAAAGTTTTTGTCTGTTAGATAAGCTAGCTTGGGAAATTGTTTTAGACAGGAAAGTGATGGGCATTGGAACTTTGGCAAAGCGTCTAGGCTCAAGAAATGGACCACCTGCTTCACTTCATCTTGCCAACAAAGTTCAGCCACTGCAGTGGATTCTTTGTAAATATTCAGGGTATCATGTAGGGGCTGGCAGCTTTTCTTTTATGTATTAATATTTTGATTTACTAGGGTTGCTATTATGTTTAGATCATTTTAGTCAATGCCTTCCTAGTTTAATCTGGGAGCTCTCCCCAACTCTCCCCTCTCTCCTTCTCAAAGTCATTTTTTGCTCTCTTTTTTTCGATTCAGCTAGTTATATGCAGGCAGCACTCATAATTCCCACTCTGGGTTATATGACTGCCTCCAGCAAGTAGCTGATTCCCTGGCTAGTTCTATGGTGGTGATTAGGCTTCATTTATGAAAGCAAAAACCAGTGGCAAGGGCAATTTTGTATATATTTTCCTTGAGCCTTCTGCTCCAGTGTCAAAACAAAGTGCAAAGTATAGGCTGCATGGATGGAAGGGAACCCAGGTAATAACACCTGTCTCAAAGGGGGTCCCTTTACGTGTTGCACCTACACAAAGGCTAAAGCTGACCATAGACGTGCAGATATACCTGCAATGTTGGACAAATGATCAGACGTCTCGCGACCTGCCACTAGCCATTTAAATAAAGTAGTAAAATAACAAATCAGATGATGTTCTGACCCTGATAGCAATTGTATGAAAGTTATGTCTGACAAAAACTGGTGACAGTCTCACACAGATATCCTCAGATCGGCAATACGCGCAGAGATATTATTGGTAGCCGTCAGAATTTTTTGAACCTGTCCGATCCACACACGATCCTAAAATCCTACAAAACGAATATTTGTATGATCATTAGGGATGCACTGAATCCATGATTCTGGTCTTAGATTCGGTCAGGATTCAGGTTTTTTCAGCAGGATTCGGATTTGGGCGAATCCTTCTGCCCGGCCGAACCTAATCCGAATCCTAATTTGCGTATGCAAATTAGGGAGAGGGAGGGAAATTGTGTGACATTTTGTCACAAAACAAGTAAGTTACATTTTTTCCCCTTCCCACCCTTAATTTGCATATGTTAATTGGGATTCGGATTCAGTTCATTAATAGTGGATTCGTTGCATCCCTAACGATCATATCTGCACAACTATGGCTAGCTTAACTCCGTTTCCAGTACCACGATCGCTGCAAATTCGATGCACACTGACCCAGCTCAAAATAAACGCAATTGTACTAATTTTACCATCATGTACACCAGTTAGCATTTGCAGATAAAAAGACTGTGCCAGTTGAATCACGTTCTGTGCTTGGGAACATATGCTGCATTATGGATTAAAAAAAAACACGACACTTTCTATTAGTTTAAGCAATTTGCACTACAGCACAGGTGATCTCACTTGAGTCGATTTATGTTTTATTTATATCTACATGCAAAGTACAGAAAGTTCTGGTATTAGGCACTTATGCCAAGTTAAAGCCAAACATCCCAGGCACTTGAACTAAAATCCTCTTTTGTAATTTGCCACAGTCCAGAGTGTACAGGATACAAGAACCTACTCTAGAGTGCTCAGGATTAGTATAGTTCAACTGGATAAAAATGAACTGGATTCTCAAAATACGTCACTTTAAACAAGATACACAACTGATTGCTACAGAGAGTATAGGGTTTAGTTGCAGCATCTGGCTTCAGCCTATGCATGATTTACACAACACTCATCTCTAGAGCTCACACAACTTACAGTAATATTACCTCCATATTGATACCAATATTATTCACATGCTGTAACCTGCCCCAGACTGCCCTTTCTTTATGAAGGGAACAGTACATTTAATGGCATCATGCTCCTGGGTATGTGGGTTCTTCAACAACAGGCTTCTCCAGGGTTCGCAGAAATCATGCATACTAGTGTACAACATTTATGTGTATCCCTTGCTCAAGATTGCACAGGATTCACACAACATACCCTGTTCCAATCTGCACAAAATTCATACACTTCATCCTACTCTAGTGCATAAAGGCTTCACAAACAGTTCCAGCTCCAGAGTGCACAGGATTCAGACATAGAACCCTACTTATAAATGCATAGGATTCATTTGTTTGTGCCATGCTTCAGAGAACACAAAACCATCACTCTTACCTTTGATTTTAAAGCATTTAAACACAGCACACCCTGATTCAGAGTGCATAGGAATCACACTTAGTACACTGTTGCACAGTAGCTGCAAAGACTCTAAAGGGAAAGTATAGCTCACCAAGAATGCTGTATGAGACACGGAGCCAATGAGGAGAATAACTGGGGCTGTGTTCACTAAGACTGGAAAATACATTAATGGCAATGGGACTGAGCAGTTGGTGTGGGTTGTGAGTTGTATGTCCAGGATGTAGGAAGTGAAGTGAGTGGGTCCAGCTGAGAGGGCTGAGGAGAAAAGTTAAAAAATATTTGTAATTTTCCTGCCGTACGTTGCCATAATCGTGCCTGATACACTCAAAAACAGGTTGTGGTGTTATTCAGATGCCCATTTCATGCCAGTGGACAAGTGTGTTGTGTGAACTGAAAAGTTCCTTTATGTGGGATCCCCACTGTGTAGTGATGGGCGAATTTTCGCCGTTTCACTTCGCCTAAAAATTCGCAAATTTCCTACGAAATTCGTGAAATGGCAAAAAATTTGTGAAATGGCTCCGGCGTCCGTTTTTTTCCCGAATTTTTTTTGCCGCTGTCGAATTTTTGCCAGCAAATTTTTGCGGGCATTATGCTAATTTTTTCGCCAGCGGCGAATCGCGCAAATTCGCTGCAAATTCACGCCTGCCGAATAAATTCGCCCATCACTACCACTGGGAATAAAACTATGGATGCTCCGAATCCACTATTTTGGTTTAGGCCGAACCCCTGAATCCTTCGAGAAAGATTTGGCCAAATACCAAACGGAATTCTAATTTGCATATGCATATTAGGGGTAGGAAGGGGAAAACATTTTTTACTTCCTTGTTTTCTGACAAAAAGTCACTCAATTTCCCTTCCGTCCCTAATTTGTATATGCAAATTAGGATTCACTTAAGCCTGGCAGAAGGATTCTGACGAATCCGAATCCTGCTGAAAAAGGCAGAATCCTGGCCAAATCCTGAACCGAATTCTGGATTCTTTGCATATCCTAAATAAAACACAGGCAAACACATACATGACACCACACTGGGTGCAGTTGATATTTCTTTGAAAAAGATATGGCTTCTGCCTTTTGAGACAATTCCCACAACACCTGATCCATAGCATAATGGAATGCATAGAAATCAATGGTTTGAGTATTGTGGAGACACGTCAGAGACCAAGTTTTTATTTGAACTCGCTTTTTTATATGGAGGCAACAGAGCATAATATAAACCGCTATTGAACTAATGTCAGTATAATGCAGCCTGGAACTCTGGACCATTATAGAGAGCAGCATATTTATTTTCAGGATGGATGAGTAGAAAAGTAATGTTGGATCATGATGGATGAAGTGAATACCGTGTCCATAAATGTGTAACTGAGAGTAAATGAGAGCAATTTTACACCGAAGAGCTCCCATGGCCCTTTCAGGCAGCGGTTTATTAGCAGATAGTTAGAGAAAATCAATGTCATGCTCAAAGTCTAACTCAGCATCTCCTATATACAGTAAGGGTAGTCTCTCATGCCAGCCACATTAGGGACGGAAGCTGCTGACCTCACAAGATGCCGCCTCCTTCCTCCCCATCCTGTGGGGACAACTCGCTCATACTGTCATGTATCACAGGGCATTGGGAAGTATGACAGTTTCAGTAAGAAACCTCCTATCCCTGTGGGAGGACGGGTCACTTTGCATTATATCTCCATTAAAAGAACAAGCAGGCTATCTGTTTGCAGACGGGTTAATCTAATGCACGCTTTGCTCTCCTTCTCTGGCTCGGCCCTGCCATTGGAGCACAAATAAATATCAGGGAATAGTGGCGTCCAATGAGATCTCTGAATGCAGGCTGCCCAGTAGAGTGGGTTACAGATGCAGTCTTTGAGATAACTCCTTACACAGCATGCACACAAAATTATGCAAATTTCCATTGGGGCTTAAATGAAAATTTAATGTAGAGTTTTCATCCAATTTTAGCAAAACTGCAGTTTTCTCTCATTAGAGGAACTCTCCCTCACAGCTAGGCTATTTCCTGAGCCTGTATTAAGGCAGACAATCACACAAACAACTAAACACACAACCTGGCATTATAGATGATATGACACAGCCCAAAATAAGTCATTATTTTTCACTTAGAATTAAAAGTATATGTCCCGAATTCCCAGGTTATTTCTATCTGCAGGAAGCCAGGATAGACTTTCATTCCAGCAAGTGTCTATTCATACATTAGAATCCGTGAACGTCAACGCTAAAGGCATTTCAGGTGATTGGCGGGGTATTAAAATGTTCCCTGGGGAGGTAGTGCAAGGGGATCCGACGATGCTCATCCCTACTGAGCTCTCTTCGTCTATGCAAAGAGCTATATAGAACTTGGACTGATTTTTCTTATGGTACATTGGAAGGCAGATTACAATCTAGAGCTTAACTGTTCCAGCAAACAACTGGCATCCCCACTGGGAGTGTAAACCCTTAAATTTTATGTAGAATCGCTCAGAATGCCCTTTTGAGAAATTTACCATCAGCGAGTAGTTTATAGTATTGTTTAATAGTTTTCAAGATATTAGCCATTTTACAATGCTAATATTATGAAGCTGAAACAGAAATCCCATCTGCTAGTTAATTCTTCTGATGGGCCTGACAGTCAGGAGAAGTAAAGGAAAGACTTCTGATTAGAATAGAGCCCTTTCATGGTTCTCTACATGGTTCTCTACTTTCAACTCTACCATCAACCCCTCTAACAAGAGTCAGGCTATGGGTTTTTGAACTACTCGCTGATGGTAAAGTGGTATCAGTATGTGTGTTGCGGGGGAGGGGAGGTATGTGTGACCACGGCATCTGCTGCTCAAAAATCCTCTTTCCCAAGCCACAGGTGGGGTGGTCATTGCTGTGTGTGCTGGGCCTCTTTGAAGATTTTTTTTGTGGACGGGAGAAGATACTGCTAGTTATGTCGCTGCATATGGAGTCAACTATGACTAAAATGTAAAACTGGGGACACTAAGCTTGGTACTGAGGACATGTGGCAGTACGTGTGAATTGTGATGCACATTTGGGGAACTATAATACATGCACTGGAGGAACACTTGACAAACAAAGTTAATTCAAGGACTGGTTAAATTAAACCAGAGTGGGAAACAAAGTAAGGTATTTGTTTTCCCCTTTGATGCAAATTGGAGATGGCTTTGTCTGGACTAAGGAAAAGTTAAGTAGGCGAAAAGGTTGTGATTGATGTATATATGTTTTTTTTAAAGGACAGCTTGAGTTTTAAGGTGTAACAATTTGTTTTGCCCCCCACCCCCTCCCATTGACTCGAGCTGTTTACTTCTTACCTTGGGCAGGTACTCCTCATCTTTAACAAGCACACTGGCCTGGGGCAGTGTTCACTAGTCCACAATTAATCTATTTGCTCACCCCCTACCTGGGGTTGGTGCTCTGCTTCTTTAACAAGCACACAGACCAAGGGGTAGTTTTCAGTTGTCATTCCCCAGCTTCCCAAGTTATGTTTTTTTCTGAAGAGATCTGTATTAAGCATGTATCATACTGAAGTTATGTAGACTGGGAAGCTGTGGAAGATGACACTTGCTAAAAACTAAAAACTACCTGACTAGTGCACTTTTTAAATAAGAGGAGCACAGGCCTAGAGTTAAGCTGGCCACAGACGCAAAGATCCCATCATACGAATCAACGTACGATCAGACTTTCCCATCTCCCGACCTGCCACTAACCATAAAGATCAAAGTCTTACTATTCAGAAGAAGTAAGAACAGATCAGCCAAAGTTCTGCCCCTGACAGCAATCGTACAATAGTTATGTCCGACAAAGGCTAGTGACAGTCTCCCTCTGAAAATCGTACGATCAGAAATACACACAGAGATATTATCCGCAGCCGACTGAAATTTTCTAACCTGTCCAATCGACCAAACGACCGATCTCCGCCGGACGAAAAATGTCGGGACTCTCCACACACCATCTGAAAATCGTATCTTTGCGTCTTTGGCCATCTTAAGAAGTAATCCGTTAGTCACTGGGCTGTATCAACAAAAATGAGTGACTCTAGCTTTCTTTGTACATTATCTTATCTACTGTGCAACTGTCTGAGGAAAATGACTGACCTGATTATTATAAGCACAGAAGAAATAAGGAGGTTTACTAACTGCAAGGTGAATTAATGGTTAAACATTTCTATGTGGCTGATATAGGTAAACCCTTGTAATTTTAATCTGTATTTATATAGTAGAATTTCTGGATTTTTTTAACTTCACACTAAAGGCCTAGATTTAGGGGGTTATATATCAAAGTCCAAATTTATCTCAATATTTTCTGCTACAAACTCTGATCAAATCCGCTCAGGTTTTTACAACTTCCAGTAATTTTTTGAACTTTTCCACCCGGTTTTCACGATTTTTTCATAATTTTCACCTGAAAACTCAGAAAACTTCGAGGTATTGCCCGAAACCCAGCGCACATCAAAATATCATTGGGACTTCTCCCACTTACTTATATGCAACCTTGACAGGTCTGAGATGCCGGATTTTCAGATAAAGACTTCTCCATCCTCGGGGTTTAATAAATTCCGAAAAATTCATGATTTTTTAAAAGTCTGATTTTATATAAAAAAAACACAAATTTTTCGTGATTTTTGCATTTGGAGTTTAGTAAATAACCTCCTTAGTGACTAAAGTATGTAATTTCACAAAACAATGTTTAGATGACTATCATTGCAGTTTGCACCAAAACAGAAACATTTATTGTAAAACACTTACGTTTAAAGAATTCTCTTTTTCTTACAGTAAACAGAAAAATTTATTGTAAGACACTGAAGTTTAAAGAATTCTCTTTTTCTTAAAATCTACCAGTTGCCTGTACCCACCATGCACTCTTCTGCCGGCTTTACCCTCTTGTGGCTTTAGATGTCACTGTGTCCCACAAGGTGCGAGGAAGAGGACGGGCACCTAAACTTCACAGGAGCAGGAACAAGAGTGTAATGATTTTATCTGTTGTAAAGAGGAGTCCCCAACACTCTAAAGAGTGTTATTAAAGCCATCATCTGCCCGGTTTGATGAGAATTTTACTCCCAAAGGAGGAAGAGCAACAGCAGAAGCAGCAGAAAGTGGGAACAAATTGGCCTATTTAAAAACTAGGACAGACAACGATAGAACCAAGACTGGAATGACCTCATGCCTCCTATTTATAGCTACAAATTCTTCTGTTAACACTTTGTTGGCTCAGGTACTGATGGTGCATGTCTACTATGTTCCCTCCACATGCTGCTTATTTGTAGAGCTCATTGTGTAATTTACTCATGCTGCCTAAGCAATTTATAGCCTATCATGAATCTGCAGAGCTCTGGTAACTCTCTATCTATTATAGACAAGATCACCATAACAATATAACCTCAGCCTGTTTGGAATAGCTATTCCTCTCTCTCTGTTCTCAGCCTCAGGCTGCTCAGTCTGAAAGCTTGGACCGGTTTGGCGTCCAATTTGCTGCAGAAGATCATTCTGCTTCCCACCAACCATGCTTCTCATGTAACTATCCTGCCTAGGGATGTAGCGAACAGTTCGCCTGCGAACTTGTTCGCGCGAACTTCGACCGTTCGCGTCCGCCTAATGTTCGCGAACGTTTGGGAACGTTCGCAATTTGAGTTCGCGACCATTCGACCGCTAAAATCGAACGATTTCCATTCGTTCGAACGATTTCCATTCGTTCGAACGATTAAAATCCCTCGACCGTTCGATTCGAATGAAAATCCTTCGATCGAACGATGAAAATCCTTCAAACGTTCGAATCGAACGAAAAATCCTTCGAACGTTCGAATCGAACGATTTTGCGGGTGTTCGAAGCTCGCGAACGGTTCGCGAACCGTTCGCATTTTTTGCCGGTGTTCGCGAACGGCGTTCGCGAACACCAAAACGGCGGTTCGCTACATCCCTAATCCTGCCAACCGAAAGTGGGATATGCTTGAAATTACTGTGCATGTCTGCATGAACTTACAATATGAAGCTGAATAAAGCACATTTTAGTAGCAAAGCAGATGTAATTGCCTCTTATTTTCTCATGGACTAAGATAATTTGCAGATCTCTTTTTAAATAGAACATGAGATAAAAGAGCCATTAAAATGTGCTGCAATACAGTAAATAAGGCATGTGCATGTATTGAAGCTTCCATGCTAAAGCAATACAACCTTCTGCCCTATTCTCTTCACAGATCCATGGCTGCACTCTGCATTCTGCAGTCCCCTGAGCACAAAGCTGGAGACTGTAATAGGTGGTGTATCACTGTTAATTCTATCTGCAGCCTATCAATCACCCACCAGCCCAGGATGCAGGGGAACTTACAGCACATTCATGGGAAGCTGGAAACTGCAAAAGGACATGGGTATGCCTAGATAACAGGTGGGGAAAAAGGCATTAAATGAACACAGGTTGCCTAATTGTCCCTTGCTGAGTTATTGTAGAGTCTTTGCATTGCTTATGCACTAAATAGTAGGACTACTATATTTACTCGATTTGAAACAAAATTGTTTTTAACTATAGTTTCATTGGTGGTACTGGTACTGTTTCGGCCCTGCAGAGGAAAAGAGGCCAACAACAAGTACAGGTGAGAAGGAGTACTGCAAATAAATGCCTTTTAATCAAGAGGGAAGAGCTTCACAACAAATCTTAATTTGAGACCTGATAGGACTTTAATCTTGTACTTTGTAGGATGCAGATTACATATTTTCAATAGGGTTGACATTGTATTTCTGTTCGAAAAGACTATCTCTGCAGAAATTCTTCTTAAGGTGAGATTGGCCTTTAAATTGATCTTTAGGAAAATATCTGATTGTCTGGGTCACTGACCCCAGGAGCCAATAAGCAATATTGACTGTTTTATTTAGTTGTTTTATTTTTTGCTCATCTTTCTTTTCAGGGTCTTTCCAGTTCTTATTCCATGAATGCTTCCTATCTGCTGTTTTTCTGTTAGGGTAATGACCAATTTCCTTATGAATTCCTACTGTTTTGTGGTTTTAGAATTCCTTCCTGTATATGTGTTCCAGTGTTGGTTAAGGTAGGTAAGCCACTTGGACTTGGGTCGCGTCATCAGTAGGGATGTAGATAAAAGTACACAAAGGACATATTACATTATTTTGTGTAAATGTTGTTAGATATTTTGTTATATTGATTGGCAATGTCCAACTGGAGGGCCATAGGTTTGACATGCCTGACTGATCTTCTGATGAACCTTCCTATATTGTCAAAGTTTCCTGTTCATGTGACGCTAGCTAATTTGCTGCTGCTTTAACATCAGCATGTTCTTCAGGTCATGTTTTATTTCATTATGAATAATGCTGAACATAAGTCAACAATGAAAAGCAATAATTCCAGCAGCACTCTGATATGTGAATCAATGATTATTTATTCATGCCATTAGCAGAGCGACGTTTCGGGGCTATTCCAGCCCTTTATCAAAGGCGATCTAGTGTAAGTGTGGCACCTTATTGATTTGATTTTACCATAAGTCAACAATGAAGCACAAGGCACCAATGGCTCACATAAACAACAAAGGAAATACTAAAAAGTTGATGTTCACGTAGGAACGTTTGAGAAGAGCAAAGAACTTGGCAAAGAACAGCATTGTCTGTATTTTATGTGATGTGTCAGCTCTTTCTCAGCACAGAAGTGAAGAACCGCTGCACCAGACAAACATCATCTTCTCAGAAACAGCAGTCCACAATGTTCTCAGACGAGCTCAACCATGCACACAATATGGTAAAGGGGAAGCTATCTTTCAATCTTCAGTCATTGATTTTTACACGCTACTTTGTGTCTTCCTTCCCTTCTTTAAATTGCTAAATTCCATTTAAAATTATTGGTATCTGCATTAATTTGCCCTATTTTTTGATGACTTGTCAGAAGAAAAAATAAACAAAACATGCACCACCTTATCAATGACCACTGGGGCTGTTGAAAGCATAGACACATCTCTGCGCAACACTGTACTTCTTCTTCTGGCATCTTTTTTTTTTTTTTTAAAGAATGCTTTTTATTGAATTTTAACAACACATAGAAATTAGGGGGGGGGGGGAAAGAGGGTAGGAAAGAGAGAAGAAAAAAAAAAAAAAAAGGAAAAAATAATAAATAGCAATAATTTGGCTGGAGGCACAAATGACAGTTACAGTGAGGTCGCTAGTGATTCAGTCCATGGAGACCAGACATCTTCAAATTTCCCTGGACACCCTCTCGCCACATAGGTAAGTTTGTAAAGTTCCAATTGAGAGTTGACAAGGGCGATCCAGTGCTGCAAAGTCGGGGGTGATGGTCCCATCCAGTGAAGTGCAACAGTCTTTTTACCGTAGAACAAAAGCAGTCTCATTAAGGTTCTAGTTTGGGCTCTGGGTACCATGGAGTCTACTAATCCCAACAGACAAGTGGCAGTGTTAAGTACCTGGGGCAGGGCTAGTTCTGTTCCCATAAATTGAGTGACCTGGTGCCAAAACCTGTTCACAGCAGGACAATGCCACATCATATGAAGAAAATCGGCTAGCTGTTCACTACACCTCGGACACTTAGGTAGATCACGTTTACCCATAGCATGCAATTTTTGAGGGGTGAGATAGGTCTGATGCACAATTTTAAACTGAACCAGTTTGTCCCTAGTGCTGACAAGGGGTTTGTACAAAGAACCAATAATTTCGTCCCAGTCATCTTGGGCTAACTGAATCCCACTGGCTTCCCATTTATATTTAACTCTAGGGCGTGGATCATATTTCCGAGATAGGAGCAGCTTGTAGGACTTAGAAAGGAGCTTCACCTTAAGTGGGCGGGAGATCAGGTCCTCAATGTCAGGAGACTGCACAAGTGGGGGCGTGGGGAACTGGGCAGTGCACAAGTGAGCAATCTGCAGGTATCTGATCTCAGAAAGGTTAGGATGGGAGGTGGCCTGTTGCAGGAGGGGAAAGGTGTTCAAAACATTGTCAGTGTACAGGTGTTTGACATGTTTAACTCCAAGTCTAGCCCACGTCCCCGCCTCCGAAAAAGTAGAAAAGTGCACTAGATTACTATTGCCCCACAGGGGCGTTTCGGGAGAAATACTCCCTGTCTTGTCCGTTAGGTGTAGCATGACATCCCAAGCTCTTTTAGTAGCATCAAGCACCGGTGGTAAGGGGCTGATATCCTTCCTGCACCTATACAAAGCATTCTTAAGGCTTTCTATAGAGGTAAAGTAAAGGGCTTCCAAGGTCGATGCAGGATTTTCAGTATCAAAGCATCGCCAATTAGCTATATGAGTACTCTGTGAGGCTAAATAATACCACTCATAGTTAGGGGATGCGAGGCCTAGATTTTCAGGCAAGGCATTCAGAGTTGCGCGGGAGAGTGTCGGGGTCTTGTTCCCCCAGATGAATGCGGACTGGATACGATCAATCTCCTGTAGAGATTTTTTCGGGATATGACACGGAGTGTTACCCAGAACATACAAAAATTTCGGCAGGAAAACCATCTTGCAGATGTTGATTCTGCCAATAAGAGTAAGGGGTAGGTTTGCCCAGTGGTCCAGGGTCAATTTGAATTGGTGTAAAAGTGGCTGGAGATTGTGCAATAGAAACGTGGATGGGTGCCTATGAATGTGTAACCCTAAGTATTTGAAAGAGTGGACTACTTGCAGTTCACATTGAGGGTCCAGCATATCTGGGGACAGACTGTCTAAAGGAAAAATCATAGACTTATCCCAATTTATTTGGAGGCCTGAGAAGTTCCCAAAACGCTTGACAATACCCAAGGAGGACTGCAAAGAGATGTGGTGATCAGCAAGATAGAGTAGTGTGTCGTCTGCATACATTGAAATCTTTTCCTCAACTGTTTTATAGAGAAGGCCTCTGACTAGGGGGGATTGCCGAATCTCAATGGCCATAGGCTCGATGGCCAGGGCGAAAAGGAGGGGAGAGAGAGGGCAGCCCTGTCGGGTGCCCTGGGATAAGCTAAAGGCAGGTGAAAGTATCCCATTAACCCTGATGGCTGCCTGGGGCTCCTTGTACAGTAATTGGACCCATTTTATGAAAGCAGGGCCGAATCCCATTCTAAACAAGACTTCCCAGAGGTAAGGCCACTCAATGGAATCGAAAGCCTTGGCCGTATCGAGGGAAACCACCAATCTGGATCCTACATTCTCATGAGGCAATTGTAAATTAAGAAATAGCCTTCTAAGGTTAAATGAGGTAGATTTGGTAGGCATGAATCCAGATTGGTCAGGTTCCACCAAAGTCGACACCACCTTGTACAATCGATTGGCCAACACTTTAGCAAGGATTTTAACCTCCATATTCAGAAGGGAGATTGGGTGATAGGAGGAGCATAGTAGTTCATCCTTCCCGGGTTTCGGAATAAGGACAATAGTCGCTTCAGCAAATGATTTTGGAAAGGAGAAGTCCCGAAAGGCAGAGGATAGTGTTTCATGGAGAATGGGGACAAGTTCCTTGACATGAATCTTGTACCAGTCTATAGGAAAACCGTCCGGTCCGGGGGCCTTCCCTGAGGGAAAGGATAAAATGGCTTCAGCCAGCTCAAATTGGGAAATGGGGGCATCTATAAACATAGCCGGGGCCTGAGAGAGTTTTGGAATGGGTATAGTGTCAAGATATTCGTGCAGTTCTGCTGCAGAGTAGTGGGCAGTAGAAGCGTACAAAGCTTTATAAAACTCACTAAACGCCAAGGAAATATCCTTAGGAGAGGTAAGGACAGCCCCAGAGCACGTTTTGATTTTGGGAATGGCAGTGGAAGTCTCCTGTGCCTTGGCTAGAAACGCCAGCGGTTTTCCATTTTTGTCCCCTAGGGCAAACATTGTGCTAGTGGCATGGAGCATTTTTTTCTTAGTTAGTTCTATCCTGTATAGATTTAGGCGTCTAAGAGCCGACGCAAATTCTGCATGATTGCCCAATGATGGGTCAAGTATGTAAGCAGATTCGGATTCCCTCACAGCCAATTCCAAAGTCTCCAAAGCATCCTTACCATGTGCCCGCACCGCAGCTATAGATGCTATTAAGTTACCTCTCAGAACAGCTTTGAGGGCATCCCACGTAATTTGGGGGGAAGCAGACAATCGGTTATCCTGCCAATAATGTGTAATGGCGGTCGTGGAGTTGGTTACCACAGTCTCATTCTTTAACCAGAAGGGGCTAAGTCTCCACTGCCTAGAGGTAGGGTCTGGAATCAAGGCTAGCGAGAGGAGTAAGGGAGCATGGTCGGAGATTGCTCTGGGTAGGTATCGGATCTCACGTACTTTAGGCAAGAGATCGGGGGAGAGCAGAGCCAAGTCTATTCTAGAAAGAGAGTGGTGAGTGGCCGAATAGCAGGAGAACTCTTGTCTCTCGGGGAACTTCCACCTCCAAACATCAGTCAAGCCATAAGCCATTGCCCATTCTGCAAGTTTCGAGGTGGTGGGGGCCGTTGTAGAAAGTCTGTCCATAGCAGGATTGAAGCAGGCATTAAAATCTCCCATAATGCAAAGGGGGGCCGGGGGAAGTTGTACTATACCCTGATATATTTCCTTAAGCACCACATCAGTGAAAGGGGGGGGAATGTATACATTCACCAATAAAAGAGGGTTTCCAGCTATGGTACATGCCAATATCTGGTAACGGCCTAACCTATCAGAGCGAATATCAAGAAAGTCTAAAGGGAGGCCCTTACGGATAAGGAGAGACGTACCTCTAGCATAAGAAGAGAACGTGGTATGATACGTATGGGACGCCAGGGTTTGCGCAAAGCCAGGACCCTATTCCCTGTCAAATGCGTTTCTTGAAGCAAAAGAATGTGAGGGTTGTACGTTTTGAGATAGTTAAAAACCAATGCACGTTTAACCTTATCGTTCAAACCTCTCACATTCCAAGATACAATAGTTACTACAGACATGGTAACCCACAGAGACAATATATACTCACAATCCCCAATTCGACTCCATGGCACCCAGGCGACACCTCGATCATCAAGGTAAGCTGAGAGCAGACATTCCAGCCAAAACCAAAAAAAAAACTAAAAAGACAGAAGGACAGAGAGAAGAGAGGGAGAAAGAACACAACACAAACCCATACATACCCCAAAAACACCCCCCACCCTGCCCAGTCCTGAAAGTACAGCGGGCTTAATATCCCAAACGTCATGGGACTGGAGAAAGTGGTTGCCCATAGCTCAGTCGCTACCAGCTGAGAGATCTGCGAAAGCGAGCCGTGGGCTGGAAATCAGCAGGACCAAAAGAACAGCTGATGGACAAAAAATTGTAGGACATCTGAACCTGGCAAACACGTTTCCACTGTGCATATACGGATCTTGAGAGGGTCCCAAACCAAACATTACTCTTGGCCGAAGGGTGGTCAGAGCCTGTGAAGAGGAGTTAGCCACTTGGTAAGTTATATAAGGCGTACGGCAACGCCGGACTCCGTGTGGGAGGCTAAAACGGACAGGAAGAAGGCAACTGTCATGCCGATCAGGCGTGGAGATAGGGGTATCCTCAGACTCGGGAGCAGGGTAGCCATAAGTCGGATCAATACAGGGCACAGAGCCACGCTCAGCCATGCAAATTGAGGAAACTTCCACCCAGAGGGAGGCAATCAAGGCACACAACGGAGTCCAACTATAGTCATTTGTAAACCAGAAAGGGTAACTCGACACAGAGGACAAGCCACACGCCCAAAAGTTGTGTAATTGCATAGCGTCCGTGTGAGAAAAAATACAGTAACAGCTTAGTAGCCCGTAAACGATACAACAAGTAAGTACCTGTAGGCCCACAGGAGCCAGGCCAAGTGTGAGCGGCCGCACCCAATTAGTGGAGGAGCCAGGGGAGCCCCATACGAGTCCAGGTTAGGGAGGGTTCCTGAAGCGACACTGTGGGTCATGGCCTAGGGCTTCGTCTAGGCCTCGCTTCTAGCCACTCCAGGGCGTCTTCCGGAACGGAAAAGAAATGAGCCTTGTTGCCCTCCACGACTTTGAGTCGCGCGGGGTACAGCATGGAGTAAATAAGATTACGATCCCACAACCTTTTCTTGACTTCAGTAAAAGTGCTGCGTAGTTTCTGCAGGTGCGTGGAATAATCCGGGTACAAGGAGATTGTGGCGCCGTTAAACTCAAGCTTCCCCATCGACCGAGCTGCGGTCAAAGCAGTGTCTCTGTCCCTGAAGTGCAAAAGTCGGATAAGGAACGGGCGTGGTGGGGCTCCTGGTGGTCTGGGCCTCCCTGGGACGCGGTGTGCCCTCTCCACTGTGAAGTGCGCTGTGAAAGTGGCCTGTGGCAATAGGGTCTGAAGCCATGATTCGGCAAAGTCCACCGCATGCTCACCTTCCGAGCCCTCTGGGAGACCCACCACGCGGACATTGTTCCGCCGCTGACGGTTCTCATAATCATCTAGTTGCGCAGCCTGTAGCTTGAGCTGATGGCGCAGGTCGTCCAACCGCTCTGGGAGCGGCCGATAGGAGTCTTCGAGATTGCTCACTCTAGCCTCAACCTCCGCTGTGCATTCCCTTATAGTCTGCAGGTCGACCTTAATGAGAGACAAATCAACCTTCACCTCGTCAATTCGGGCAGTCAAAGTAGCCTGACAGGTTGCAATGGCGGCCAAAACAGGAGCCATGGTTGTATCAGGCCCAGGCCCCTCCGACGAGAAGGGCCGTCGGCGCCATCTTGGGCGGGTCGCCTTACGTATTGATCCATCTTTTGCGACATATCAGCCGGTTTTTTCGGACCCTTAGAGCCACCCATGTTCACCAGGTAAGGCACAGTACCAAAGGGGTATAGAGTCCCAAAAATTGTTTCGGTCAGGGTAGAATCAGGATCAATGTGCCCACGGAGCTCACCGCTGTGCGACCAGTTACTTCGGCATTCGGCCATGCCCCCCTCCTTCTGGCATCTTTAAAGCCAAAAGATATAAGTACACATGGTTGTTTCAAGAATTATTTTACTAACGTATGTATTACGGGCTGAATTAACTGATGGGAGCAAAACTGGTTGGTCATACCATTAATTGAAAAATTCTTGATAACCTTGGTAGGACATCCTGAAACTTTTTACAATTATTAAGGTTCTATTACAAAAAAATTACACTTTTTGACCAGATATTTTACCATTGTTTATTCTTTTTTTATAAACATCCCAAAATATTGGTTGTTCACTTTCCCCACTTTCCCCGATCCTTGCTTAACTACTCTTGAGGGAAATCATGTTTATTTTTTCAAAACGCATCAATTAATAACGCTGCTCCAACAGAATTCTACACTGAAATCCATTTTTAAAAGAGCAAACTGATTGTTTAATATTTAATTATAAAATCTGGAATGGGGCTAGACATATGGTCAGTTTCCCAGGTGCCCTCAGGTCATGTGACTGTGCTCTGATAAAATTCAGTCACTCTTTACTGCTGCACTGCAATTTGGAACAATATTACCCCCATTCCTTCCCTCCTTAGCAGCCTCTCAACAGAACAATGTGCAGCTAACCAGATAAATAGCTCCCTGACACCTCTGCTGAAGGATTTCTTTGCATTGCTAAAGGTGCTCACTAGCTTAACCTATTTGTAGACATGATGATATTAGTACAGCCTAGGTCGTGATTAAATGCACTGGGGAAGGGGAGAAACAATAGCTGTCTCAAAGCAGTTCCATCCTGGCTCCTTCTCAAAACTCAGAATCAGGCACAAAGCACTGAGATGGCTGCCTCCACACCAATATAACAGCTAATCAAAATGCATTTGTTGGTTCAAGAATAACATTTAAAATAGCAGAGTAAATTATTTGCAAAGTAAAGAGTGTAATTTAGAAATAAAAAGTAAACTATAAGAATCATGACATCATCCCTTTAAATTGGGCTGTTCAATAGGCCACGCACATTGTCTAAAAATGCTGTTCATACTCACTGTTTGGATTCACGTTCTCACACAGCTCTGTCTTGGCTTCTCCATTAGGTCGGTCACTGGGCTTGTGCGACAAGCGCGTTGACATTGTGGCTGCTGTTGCCACAGCCTTGAAACTACGCTTACGTTTCTGGACATTGAGCTCTGGGTGGAAGATGATGATATAAACCTTAGGCATGTAGAGCATCCCCAAAGCCACCGAGGCACTAAGATTCATGGAGATGGTGAGGGTGGTGGTCTGGATGTAGAGCTGCAATAAAGAATTCAATCAAATAGGGTTATGAAGAGATAACTTTTCATCTGAGACTGAGGTTTCCAAAAATTATTGGCAACAATGACATCTGAACATTTTCAAGGCAACTATTGATGCAGCAACTGGGAAATATGCATCTGGTGCACACAGCCACACCCTCTGCCCATTACAAACAATGTTGTGCCAGATGCACATACTCACAGCAGTTCTAGCTATACTTCATGCAGAGGAAAACCAGGTTGACTGTCAAAAAAAAGGCTTGGGAAGCAGCAAATGTGTTTTCTTTTAACTTTAGTAACTTCAATTTTTAATATTGAATCTGAAATTTTATTTTGCAAAGAGTGGGTGAGTGTAAATATGAAGCTTTTTGCATTAAGCGATTAATACATAGACAAATATAACACACCAGAGGCAAGAAAAGCTCACTTAGATGTGGTAATTCTCCAAATCACACCACTTTGCACATGAATAAAATCCCTACAGACTCCGGAAACACGGAAATAAATGTGATCTAGCTATTATAAAAGTGCGAACATTTTACATTCATAAATGTGTAAAAACATTTCCCTTTCACGCCTTCGTTTATAGAGTTCTGACTGTCAGATGTTTTAAGTCAAAGGCACAATGAGGTGCCAGTTTGTTAGTTTGCTTTTTGTGGTATTGTCAACTTCCAAGCCCTAGGCACCACATGGGATGCAGCCAGGATGGATGGCGCCACCACTCTAAGAATGAGAGTAATCTTATTCAGCTAAAACAAAGGAACACTGGCCAATGAGAAAGGCTAGGGACTTGTAAATTTGCACCCTCAGTTGAGTCTTTACCACACTACTCCAGTACACCAAAATGGCAAACCTTACATTAATGCTTTTCACACATTTATGACCTGAACGGGAAGCTTGACCACTGGCAGCATCAATTATTGTCCGTGTTCCACCCTTCATTTTATCTCCAAACCTTGCCACCAATCCACACCCGTTCAGCAATAACTGAATAGACACAGCCAAATTCGGCCTGAAAAGGCTGCAGCATAATTTATTAACTTCACAAACCAAAATTAATTATTAATAGTGATGGGCGAATTTGGGTCATTTCACTTTGCTGAAAAATTTGAGAATTTCCAGCGAAATTCGCAAAATGGCGAAAAATTCCTACTAGTTAACCTGCAAAGAAAAGCCCAACCCCCCACTAGGGTTGCCACCTTTTCTGGAAAAAAATACCGTCCTTAGTATTTATTTATCCTTTTTCCCTATTAATAACATTGGGATCAACCACCATTTTTACCGGCCAGGCAGGTAAAGTACCAGACAGGTGGCAACCCTACCCCTCACCTCTATTGCTGCAACTTTGATAATACATCTACTTAACTGAACCTCTTGCTCCCTTCTTTTAGGATGGGGCGGTAGGGACTTTTTAAACCAAAATGTGGCACTTCTCCCCAAAAGTCCCTAGTTTAAGTCGCCCAGCTCCACTCCTTGGCCAATCACCTACCAACTTAATATTACCATGTCCTGATAGAACAGACCCTGTCATGGCTCACTATGCTCCATAGATCCTCTGCAAACTCAATGGGGCTTCTTTCCATGCAGTATCATTTCCTTTAATTTATATAATCATAGCCTGTACAAAAAGATGCAATAACACCAATTATGTGTATTAATGTGTACTGTATATTGGAAATAGTTCACACACTATATAGTAGGACAATTGCCTGGGGGCCAACAGTTGTAAAATATGTCATTTATGAAATCTGAATATGATGAGTAACAGAAAGCTGCTAGGCGCTCACTAACAGTGCATAGAAAACAAAATGGAAATATTTACAAAGAGAACATGTTGGAATTACGCCATTCCTTTAATTTAAGGTATGTGAATTCCGTTTGCCACTTTATGCCTTTTCTCTCAAGGTCCAGGTTCTTCTTATTACTGTCCAAATAGCAATATACTCTATTTTACCCTACTTGTTAATAAAAACAGTGCTCAGTATTTCAATGCAACCTTATGTTGAAATGAAACTATGTTGAAATTAAACTCTACTTATTAAAAGTATACATTTCCCTTTAATGAAGCTACACAGCATCTGCTCCCACACTTGCCTCATTTCTAAGGTATATGGATGCTCCCCTTACTGCCCTTGTATGAATAGCAATATAAATATGTAGTCATTAAAAGTGATGGGCGAATTTGCAGCGATTTCCCACGATTCGTCGCTGGCGAATAAATTTGCGAAACTGCCATGCAAATTTGCTGGCATCCAAAAAAAAAATGGATGCCACATTTTGGTCAAAAATGAGACAACAGCATCAAAAATGAGACGCTGCGCCGTTTTGCAAATTTTTCACCGTTTCGCCCATCACTAGTAATTAATATTTAATTTGGGGCATTAAACTCGGCATACATCAGGGCTTGCAAACAACGGCTTAGGGTTGATTACTGGTGGGACCACAAACTACAAAGGACATTGAAGGAATAAGGCAAGGGAAAAGTAGCAGGTCATGGAATGGTCACACAGAATCGTTCAATCTTTGTAAGTCTCTGCAAGGAATCGATGACATGAAATCAATCAAGTCATTACAATCCAGGTACAGGGATGGAGTTCATTGTCTAGACACGGCAGAAATGTTACAAGATGGAGAGATAGACACATGCTCAGCTCCTTTATCACTTGGGCTCTGGAAAAATCAAATAGTTGCAGGGGAAGATGTTATAAAACTCATTTTGTGATTTTGCTCAACATTGTTTTGCTTGGGCATTTATGATTATGGGTGGCGAAGTGTGGCGAAGTGCGGCGAAGTTACGCCTGGGGCAACTACGAATCTTAGTGAATTTGCCCCTTAGAGTTTTGCTAAATTTGGTGTCTAGATGTTGTCATTTCCAGTGAAAAAAAGACACCAGCATCCAATTCTTTGGGCACCTTGGAGGTGATGGTAGCTCCAGGGTTCCTGTAGCAGCTTTTGTCTATAGATTTACTTGCACAAAATTCTTAGGAGGTGGTGGGATGAAAGCAGTGATACTGAGAGCAACTGTAGAGAAGTTTGTGGAATATGGAATGGAACATTTTTATGCAATGACTGCAGCTAACTTTGCATGACTGCAACTATGCTTAGTGGTTATAGATGAACCCTATAATCTGCATCTTCCTGCCACAATATCAGTGGATTTCAGCCAATTGTGGGGAGAATCAAGGGTGGTTTCCTGTCACTGAACTGTTAGAGAGGCCAACAAGTTGCATGATGAGCAGGGAATCAACTAGACAAGGAAACAAGTAATGAAGTCATCTCATTCTCTAAAAACATATTATATCCAACTAACTGTGGTTGGACAGCTACATTTACATTATCATTTGTTTAAAGTATAACCTGTTGAGGTTAAATAAATAGATTCTAAGTCTAAAAGCAGATGCCTCTCTTGTATGTACTGTACATGGCTTGTGATTATATTGTTGCATAAGCATAGAGAAACATGAGGGACAACAGGGCAGTCATTTTATAGATGTCCCCTGTGCTGGAGGTTCAATATTGCTAAAATCCATGATTTTACTTCAGATCAAGATGTAAGAGGTCAACTAATCGCTGCTTCCCGGTAGCTCTCCTACAGTGATATCAAAGCCATTGCCTTGAGCTGAAGTTAAAAGAAATACATGCTTAAAGGAACAGTAACACTAAAAAATTAACCTCCTCCCTCCAGTATAAAATGTAGCTGGATAATGGCTCACGTGCAACATGTTGCTCACCAGCCCCTTGGATGTTGCTCCCAGTGACCTCAAAGCAGGTGCTTATTTTTGAATTCCAGGCTTGGAGGTAAGTTTTAGTTGCATAAAAACCAAATGTACTGCCAAATAGAGTCTCCTGTAGGCTGCCAGTCAACATAGTGGCTATCAAATAGCCAATCAGAACCCTTATTTGACACCTCAAGGATTTTTTTCATTCTTGTGTTGCTCTTCTCTTTTCACTATTGAATGTGGCTTATGGGTAAAAAAAAGTTTGGGAACCACTGCCATAGATATTGGACTGTTCATTGATCAGACTGGTGTGGAAATTTCATCAAGGTGTCTCTGTGGATTAAGAAGTGCAGAGGTAGGGGGCGTGGCCTGACATGGTGGCGAGCGCACGCATTCCTTGAGAGCTCCGTCGCTAGGGTGCCTCAAACCCCGATTTTAAGCACTTTTAACTAGCTCATTTTATATCCACGGGGCTCATTACACCTCAAGAGACCTTAGACTGCAAGATGACGGGGAAACGGCGACAGCAGCGAGAGCAACGGGTGACTATGTCCCCGTACCTGCACAAGGCGAGCCGAGCAGAGAGGCGCATGGCGCTCCAAGATGGCGCCGAGGACAGGGACCCGCCGGAGAATTCCACCCCTCGGTCTTCCCCGAGAGCCTCGCTACAAGATTCCGACTCCCCTCAGCGTTCCTTGCCGGTGGACCATGCCGAAAGACGCACGGAGGCCCAAGATGGCGCGGATGGCGGGTGCACACGTGGCGGTCCCTCCCCACGCTCTTCCATGACGAGTTCCCAGCGGGACGTTGAGTCCCCCCAGCGATCCCATACAGGTCAGTCGCCGGCATACTCCCAACTGCCGCACACGCAGCTACTCCAGGCCCTAGATCTGCCCTCTCAGGCCTTCCTGGAACAGGACCCTGATCTGGTCCCAGTTACCACGCGATCCCTCACTACGCAGTTGCTAAATCTACAGGAGACTCTCACGACAGCTCTCACCAAAGCAGTCACTGATGCTGTCGCAGTAGCCGTGAGGGAACTCCATTCGGAACTCTCTGACCTAGGGGGCCGCACTGATAAGCTGGAATCTATTACGGATATCCTCATACAGAAACAGGCCAGTATGGAGGATGAGAGCATGACTCTCAGAGACGAACTGCAACAGCTTAAATGCATGTATGAGGACCTAGAGAACAGGTCTAGGAGGCAAAATCTTAGGATCCGAGGAGTGCCGGAGGATATATTGGCACAGGACATTCCGAACTATCTGGGCGGCCTCTTCTCTGCGATATGCCCGAATGTGCATCCTGATCAATGGAAGCTCGACAGAGCTCACCGTTCACTGGGCCAAAAGCCTCCTCTGACTAAACCGCCCAGGGACATTGTGACCTGCCTGCACTACTTCAGGCAAAAGGAACTTATCCTTGCCCACGCCCGCACCAGTGCAGATATTACATACCTAACCCACAAAGTCAAAATCTTTGCGGACATTTCACCAATTACTTTGAACAAGCGGAGGGAGCTTAAACCTGTCACTGCCTATCTGCGTGAAATGAAGATTCCGTACCACTGGGGCTATCCCTTCAAGCTAGTGGTGCAACGCCAGGGACATACCTACATCCTACAAAACCCAGATAACGCACAGCGTTTCCTCGCAGCTCTAGGCCTACAAGACAAGCCTCGACCGATTGCTGTAACTGACACAGAGGTGCCTCCGCTTCGTCCCCAATGGCAGAAGATCCCGAGGTCTTCACATCGTCAGCAGACGACGTCGCCTCCATCCTCCCCCCTGGATCGTCGAAGCAGCCCCTCCAAGCCAGATTGAAGGCTGCTGTTACCACACTTTTTGCATTACCCACTCTTGAGGGCTTGTACGCCTGTCACCCATTTTGCTACGGACTTGCATGGATTGTTCCAGTCATCTTTTACCATCTGGACGTGCCTCTCCAGGTTTGCCATCTGCACCCCCCCTAAGGAGCACGGATTGCTCCCCTCGAACCTGCACCGGCTAGGTGTTTAGGTTCGGTACTGAAACTACCTCTTCCTCCTTTTTTTTCTCTCTACTTTTTGTTCCTTTTCTTTTTGTGTTTTCTCCTACCTAGTTATTTCCCAGTTCTCTCAACGTCCTACTTCTCTGTTGATGACTCTATGGGCTACATGCGGATTTTTTGCTGCTGTTATTGTTTTTTGCACTAACTGTTTGTTCCCTCCGGTCAGTGACTTCCCTACCGAGCCTAGCCTTCACGGACGACCCATTTGCCCCCATATTTTTCCAGGCACTCTTCAATGTGGTGACGTGTCTGCCGCTCACTGTCAGCTGATGATGTACTGTGCCCCAGTCTCTACGCAATGTTTCTCTTCAATGAGGCTACCGGGTTGTATGTTTTCCTTTGCTTCCAATGTGATATTATGCTTCCTGTCTATTGTACAAATGGTTGTTTTTACCAGTCTTAATTGTAAAGGTCTTAACACTATTGCTAAGCGATACTTGGCCCTGCGAGAACTGAGGCTCCACAAAACAGACATTGCTCTGATACAGGAGACTCATTTCTCTCAAGACAAGCCGCCTAAATTGCAATCTAAGTATTACCCAACGGGATATTATGCCTCAGCTACTACCAAGCACGCAGGGGTGGCCATTATTGTACATAAAGACTGCCCGTTACAAGTCACACAGGTCACTTGCGATCCTAATGGCCGCTATATTATATTGGAGGGCACCATTTCCAACACCCCCCTTCTCATTGCAAATGTCTATGCACCTAATCGGGGCCAAATAAGGTTTCTTAAAGGCTTGCTCAACAAAATCTCTGCCTCCACTGCCCCTTATAAAGTTATTGGAGGTGATTTCAACATCTCTGCTACCCAATCTATGGACAGATCATCGCCTTCATCGGATAGAAGTGCCCACACTCTATCTAAGGAATTCCGGCAATTACTACAAAAAGAAACCTTATTCGATTCCTGGCGCATAGACCACCCTCGAGGTCGTCAATATACATTTTATTCAGCAATGCACAAAGTACATACGCGTCTAGATTACTTTCTTGTTTCGCAACCCTGCCTTAGACTCCACTTTACTGCAGACATTACAGCAATTACGTGGTCTGACCATTCTCCGATTATTCTGACCCTTGACTTACACGCCACTCCACCCAAAATAGCCCACTGGAGACTTAATGAAACTATTTTGAATGACCCAGATACATTTAACAAAATGGACACTCTGCTAAAAGAGTACTTTGCTCTGAATGAAAGCTCTGTCCAGTCTTTGACCACCTTGTGGGAGGCGCATAAAGCCACTATGAGGGGTCACTTTATTGCTCTGTCTTCTGCTAGAAAAAAACAACACATGCAACTACAACACGACCTCCTATCCCAGTTAAGCACCTTAGAATCTCTATATAACGACAACCCCTCTGATACACTACTCGAACAGATTATCCAAACCCGTAGCCAACTCCGAATCCAGAAGGAAACTATAGTTGAAAAGGCACTGCTCTGGACTCGGCAAACTTATTACGAGAAAGGTGACAAACAACACACCATCCTAGCCCGCAAACTGAAAGACTTAAAAGCCCGTTCCACCATTGCTGCGCTCAGGGATGACTCAGGCACTTTGATGCATAATCCAGATCATATAGCTGCGCAATTTCATAAGTATTACTCTACCTTATACAATTTGAGACGAGACCAACCGTTGAGCTCCTCACCACCCTCCCCGTCGGATTTTTTACACCACGCAAACTTACCTAAATTTCAAGATGCTGATTTGGACACTCTTAACGCTGACATCACACAAGACGAGGTCTTAGCCACACTTAAGACTCTACCTAATAATAAGGCCCCAGGTCCCGATGGGTTGCCCTATCAATACTATAAACACTTTCGCCTCACCCTTGTACCTTATCTTACCAAACTGTATAATAGCTACCTGCAGGGAACCCCAATCCCCCCAACAGATTTGACATCGTTTCTCACCCTAATCCCAAAGGACGGTAAAGACCCAACGGTATGCACCAATTATAGGCCCATCGCCCTTTTGAATACCGATTTGAAGCTATTTTCCAAACTTCTAGCTAACCGCCTAGCCCCCCTTTTGCCCAAGCTGATCCATCCAGATCAAGTGGGTTTTATATTAGGGCCGTCAGGCAGGGGACAATACAAGACGTGTAATTGACCTGCTTAGCGTATTGGAAGGGCAAAAACGACAAGCACTGGTACTGAGTCTGGACGCCGAAAAGGCGTTTGACCGCCTCGACTGGACGTATCTTTTTACACTTCTCCGCCACCTCCACTTAACTGGGCCTTTTCTCCAGGCCTTGCAGGCCTTATATAGCACCCCCACCACCTATCTGAAATTGCCTGGACACTCCCGCACCCCAATTAAAATTTCGAACGGGACCAGACAGGGTTGCCCTCTCTCGCCCCTCCTCTATGCGCTGAGCATAGAACCACTTGCTGCCCATATACGCAATCATATCGACATTACGGGAGTAGAGGTGGGTCCTGATCATCACAAAATCGCTCTCTTTGCGGATGATGTGCTCTTAACGATAACCAACCCACAGGTGTCCCTTCCATCCCTACATAAATTGTTAGATACATATAGCATTCTCTCTGGGTATAAAATTAATGTGGCTAAGACTGAAGCTCTTCCCTTACTTATCCCTGCTCCGTCCTTGGAGGCACTACAGGCCACTTTCAAATATAATTGGAAGACAGACTATATTACCCACCTAGGAGTAAAGATCACGCCTCGCTATAGCGATCTTTTCCGATACAACCTCCCACCCTTGGTCCAAGAGACAAAATCTACACTTCAGAGGTGGGCAGGTTATTCTATATCTTGGATGGGTAAGATAGCCTCTCTCAAGATGTCTATCCTCCCCAAATTTCTCTACCTTTTTGAGACCCTGCCCATCCCTGTCCCCCAGATGCTGTTTAAAGAGGTTCAGACGCTCTTCCACGTTTTTATATGGGGAAAGAAACGGCACCGAATCAATAGACACACCTTAACAACCCCGGTTCAGATGGGTGGTATGGGGGTGCCCCGGCTTAGGCTTTATTATGAGGCAGCTCAACTTCGTCAGGTATTGGCGTGGTCTTGCTGGTCTTCCGCCATTGTTTGGGTTAATATTGAAACACATCATTTCTGGCCCTTTCACCCTAATGCCTGGCTTTGGTCCAATCCTAGTAAAAGTAGACCCCCAGTACCGATGCTTAAGTCTACAGACCTTACTTTGAAACTTTGGTGGAAGTTGAGATTCAAACACAGGCTGGCCTCCAATCCCTCCCTCTTGCTTTCCCATTTGGGTAACCCTCAATTCCAACCAGCTTTGACCCCACAATATTTACAACGCTGGAAAGGTGCCCCTTTTTTCACTCTAAGGGATCTGACCTCATCAGCCATTGGTACCTTTCCTACGAGGGAGGCGCTACTAGATAGGGCACCAGATCTTTCACTTTCGTGGTATGAATATTTTCAGTTGAGACACTACTGTACTCCATTACTGGCACCACAGCGGGATGAACATCTTACCCCCTTTGAACGTCTGGCAGTCCAGGGATTACCCCAAAAAGGTCTAATCTGTTCCATTTATAAATTGCTGATTAACCCTTCCCCGGGTACAGGAAATAGGCACAGCTATATGCCAAAATGGGACGAATGTGTAGGGCGGACGATTGATGTCAAGGAATGGGAAGCCATTTGGGATAATACTAAACGAGGGATTACGTGTGTCAGGCAACAAGAGAATATCTTTAAAATTTTGATGTTCTGGTACCACACACCAGTCAAGCTCCACCGGTTGTTCCCGGATACTTCTCCTGACTGCTGGAGGGAATGCGGGCACCGGGGGACCTTGCCCCACATTTTCTGGTTTTGTCCTCATATTTTGTCATTCTGGGATGAAGTTATAATCCTGTTAAATCAGGTGACCCGCCATACATTGGATAAATGCATACTGCATGTACTCTTAGGGAAGCCTTATAAACGTCTACCGAAACACACTCAAAAATTGGCTAACCAGATACTTTCAGCGGCTCGCATCTCCATTGCGGCCAAATGGAGGACCTCCTCTATTCCCTCCCTACCAGAAGTCAAACGCCGGGTTAATACCGTCAAGCAATATGAATATAACTTGGCTAGACTGCACAATAGTGTCCCTCTCTATCTTAAGATTTGGTCCCCGTGGGAGCTGTTCTCGAATTCCACTCAGCCTGGAACTTAACTCGCAAACTGTTTAGAAATATCACTGGCATTTAGAGAACTAGGACCCCCCCCCTTCCCCCCTACTGACCTCTGCCCCTCTTTTTCTAGTTGGTTTCTTTTTGTCTTCTCTTCCTTTTCTTTTCTACTGTATTATTTTGTACAATGGCATTAATGTTAATCGGTACAGATACTGTTTACCATATCTAGTGGGGTCTGTGATAACGAGCAGTGGCTGTGAACTTATTTTTGTGACCTCCAACTGTTCAATATGCTTCTTCTGAAATGACTGTACCGACCATACTATTACCTTGTATTTTCTTTTTTGTGTGAAATAAAAATATAAGTTACAAAAAAAAAGAAGTGCAGAGGTAGGGCCATAACTAAGGGTAGGCATAAGAGGCAGGTCCCAAGAGTGCAACTGGATGAATGTAAGTGGCCCATGGGTACGCACGTGGGGGGGCTGAGGTGGTAAGTGGGGGGGGGATCTAGGATAGCAAGTGGAAGGGGGCTGTTGAGGCAAAAAACAAGATGTAGACTTTAGTACCTCTTAATCTGTCTCAGTGAAGGGGAGCTGCAGTGGAACAATAGGAAGGCGTCCATACCATGTGTAGACCCTCGTATCACATGTGAATACAGAATGCACCATGTATGACCACTTTAACTCATTATATCAATGTTTTTCAATCTGTAGTGCCAGTCTCTGCAACCACCAGCAACCCAGGACTGGGATTTAAAACGTCAAGCACATCTGAAGAGCTATTGGTCCGACAATTCATACTGATATTAATAATGAGGAACATTACTATAGACAGCCTTGAATGTACGGGCTGCCAATCAGAAACAAATCGAAAGCCAGAGCTGCTTTAACAATGTGATTGAAATATGGCTTAGAAACAGACAGCATTGTCACAATTGCTGAAGGATAATACATCTAGCCTTGTTACTGGATAAAAGGATTAGAATGTATACTGGGTGTTTGAGAAGATTCATTAAACTTTTGTACAATTCAACAGTTTTACCTTATCCTTTTGAAGGACCTCAGAGACATGGAAATGCTGAAGGCCTTTTATTCGTTTGTCACATTAGGTTAAAAAAAAGAATTTTCTGTTTTGTTATAAAAAAAAAAACTTAGATCTGTCAAATTCTTCTTACAATTATCGCCTTGAAAGAAACCAAGGGAAAACAGAACATGAACTTTCTTGGGTGGATTAGAAGGAATAGAGCGGCGTGCATAAAGTTTCTACTTCTCATCATAAACACAAAATAGCACAGTAAAAAAGGCAAGATGCCTATCAGTGGTTCTACATAAATATATGGGTAAAGGAAGAGAGGGTTATAAATACCTGCCTATAAAAGCAGAGTTGCTGCCGGTAACAGCACGGCGAGGAAACCGATATAAAACATAGGCCGTATGATAGTGAGGATGCAATGGCATTTACAGTAAATGGCTTTTATTTACACAATTAATCACACCTTTGTAAAAGCTGTTGTGGTTACTTTATATACTGCTCTCATGTTACAGCTAGGACAGTGTGATAGTTCTGGGCACTGACTGGAGGACTCTTTGGTTTGGTTTGGGTGCATATCTGCAAACTCAATTAATGCGCTACAATAAGCAACCTTATTCAGGGTGGTGTGGGTGCACATCTCTGTACAAAACTAGTTGTATGTGGATACAATAAAAAGCAGTGTTTTCACTCTATCTAAGAAAATAACGGCAAGGCCAACATGACCCAATACTTCAGGAAAGCAGGGGCTTCATTATGCACATGCCTAGAACTAGGGACAAAGTACAGTCTATGCAAGGAGAATTTTTATTGGAAATAGGTAGGTAATTACACCCCTGGGCTCAATGATGGGATGACAGTTTGGGCCCCAGGAGGCAGAACCATAAACAGTCATGGCCGCCATCAGTGGGGGACAGGGGGGACTGTTAACCCGGGCCAGGGTGGTTTGGGGAGTTAAGGGGGGCCTGTTGCACTTACTTGCACTTACTTGCACAACCGTGCCCCTGCATCGGAGCTCCGATGACTGGCTTCTTGTGTTCTGATTCGCCATGAAATGTAAGTCCCGGTAAAACCACATGCGGATTGGTTGGGAGAAGTTTGAACCTCCCCTCTACTTTATCCAATCACCATGCGCTTTACTGGGACTTACATTTGACTGGTGAATCAGAGCACAAGAAACTGAAGATACAGGCATCTGAACTCCCTGGCTAAGGTACGTGCAGTTTTGTTTTCTTTTAACTTGTGGGGGCCCTGACCAATTTTTTTTTTTTAAATGTGTGGGGGCCCTGGCTAATAGTTTTTTTTAAATGTGTGGGGGCCCTGGCTAATTGTTGTTTTTTAAAAAGAAAAGTGTGGTGGCCCTGGCTAATGTTTTTTTTTTTTTAAATGTGTGGGGGCCCTGGCTCATTGTTTATTTTTAAAATGTTTGAGGGCCCTGGCTTATTGTTTATTTTTTAAAATGTTTGGGGGTCCTGGCCACCAATGTTTTTTTTCTTTAACCACCACCTGACCACCAAAACTTGTAGGAGGGGCCCGGGCACCAAAGTTAGTTTTTTAACTTGTAGGGGGGCACTTAATGTTTTAATGCCTGTGTCTTGTGTGGCCTTCATACTGAGAGAGGGGTGGAGAGGGGGGCCCAGAAATTTTGTTTTGCGTGGCCCCATGATTTCTGATGGCAGCCCTGTAAACAGTATAATTAGTAAGGAGGCGTAATAACCTCTTAGACATCAGGGATTCCCTGGGATGTGATACACATGTAGAACTTGCTTTTCAGAATGCTTGGGATGTGGGGTTTTCCAGACAATGGATCTTTTTGTCTTTCCAATCTTCCTACTTTACGTCTACTAGAAAATCATGTAAACATTTTACATGAACCCAATAGGCTGGTATTGCTTCCAATAAGGATTCATTATATCTTAGTTTGGATCAAGTACAAGGTACTGTTTTATTATTACAGCGAGAAAGGAAATCAATTTTAGCATTTTGTAATATCTTGATAAAATGGAGTCTATGGGAGAAGACTTTCTATAATTCATAGCCTTCTGGATAACGGGTTTTCAGATAATGGATCCCATACCTGTACTGGAATGCATTCATGGCTCTGAATTCATAATTTAAAGGCCACTGACAACCATGTTCATTGTCATTTCATTGGTAAAACTGCTGTCAAACTGCTCATGTTAGGTGCCCCTTACTGATCTGTTCCTGTACTGATCCATGTCTGTCTGGCCTAGCCTGAACTTTAATAATATTAAGTAATTCAGGCAGGGTCATTGGTGTGCCCCCATCAGTTTAACCTGAAGCTGTGTATTGACATCTTTACTATGCTGAGCATATTCTCTCACTGCTATGCCTTCTGTTCTTCTAATACACATGGCAACTGAACTGCCACTGGGTGTAAGTGTTGGCATTATGATAACTCCACTCTCATCTGGATGTTACTTCCATTCATAAACCACTGGCACTGAGGTAAAGCACACTTATTACATACTGTATGTCACTTAAAGGAGAACTAAACCCTAAAAATGAATATGCCATATTTTATATACTGAACTTATTGCACCAGCCTAAAGTTTCAGCTTGTCAATAGCAGCAATGATCCAGGACTTCAGACTTGTCACAGGGGGTCACCATCTTGGAAAGTGTCTGTGACACTCACATGCTCAGTGGGCTCTGATGTTGAGAAGCTAAGCTTAGGGGTTGTTGCTAATTATCCAGCAGAAAATGAGGTTGGCCTGTAATATAAGCTAATACAATAGGGCTGATTATTAAATTCTGATGCTAGTTGTACTGGTTTCTGTGCTGCCATGTACTAATTATCTGTATTAATTACTAATCAGCCTTATATTGTGACATTTCTATTCTATGTGTACTGTATATTGTGAGTGGGTCCCTAAGCTCAGTAAGTGACAGCAGCACAGAGCATGTGCAGTGAATCAGCAGAAAAGAAGATGGGGAGCTACTGGGGCATCTTTGGAGACACAGATCTTTAGTGCTAAAGGGCTGTGGTTCGCCTTGGGCTGGTACAGAAGCGCAAAACATAATGTACAACATTTCTAGCTACTTCTGCTTTAGTTGTTCTTTAAGTATGAGGGGCTGAGCTGGATTGCTGGGGGTTTGAGTGCAATCTACGCTACATAGCTACGTAGTATATGAAGATTAAACAAATACACATCCATCAAGTTCAACATTTTGTCCAAAGGAAACCTGCCTAAATTGGGAACCCCCTGTTAGTATTATCACTTACAAAATAAAGTCTTGAATGTCCAGATCACATATAATCAGTACACAGAAGTCAATGGGACTGGTCCTTCTAACCCAGAAGCCTCTCCATCCAAGCAATGTTGGCCTTATCCTATATCTAAGAGCACAGTACAGAGGAAACTGGGAAGCACCAGAGCAATGTTGATAATTATTATTTGTATTGTAATTCCAGTCCCTTTTCTCTTGCTAATAATGTGTTGCTGAATAGTGATGGGTGAATAAATTCGCCAGGTATGAATTTGTGACGAATTTCATCGCCGGCGAATAAATAGAACTGTCGCGCGTCAAAAAATTGTTCAAACGCCCATTGACTTTAATGCATTTGGCCAAAATAAGCACACGTATAACAATTGTCGCGGGCATCGGAATTGACGAGCGCCAAAATAATCTTGACGCCCATTGACTTCAATGTGTTTCGTTAATTTTTCGCCAAAACGAAATGGGACAAATTCGCCCATCACTATTGCTGAATCATAAGCAGCTTGTGTCTCCAAAATCCATATCCACTGTATAAACACATACCTTGCTCTCCCCACACTGGGACTGTGCTGCTGCAGGTACAGACTTGCTATGTAAATTGTGCAATGGAGCATGCAGCTTGGCTAAGTTTGAGCAGTAACAAAACTGCCCAGGGGACCAGTGGGAAACAAATGACAGCAGTTAGCAGCAGCCACAGCAATGAGACTGAATGAAGTTTCCATGGGGATGACAAGACATCTTTGCAGCCTCTCCAGACCTAAGAAGTCCCATCCTGACACATTGCAGTTATATGGGGACGAGACAGCCAGATTGTCACGCAGCTGCTGTATAGAAATGCCCATAGCAGGGATTCTGCTGCATGTGGGTCAAGTTCATTGCTTTTCCATTGTGTGAAAGGAACACAGTAATGCTATTTACACAGTACTCTCTGCTCCATGGTAGGGTAATGTGTGAATGTAAAAAAGAGGCTGTTCAGGCAAATCAAAAGTGTCCTAACTGTATCAGACTGAACACTAAACACCAGGCTGCGTGGCTGGCTGGGAATCATACACTGGTGCACCCAAAACTGGCATCTTTCATTGATAATACAACGTGCCTTAGGACCATGTTTAATTTCTACTCCTGTGTACTTGGTGTTACAGTTGGCTTTATAGATTGGACTTGTTATAAATGCATTTGACACTGATAACTTGTATAGCAAATACCAGCAGCAATTCTTCGAGAGGCTGAGATGATTAAAGGTGACATTCCATTAAACAATTAAGCAGAACATGGCAGGTGATTTTAGATATTCTCGCTGAAATTCCCAAGCATGTTCTCTTGGCCTGGTGCCAATGTTATGCTTTTAGGTAACTGTTCTGGGTAAAGGTTCTCTGTCTGTTCCAAACTGGCTGGAAACCGAACTATTTCACTTACAGCTGTGTGAGTGTCTGGATTCATTGTCTCCTATGTATATTGGTGACAAGAGAATCCCGACTTCCAAGCAGCCTTTTCTAAAGATAATTCCTGGAACGAATTTTGCTTATACAGGTGTGGGACCTATTATCCAGAATGATTTGGGCCTGGGTGTTTCTGGATAATTGATCTTTCTGTAACTTGCATCTTAGTTAGTCTACTAGAAAATCATGTAAAAATTAAATAAATCCAATAGGCTGGTTTTGCTTCCAATAAGGATTGATCATATCTTAGTTTGTACATGCTACTGTTTCATTTTTACAGAGAAAAAAGAAATCACTTTTTAAATTTGGATTATTTGGATAAAATGGAGTCTATGGGAGACTGCTTTACGTAATTTGGAGCTTTCTGGATAGTGGGTTTCTGGATAACGGATCCCATACCTGTACATCTAAAGAGGATAGACCTGTCTGTGCATTAAAAAATAAATGTCCCCATATTCATTCTCTGGCATCCCCAAAAAAAGGATGAAGCATAGGAGAGTGATGTTGGGAATAAAGACTAGTGCATAGCACGGATGTACATTGAAATCTCTATACACACAAACACAGAATTTAGCAAATGAAGGTAACATAGTAAGTAAGGTTGAAAAAAGACACATGTCCATTGGTAAGGTAAGGCATTAAACTATTTCAAACATAATGGACATAGCTGCCAAATTCTGTTCTCGTTCAACCACAATTGGAATACTATAGGTTATATAAAGAAAGAGAGTGCCAGCGGAATGTCTACTTCAACTGAACAGGCCCTAAACTTGTTATTAAAGAGTTTGGTCAACTTATAGCTCCATGAGACCCCCCACCATTGTTCCAGCAATACTCTCTATTTGTGATTTGAAATAGATTACTAAAGTTGGCTGACTTTTAGATGTAATACTATGCGTTAGAAGGGACATAGTAGAGTTCACCCTAAGCTTTGGCGGCCCTCACCGACTCCCCATCGACCCTATTGACTCTGTCTACTCAGATCAAGTCCATGTAAATATGGAGTTTGAATGTTAAATTGCCATAGATGGACTCTGCCGGGCTCATTTACTGTATATCTAGTTCTCTCTTTGGTGTTTTCCAGATAACCTAACCTGTGAAATGAGAATATAACTGAGTAGTCAAGTGAGTGTGGATAAGATAAAAAGAAATTGGACACAAATGACAATTGTCAGCATGTCCCACTCACAAGGCCAGAGATTGATTTACAGTCATGGTAAGCTGGCTCCCAGGTTTTGGTCTGGAACTACAATGTGGTACTGGTGTCAGAAACTGTTAGGGCATTCCAACAAATAAAAGGAAAATATGTAAAATGGATGCAAATAATGGTATGGGAATAACAAGAATCTGAATTCTTCATAAGGAGAATAGATACATCTCATATGATATGCCATACTTCACAGTGTGATTCATATGATGTTGTCTCTCTGATAATGGAAATGAAGGACTGCTTGTGGACTGAACACACAACACTGGCGCATCATGCAGTATTTGCTGTGAATGGGGCATTATGCCTGTAGGTGTCAATAAATATAACCTGGGTATGTTTGCCTGGCCATAGCATCTCATACCTCCCTACGTTGAGTCATCCATAGCAATCTGTTCTAAACTCAAATCTGGCCTGGTTTAATGCTTGGCTTGTCCTTCAGGATTTGTTTGTTATAAATTAGACATAAGGCAAAACCAGACCAGCAACACTGAACAAAAGACCCCCTGTAATTGCTCTCAGATCTTGAATAATTTGCCCACAAATCATATTCTCTCTAATGACTTTGCCCTTTATGCCATCCTAATGAACTCCATCTGTATTAGACCCAAAGTATCTTTAATCCCAATGGTACACCTTGGATTGGAATAATGGAAAGTGCAGGGCCGGATCAGTATATGGGGTGCCCCTAGGCCAGGCTATGTCTGCATGATCCCCTGCTCCCCCAAGTGCATTCACACTTTCTACCTCATCGGCTGTCAAGTATGTGGCCTTCCTACTAATCCAGGCCTGGAAAAATGTATTAGTTATCAGAGTTTTTAGTGCATTGAGTTTTTTTCCTTTTCAGCTTTATTGAAAAACCTGAGATTTAGGGATACTTTATTGTCCCTTTTATTGCTCCACCACAACCTCCAGGGCCATCTTCATAGGGGGTGTGTACAGTAGTTCTGCTATATATGGGGGCAGTAGTGACATGGTATTTTTACCGATTATAGCACAGTGGAGGACAGCAGAAGGAACAGCCCCATGAGAATTTACTATGTAAGTTCAGATTTTTCTGCTCACATGGGCACCCAGGGATGGTGTCGCCTTGCTCTTTTAAATAATATAATTGCATGTTTCCATTCCAACAAAGTTGCATCATGTTTCAGCTCTGGTGTAAATGAGAAAGTGGATATAGATTCAGGCACATACACCCTTCATAGATATCATTGAAGCTTAAGAGTTCTTAACAGCAACTGGATCTTGTTTTGTATGTGAGCAGTTATTCCAATCTCATAGCGCTTAAGGGTGGAACTAAAAGTGTGGCAGAGTCCTTAAAAGTCCTTTACCGAAAGAAATACAAAATATGTTTAAAGCAATGCAGTAGCCTAGTGATAGCTATAGTAAACGGACTAATAAATTATACAAGTTTGTTTAAAATATAGGTTGGAGGAGTGAAAGCTAAGTGCATAACTTTTACGTGTGCAGTCAAAATGATCGATAATTATGACGGGCAGATAGATAGATCTTCCACGCCAAATGAATATGGATATATAGACTGATTAATGGACCAATTATTAGATCCTTTGGAAAAAAAAAAAAAAAAGATCAATGTAACATAAAGCATTTATGAGCGAAGATAACGGAGTATTCCAAAAGGATATGGAAGAGCAAAGCATTAAACCTTAACGGCCAGACTGCGGACTAAGCAATTTATCTCTGGTGTGTCTGGCAGATACACAAAATACAACACAGAATATATTTATATGTTTATTGCTCATTATGCACATGCGTGTGCCTCAACATGACCACCCACATGTGGAGCTCCCTCCTAGTGTAAATGGAGTAGTGCTGGCGAGGCCCATACCTCTGGTGAGGGTTAAAAAAATTTAGGGTGACTGGAGCCTTTCAGCTGTGGCTGAATCACAAGTCCAGTAGACGGCTGGGAGTCAAGGTTCAGCAACAGCTGATGGACTTCAGATTGGACATGTCTGATTCTCCTTCCCCTCCCTCCCAAGGCCCAACAGACACCCCTTTTCCGTAGGTAGGGTTGCTACTTGGCTGGAATTTTGCCTTTGAAATGATGTTGGATGCCAATATTATTAACAGAGAAGAAAGACACCTGTAAGCCTGGCCGTGCCACACACAAGGTCGATATATTAATAAATGAACATTCTATTTAGGGAGTTTTAAGGCACTTAGCTATTTTGAGTGTTAAATTATTTGACATAATGAACCAACATTTACATATGGGTTTTTGTTTCTTGACTGCATTCTGTTGGCAATGTCCATATGGATGTAGCACAGGGCCCAAGGGAGTGTCCCACAAGCTTTTTCGTGCAACTGAAATATTTTGCAAGATGTCACAATGGATAAATGATGACAGACTACAAAATGACTCTTGAATCACTAACACTTCTACATGTGCCTCAAGTTGTGGTGCAAAGTGCAAAACCAGGATTCCTGAAAGTGGGAGTGGGGGAAATATGGCACCTCCTATAGGCTGAAACTATCTCAGTAGCACTACGAAGGGCACATTGGTGGGTGGGTATGTGAGCATGATAGAAGGTGATATGGAAAATTGGGAAATAGATATTACATTTAAAGAAATGAAAATGGCTCATCCATATGACCATACCAGTTCTTTATATTCCATTGATTCTAAATACTTTGAAGCAGAAGTGCTGGAGTTTTATTGTAGCATGTTTGCAACCAGCCTTGTGAAGTTCAACATAAACCTGGCATGAACAATAAAAGTTGCTATATTATTGGACAGTGTATGGGCCTCGGGAGGGCCTACCAGAAAATTGGCCTTGTATGTATCATGCACCGGTGAATACTCCTTCGCGGGACTGCATGGCGTGTTGATCATTTTCTCATTCTCAGGGTCTCCATAGACCTACTATATGATACATTGGTATCAGTCCAATTTGGTCCAGCACAAGAGAAGCCAAATTGGGCAGAGATCCACTTGTTTATCAACCTTGCCAATGGATATCAGAATATTGGATCTCAAGACCATTGTTGGACAACGTATACAGCTTTAATATTCCAGCAATGAAATGAACTTCATGACCAGTGCAACATATCTCTTTTTGTTTCCCGAAGGGAACATCACTGCTTTTCATTCAGCCCTTGATAAAAGCTCACTGAGCCATAACAAGATTAGAGACTAAATAAAGGTGAGTAATTTCTAACAGACTGAAGGAACTGACAAGTGAGACAGAGAAATGGATCAAAAGTGTCTGGCCACTCTAATTTTCTATTAAGATTATGTTATATCAAGAAAACAGGGACCTAGGGACCATTGCCAAAAAGTATACAGTTTCCTTCTTGATGTCTGGTTGTGTCAACTGCAATGTGACTGGGCATCCTCACAGAGTTCCAAAGATACAAGGTAAAAAACTGAAGCTCATAAACTTCTGCAGAGTTAACCCAAAAAAGAAAAATACAGCATTTATTAAAAGTCTGTAGGTCAAGTTTTTTGGGGAGTATCACATTTGGAACTTGTTGGGCAAAGCCTGAAGGCCAGTTACAGTGAGAATAGAGTGAATTTGCTGTCCTAGATTTTCCTGGAAGATCAGCCTGGTATTCTTGGAACGACAGCAAAATCACTGATATGAAAATAACTTAATTTATCTTGCTGTGAGAGGCAGAACCAGATGGTGTTAGTGGTGGTAATATTTTGAGTGATAAACTCAAAAAACAACTTTCCCCTGATAAGTTAGTCCTTGTGGTTCACTCTGTGCTGGATGATTGTGTTTGTATCCTTAGGTCCAATAGAGCCAGATGAGGTTGCCTCTTCATAGAGACAAGTATGAATTGAACATGCTGAATTAGTGATTCATAGTGATGGGTGAATGTATTCGCCAGGTGCAAATTCGCGGCGAATTTGCGCGATTCGCTGCCAGCGAATAAATTTGCGAAACGCCCACGAAATTTTTTTTCCGAAAAAATGGACGCCGGCGTCAAAAACGGGCGCCGGCGTCAAAAAAACTAGACGCCGGCTCCGTTTCACGAATTTTTCGCCGTTTCGCGAATTTCATGCGAAATTCAAGAATTTTTCGGCGAAGCGAAACGGTGCAAATTCGCCCATCACTAGTGATTCATCCAGATGCATACATCAGCAAAGCTAATACCTGTGGGTGGGAGTAGAACACCCTATGGAATAAATGTGTGTGCTTTAAATGTGTTATTCTGTATATCAGATCCATCCTGAAGCAAGTGACATCCAGGTTCAAGATTATCTTTATGACCCAAGGCACTGCTTCTAGCTAGCTTTGGATTGTACTGTAGCTTTTTTTTTTTTTATAACTTGTTTTTATTTGAAGTGATAAAGCAAAATCACAAGACATACTTTTACATGTTTACATGGAGTAGATATTACAGTGATTATGGTATCAAACATAAACATTTCAATAACAATTTAAACATTCAGCTCAGTTATGATTAATAGCAGGGGGGGTGGATCCTATAATGGTTAATTCAGATAAGAGGTCAGCAATCTGTTAGTTTGGTGACTTCTGGGAGGTGCGGTATCGGGTGGTAGTGATTCTTTGTACTGTAGCTTTTAAATTCTCTCTATTTGAGGATTGTCCATTCCTGATGCTTATTTGTATTTCAGAGGGAAGATTGCCGAATGTTACCGCTGGCAGAGAAAGAAAACCACTAATATTCAAGAACTGTATAGTTTCCTTTTCAGGCATACCAGGATGGAGTAAACTAATGCATCTAAGAGGAGGTCTTTAGCTGCTGTTGGTGGTTGGGGAAGCAGGAGACAAAATATACTGTTTTGAGACTTAATTATTTACAATCTAAGCTATTCCTGAGATACAACTATCACCACCCATTGACACCCCAAAGAACTTGCTTGGGGACTTAAGGCGGCCATAGATGCACAGATAATATCATACAAAACGAATTTTCGTACGATATTCGGTGCATGTTTGGTGGAAAATGAGCCGACCGAAAACGGCAGAAGACTTGAATATCGGTCGGTTTGTCGATCGGGCTGGACAGAAAATTTTGATCGGGTGCCTTTAAAGGCACCCAAACATCACCCATTGTTAGTGCTGAATTGTCAAATACAGGTAGAATTCTATTGTTTCTACCTGTATATCTACCTGTATATCTGACGATTCAGCTCTACACATGTGTATTGAAATGAACAATCTTTCTTGGAAAGATCTTTTCCAAGAAAGATAGTAATTGTTACGTCTATAGCCATCTTCATCATCATTTCTTTTTATAGCGCTGTCAAGATATGCAGTGCTTAAATAGCCTAAATAGCCATTAAATTGCAAGTTTTGATTGGGCCTGGAGATGCCAAACAAAGACAAAACATTTAATAGTTTGCTGATGAGATTAAAAGGGCACATATGCTGGCTATGATTCATGCTTGCTTATACTAATAACTCAATAAATAGAAGACGACATATAAACTTGTTTCTTGTTCACTTGTTTCACGTTAATGGATTAAAATGAAAAGAGACAATCTGTTTCTCTTTGTACTTAGTGCTGTTCAAGAAGCAGCCACATATAAGACTCTTTATTAGTGTATAAAATCAGTCAAGGCTGCCTATGGCAAGTCTGTCTTCAAAGCTCTTACAGTTGCATGGTGGAGGGGGTTCAAGTCCAAGGTTAAGGCTCCAGTAACAAAGCATATTGCTGCCCTATGCCCTATTCAGCTCCTTGGATGAAATCCCACTTTTTCTGTATTAACTAAATTACTTGAAGGCTTCCATCCCTGTGCTACTCTATGTATTACAATTAGAACCTGATGGTAACCATAGAAACTGCTAGATTCCTCTACAAGGAAGAAGTAAAGCTGCCAAATAGATATAGGCCCAAGAAAAAAGCATTGATAGCACTATAGGCAGTATTGCTCGGTTCTTTTAAAACACCCTATTAATCTCACATGGTTCCCTTAAAAAATAAACATATGTGTATAATAAATACAATGTATACATGTGTGTGTGTGTATATATATAAATAATGATAATAAGGGCAAGGCATTTAGCACCTAGATGTCTGAATTTGAGGACAATTCTTCTCATTTCTTTGTATTGCCAATACACTTCCTCAAGATGCAGCTAATGGGCTGTAAAACATCAAGCATCCAACACAGAGCTCCTTTCAGAACTGAAAAGCTTCCAAAAGAGATAGCAAGGATTGTTGAAAGAATAAAGAGGCTTGACAGACCTGCAGCTCTTCAGGTTTAGCAGCACACTTCATTATCATAGTTTTATAGGATATATCAGTGGCCTTCCACCATAGCATAACTCATCAAGACTGAATGCCAACCACCCTACCAAAGCCAGAAGATTGGAGGGGCTACATCTCTTATTAGTGGAAGCTAAGTGCAACTTCAGGACTACTTACTGCTGAACTGTAAGTAATTCGTTTTCAGGTGATGCAGACATATCTCATCTCCTGATCACGTCCAGCCTGTCTCTCCATTCACCAAGCAAACACCGGAATTTGTCAAAGTTGCAGCTGAGAATTCAGAGTGAGAAAGTCGATGTGCAGTTTGTCAAGATCTCATCTTCCTATTTTGTCTGATGAACATTTTGCATGTCACAGCAAGCACTGATGTTTAATAAAGGCAATTAAATCTCCGAGGCAGGAAGGCGGGCCTCGTTTTTAGCAGTGGCACAGATCTGTGAAGCAATCTCGCCTGCCACTCAGCAGAGGGGGTGAATAAAAAGCTTGTTACAGCAGCAGTAACAGAGGATTTCAGTTCTGACCCCAGTTACAACAAGCCAGATATATATGGACACTACTAATGGCTTTACACACTGACTGTCCAGCTTGTGGTGCAGAAATATAATCTATAAATCCTGGTGTTGGGCAGTGCTAACAAATGTGACCATATAATATTTTTATGAGATATTCAGTAAATCTCATCTCATATTATTTTTATTATTAACAAAACTCAGCTTTTTTCCCTTTGTATACCTCACATTATCTTTTCCCTCTGGTTTCCTTCTCTAACCCTTCATATTACTCTCCTCTTGTTCTCTTGACTCTTGACTTGACTCTTGACTTGACTCTTGACTTGACTCTTGACTTGACTCTTGACTTGACTCTTGACTTTTCTCTACCGGCTGCCTTTCTATTTTGCTCTTTCTCCCTTTATTTGCTGAGAGTCCACCAGAGTTGCTACTGTTGTGGAAATTCAGGAAGCAGAGGTCACTTGAGGTAAAAAACAAAGATGCATTTGACACAAGCTCCGTGGATTCTGAACTCACAAAGTCAGAACCTGGAACAAAGAGATCACAGGGTTTTTTATAAACTTGTAAACATGGAGAGAGATATGTGCAAGATATTGGTCCACAGCACAGAAAAATAAAGAACTGCTCATATAACCAAGCCAGGTGCCTCTGCCCTGAAGGCCAAGGTACTAGTAACCAAGGCTAGCTTGAGAACAGAATCCATTCAAGTCAGGAATCAGCATAGAAAGAATTTTACTGTTTCTCACTACTCATCGTTTAATCTTAATAATATGTAAACTAGCGGCACAGTTTAAGATCCAGCTCCCTTGCATGCTGATTGGTTGAACCAGGAGGTTTAAAATTCGCCATATGGTTTAACCAATTGCTGCACATCTGAACTGGGTTTTGAATTTCAGTAGATAGCATAAGATAGCTTAGCACTTAGGGGCATATTTATAAACATTGGAGACAAACATCACCAGTGATCTTGGTCATAGCAACTAATTAGATCTTTCACTATTGTTTTCTAACTTGTCGGTGACTGTTCAAATCAAATTGCCTGGGGCCCTTGTTATGGTAATCGGGTACCAATAACTAATAAGGCCATCTGGGTCCTACGAAATCAGGGTTCGCCGGCATATTTTTAATTGTCCCATTGAGCCAATCCGACTCTGAATGTGGAACATTGTTGGTGGGATTTGCTTCCTTGCATATGCAAGAGATTGGGCAATAAAGTTGCATGAGCAGGCCTATCTCCCATTGGCAGTTTAATTCATTCTATGGATGTTCAATTTGGTTAGAGACAATGCTTAGTGGAGGCCAGCCCTTTGTTCTTTGTTTTCCATCTCAACAACCCTTGTTTTGTACATGAGTAGGGCCTTACCAAAACTGTTGCCACAAAGTAGTAAACATAAAATTGTCAAAAAAAATAATAATTGAATACTGTAGCAGGACCAATGAGGGGTGTGTCCTTAAGAGCCAATTCCAATAATTAAAAGTGGTGTGCATATAGTAAATTATTATAGGCTGCTTTAATTTAATTTGTTAGGAATTACTTTGTAAAACAAAACAAATATGGTATCTCTTTGTATTAAAAGATATACCTCTAGTTTGGAAAAGGGTCAGAAGAAAGCTCACTCAACTTCCTATAGCTTCTGAAATACTAGAAGCTAAAGGAAATTGCATAGCTTAAGGCAACGGTTTTCAAAGGGTGACTTTTTACACTTCTATAACCTTATCATAAACCAACTATGACCAAATGCTGGATTACAAAGTGGGGGGCTTTAACTCAAAGGCATCTGAAAAGTTCTGGAACAATAGACAAATATTTCTAGGCTTAGCTGTAACTGTACCTTTTCATTTACATCAGGAGGACAGGGATAAAGATTATTCACAGTTTTCTCTCTGTGCATATTTGCCTTTATACATTTGAGTGGGAGTTGTAACACTGCTCAACACATACAATCTCCAGAGACACTAGAAGAATATCATTTATTAGTCAAACACTGCCTTAACTGCTCTGCTGATGTCTATTCAGAATAGCTCTGCATAGTCAACTCCTATATATATATATATATATATATATATATATATATATATATATATATATATATATATATATATATATATATATATATATATATATATATATATATATATATATATATATATATATATATATATATATATAAATGCGATCATGCAAGGAAGGAATATTTTGCAGTCAAATTATTTGATGTGTCAAGATAGAGGAGCGCTTATGAAAATTATGTCGGTATTCACCCAACAATGAAATGTTGCAGCAAAAAAGAGGGACTGCTATAAAAAGTCAGCGGCAGGTATATACAAATGCATAACGGTGCTGAAAACCACACATATATTAACTGTCCCCTGCAAACATCTCAACAAGAATAATGATTCTGTTTCATGGTACTTGTATAAATCATTATTCCCTGTTAGGACTGGAGAGGGGTAGTTAATCAAATAATATAATATAATATAAATTGTTTATAAATCTGTGTGCAGACCGTTGGCTTCACAGAGAAGATATTTATATTACAATACTTTATTTCTAAATCACCAGGATGATAATGGCAAACTCATTAAGATACTGTGCAAAAAACAATATAATGACACATTTATGAAGGGCTAGGCTCAAGTGTAGGAGCCCTTATACCTCACGCATAAAATCTGTGGAGACCACAGCACCAACAGACACGAGAGACCTCTGTATTTAACACCTGCTGCCATAAGCAAGCAGTAAACGCCCAGCTCCCTAAAACATGTTGTCTTGCATAACCTAGATGCAACTGCATGCCCATGTTCCATTACACCTCCAAATAAAATAAACAACTGTAGAATTGTGGAGGATATAAATGTGTTCAAGCCCAGTTTTTTGGAAAGGCCAGGATGGCAGGACTGTAGGGGTGGCATGCCAACTGTTCCACACACAGAAGATCTCAACACCTTTTTGACTCTTCCACCCTCCCAATTTCCTCTACTGACAACTGTTAGTGATGCTCTTCAGGTACAAGAGGTAGGATGGTTGGGGAGAGTTTTAAAGCTGCATACTGTAGGAGGAGGTGAAAGAAGAGGTGGTAGAAGCAGGTGAATGTACTTTTACTGGCTAGAACACAAAGGCAACACAATCACTTTAGAATTGCCCCATCTGATGCCCTTTCTAAAAAGAAGCAGGCTATAGACACCATGGGAAGTCTTAGCATCTTGTAAGTTGAAGTGGGTACAAACTCCCATGACTTTATTGCTCATTTTACTACAATATGGTATTAATGAACACAGAGCTCAGTGCTCTCTGGTGGCAAGTGAGTACCAGGCTACAGCATATTCCAGAGACTGCTTTAGCCAACACTCCACCATCTGTGAAAGTGAAAGAGGGTAGGCGCAGGACTTTGCAACTTGGGCGGGGGGGTGGAGGGGCTTTGCATCTGGTGTGGGGGCCCAAGTCCCACCAGGGTTGCTGCCTCAGTGTCCACCACACCCCCCCCCAGTACAATGCTGATTGGCTATTTGGTAGCCCCTATTTGAAATGGCAGCCTAGAAGAGGTTCTAATTTTTATTCAACCAAAACTTGCCTTCAAGCCTGGAATTAAATATTAAGCACTTGCTTGAGGCCACTGGGAGCAACATCCAAGGTGTTGGTGAGCAACATGTTGCTCAGGAGCCATTGGTTGGGAATCAATGATATAAACATGAACATGCATATAAATATGAAACATCACAACCCACAACTGGTAATTGCTCTTATGCATTAATTATATACTGTTTATAGAATTTGATTGCAGCTACAAAAAATATCCTTTATTAATTATTCTTTAAGTCTTTTGATATCTGAATCCTCAGGGGTGAAAGCTTTGCTACGACTAAGCAGAAGAATTTCAATATGGAACCCAATCAACTCATTTAACAAATGAATGAGATGAGTGTCTGTAAAATACAAGAATGCCTTTGCATCTTTAACAAGACCAACCCGTCCCTGCAAGCTTGTGCTTTAACTTCTGCAATAAAATGTGATGAAGGCATTTGCCAGAGTAAGTTGGTGTGCTTCTTCCCTACACATAACCTGGAGCTTCAAAAGATAGACCCTGACCTTGTGGAGGTGCAAAAATTGTGGGTGCAGAAACACAGAGTAAGTACTGTGCAATAGGGAATCATTTCTTGTGATTCCAGTTGTATTTTGTTTGCATCTAGAAACCTGAAATGCATGATGTAGTTTTACTAAATACCATGCCCACTACAGTATACAGCTCACTATGTCTTCATAATGACTGCCTCAGGCTAATGATAAATTCAAACAGGTTGGGAATAAGGTTTAGAAGGACAATATGCCTAGGGTACAATAGTGAATGAGCACACACCAGCCCATCAGAACATGGAGATACAGTACTTTACTGAATGGTGGTTAAACTGTACAGTATGATGGAAATTATAACAATGTACTATTGGATGGAGCATTCACAAGGATTTGTGTGACCCACAGACTGCTCAGATTTTAATGACCCATCAGAGATCGAGGGACCCATCAGTTTTCTGGTACAGAAGCAAGGCAAAAAAAAATCTTTGGATACTATTGATATTAAAAGGAGTAGGGCCGGAACTATGGGCAGGCAGCAGTATAACAGTTGTGGGGTGCAAGAACCCTGTTATCTTCTCTAATGCCAACCCTCCACATCTAGAAGCATAGATGGACCAGCATGTGGGGGCTAGCTGCTGATTGGTCCCTGTCCTACAGTGCAGTGAGTTGAGTGCCACCGGCTCCCCTGCATAGTCTGGGAATACAGAGAGGTGGAAGAGAAGGGAGGGATTATTCGGGGTTTTGCGAAATATTCAATAAATCAGCCTGAAACACTATATTTTTTAAGCACAATTCTTCTATATCTAAATGAGTATAACTCACTGGTACATTCTTATTTTTTTTTAAAAATGTCTCCTTTAAGGTAGATTGGAAAACCCTTTAACAAACCTTTGAATCCCAAAATAGACATTTCTACTTAGTAATTCTCTATTAGGATGAAATATGCTAATTAGAAATTACGTAGACTAATGTTCAACAAATAAAAACAATAATTTGCATATTAATTAGGCTCCTACTATATGATGTATTGTATATTTAGTTCTTTCATTGAATCTCCGGAGTCAGCTTCATCTGATGGGAACTAAACTCCTGCTGTGACTTTAGTAAAGTAGCTGTGCAATTAGGAGCCAAGATGACAGCATGGTACTTTATAAATCAAAAGGCTAATTATAGATTGTGTGTGCTCATCCTAACACATCTGGCTTTGTGGGAGGGAATGTGCCAAGATTCCCTGCAGTCTACCTCTTAATTCAACAAGGACACAACCACTCAAGCACTAGTAAGTTTTAATGTTGTCATTAAAGCTCTTGTTATTTACAGTATGAAAGAAAAATACATAATTATTATGCATGATATTATGCAAGTCAACTACCTAGAGTTGGGATATCCTGGTAACTGCCCTGGACTCTACAAAGCTATGATTCCTGCAAATAAGCAGCTGTAGGTATGAAACATGTGGCAAAGGTCAGTAAAGTAGAGCAAGTTTACTTATTGACTTTGCAAATACAGACTGTGGCTGTGGGATAGCAGGTATAGTAGGGAGAGCTGATGCCTATAGTAACAGTGGGGATAATAGTCTCTGGGAAGGGACTGTGGCTGTGGGATAGCAGGTATAGTAGGGAGAGCTGATGCCTATAGTAACAGTGGGGATAATAGTCTCTGGGAAGGGACTGTGGCTGTGGGATAGCAGGTATAGAAGGGAGAGATGGTGCCTATAGTAACAGTGGGATAATAGTCTCTGGGAAGGGACTGTGACTGTGGTATAGCAGGTATAGTAGGGAGAGATGGTGTCTATAGTAACAGTGGGATAATAGTCTCTGGGAAGGGAGTGTGACTGTGGGATAGCAGGTATAGTAGGGAGAGATGGTGCCTATAGTAACAGTGGGATAAATAATAGTCTCTGGGAAGGGAGTGTGACTGTGGGATAGCAGGTATAGTAGGGAGAGATGGTGCCTATAGTAACAGTTGCATAATAGTCTCTGGGAAGGGAGTGTGACTGTGGGATAGCAGGTATAGTAGTTAGAGATGGTACCTATAGTAACAGTGGATAATAGTCTTTGGGAAGGGAGTGTGACTGTGGGATAGCAGGTATAGTAGGGAGATGGTGCCTATAGTAACAGTTGGATAATAGTCTCTGGAAAGTGAGTGTGACTGTGGGATAGCAGGTATAGTAGGGAGAGATGGTGCCTATAGTAGCAGTGGGATAATAGTCTCTGGGAAGGGACTGTGATTGTGAGATAGCAGGTATAGTAGGGAGAGATGGTGCCTATAGTAGCAGTGGGATAATAGTCTCTGGGAAGGGACTGCGATTGTGAGATAGCAGGTATAGTAGGGAGAGATGGTGTATATAGTAGCAGTGGGATAATACTCTCTGGGATGGGAGTGTGACTGTGGGATAGCAGGTATAGTAGGGAGAGATGGTGCCTATAGTAGCAGTGGGATAATAGTCTCTGGGAAGGGGTTGTGGCTGTGGGATAGCAGATATAGTAGATGACATGGTATGTTTAGCAGCAATGATTATAAGATAACTCATACATCTGTTTCATTGATATACCCTAAGGGTGAACATTACAGTAAATGTAAATGAAATAACTGAGAAAAATTATTACAAGTCTTTTTTTTTAGATTATCTAGATCAGTTATGAAAATTCTAATTACGGGACAGATTTTTCAAGTAGGAACTAATGTTTCACATTGTGGCAATGATATGTTTTCACAGCAGTCTTGTTATATAGCTTTCATTGATCAATTTAATACATGGTTTTTCTCAGAAACAGCCAATGGATTAAATACAAATGGGTCTCTAGGCAGCTGAGTCATTTAGGAACCCTTGGGAATGAACTGCAGCACAGGCAGGAAACTATAACTACTACATTCTAAATCCCATCTACAGAAGCAACAGAAATGGTTAATATGGTTATCACATTGTGGTAGATAAGTGATCACTTACAATAATTCAGGACCCCATACTGTGGCTCTCTCGCTGTTGAACAGCAACTAACAGCATCTGCTGGCAGTTTCTAGCCATGATGCCATTTGCAAGACAATCCTCATGATTTCTTTCAGTTTAGGGCAAATTAAGGCACATGTACAAGTGCTCAATGCAACAATGCATGGGTAAATATTCTTTAAGACTTTGGTAGGAGATTCTAAATGGTAACCCATAAAATAATTCCTCATTAGCACCTCTTATTTGGGTAAATTCCATAACCTGACTTTGGTATGAGTAAGAAAAACATTCCTACATTGATGGAATCCTCTTTCCTTTAGCTGAAGGGTCCCCAGCCTTTTTTTTTATCTGTGAGTCACATTCAAATATAAAAAGAGTTGATGAGCAACACAAGCATGAAAAAAGTTCCTGGGGTATTAAGAAAGGGTCGTGATTGGCTACTTCAATGTCTCTATGTGGACTGGCACCTACAGGAGGCTCCGTTTGGACCTGGTTACAGTATACGCAACCAAAACTTGCTTCCAAGCCTGGAATTCAAAAATAAGCAGCTGATTTGAGACCACTGGGAGCAACATCTAAGAGGTTGGGGATCAACATGTTGTCCACGAGCCACTGGTTGGGGTTCACTGCTTTATCCCATAGATGTATTCTTGTCACTGCATATCAAGCATGAATATCTGCAGTGGAAGGGACAAACTATGTGAGAAGGCTGATGTTCTGCAGGTCCATTGATTTGTTTCAGAAATGAATGGGTCCTGGTGCTGTCACATAGAAAGCATCAAGCGCTAGTTATGTTATAGTAGATAGTGATCCCACCCTGTCATGTTACTGCAAATAGAAATCCAGCCATAGTAATGTTTCAGTAGACAGCAATTTAGCCCTCTGAAGTTGTCACCATAGCTAGCAATCTAGCCTCAGTACTTATACTGTGTATAGCTTTTTACCGCCGGTGGTGTCACCCCACTTAGAAACACTGGCAGTTAAAAGCAAGGCAATTTCTTACGATTATACGTATTTTTAGAGCCGCACAGTATTTTTTTTAAACAAAAAAATCATTTATATCACACATTTATGAGCACTTTTACACTTTAAACTGCAAGAAAGTGTGTCACTAGATTGGACAAGAAGATGGGATTTTGCTGTCGGAATGCAAGTCAAGCTGTCAATGCAGCATTTGTATTAAACAAGAACTAGATCAGCAGTACCGCTATGTAAATGTGAGGTGATCGAGAAGCTGCCTGCCGCTAACCAGGTAATTAGGAATGTGGGGCAGGACTCTGCTCTGGGCACTTTCTTTTCAAAGCTGTTAATTAACTAAAGTACATATCCACATTAAAGGATTATTACAGCAAATGTGCAAACATGCAGTTATGGGGAGCAGCAGTGTGATGAATACTAAGTAACTGGGAACAGAAAAGATGGACTGGGGACCCTGGAAGCACAAAAGCAGATGCAGGTTGGTGTGGGGTCATTAAAGGAACCTCCTGGAGGCACAGAACTGCGGCTCTATCAGTCGCTGTGGATTTCGGCTTTCCAATCATAATTAACTTTGCACTGCCAGAAGGGCCAGGAATCCATTTGAACATAACGGAGAAGTGTAATTTGTAAAGATAACACTTGCCAGTCAGTAAAAGCTCTCTCTCTCTCGCCTCCTAATGGAATTCATTTTTTTTAGAACTGAATTCTCTTCAAACTCACTAACAAGGGTAACTTCTCACCTAGTTACTTTTCATTGCTTAGTATATTCCTCCCTGAATGTGTGCAGATATGATCTAGAAGCTGAAACATAAAGCTTGTGGGGCTGACTCTCTTACCGATGTCAGGTACCACTTGTTGAAAAGATACAGACAGATTCTATGGACTGGTTATTGGAATTACTGTACATTATGTCAGAAGAATGACTGGTTTGCAGAAGGGTTTCATTAGTGAAGACCTCGGTTTTCGCCTATGGAAATGTGGTGTTTATACAAATGGCCTGTAGATGTCCCTGTGCTCAGGACTTATACTGTGCATACTTCCTATACAGCTTGTGATGTTAGAGTTGCTTACTGTTGTGTAATGGCTGCATGAACCTGCTAATAAAGCACTGTTACTCTACTTATCCTCGGCTACCCAAAACATAACAGAAACATCTCATCTATCTTCCTTTTCTCTGAGAAGACATCAAATACAACCCATGTGCCACAGTCTCAGAGTCTTCCTATATAGTTACACCCCTGGTTCCTGGTGACACTGACTTTAGGTTGAATAACCTTGGAACTGGGCTTGGATTTTGGTCGACTTTAGTAAAGTAAATACTTTTTCTATCCACCCACAACAAAGGTTTTGCCAAAAACTGCAACATCGGCACAGGACATCCTCGGTGCTAGGGAAAAGATAATCCAAGCAGTTCAACTTGAGAAATATGGATGTGAAAGTAAAAAGATGTATGGTACTCAAGTAAAGCAAAGACTGGTGAACAACATAAGTCTATCATATTGTGATATCATAGAGGAGTGATCACTTACAATAATCCAGGACTCCCATACTGTGGCCCACAAGCTGTTGAACAAAAACAGCATCTACTGGCAGTTTCTAGCCTTGATGCCATTTGCAAGACAATCCTCGTGATTAGTTTCAGTTGAGGGCAAATTAAGATGCAAGTACAAGTGCTAAATGCAGCAATGCGTGGATGAATATTCTTTAAGCCTTTGGTAGGAGATTCTCAATTGTAACCCAAAGTATTTGTCATTAGCACCTGTCCTTGGAGTAAAGAAACCATTCCTACATTGATCGAATCCTCTTTTTAACCAGCCTTTTTTTACCCGTGAGTCACATTCAAATATAAAAAAAGTTAAAACACAAGCATGAAAAAAGTTATTGAGTTGCCAAATGAGGGCCATGATTGGCTATTGGAAGTCCCTATGTGGACTGGCAGCCTACAGGAGCCTCTGTTTGGCAGTATACCTGGTTATAGTATATGCAACCAAAACTTGCCTTCAAGCCAGCAATTAAAAATGAAACACCTACGTTAAGGTTACTGGGAGCAACATTCAATGGGTTGGTGAGCATCATGTTGCTCATGAGTCACTGGTTGAAACAAAGTGACCCACCAATCCCGACCAATATCAATGAACTAAGGGAATTGGGCAAATTTGGAAATGTCATCAACAGATACACTGTGTTGGCCAGTTCATGGTGCATTGGTAAAAAGATGGCTCAGCTGTTGAATCAGATGATCATACTGTATGTGACCCTTCGTATGGTCTCTGTCCTTTGGCCGGTGGACCAACAGGGAGGGAAGCAGCTAGAAAACATTTTCAGCCCATTTATGGGTTCTGTATTGGGTGGAGGAATTGTGATCACTGACATTTCCAGATTCTAACACATAAACTAGAGCAGGAACATCAAAGTCTCAATCATCTAAGTGTGTATGTTACAACAGCAGCATCTCCAAAAGATCTGTCAGTTGTTGAAACCATTTGGTTTTTCAGGTCCCATGGTAGAGGAAAAGGCAAATATGCTACACAGAGTATTAAATTAGGGTGGTTGCAGAACGTAACAGTTAACGTTATTGTCTCTGGAAATGAAATGCTACCCAGTCCCTCGTCAAAGCAAAGATCTTGTGGCCAAGCCCCCCTCCTATATTAACACGGCACATAAGCACAGCAGGTAACACAAGGCACCACAGAGAGAAACTCACTGCAGGTAAGTGAACTGATTAGGTAACACATCATCACGGCTAAATATTCAAACATGTTATTAATGGAGCTAGAGAAATGTGAGATTAGATTTTGTGCCCTTCAGCAAATGGATAAATAAAGTAATTGCTATTTGCTCTCCTCCTGCAAGTTTCCAGCAGAGAAGTGATGGGATATTTTGTACCAGTTCTGCTTTATGTCGTTTTTGTTCAGTGAAGGAGATATCCTTGCAGATCTGCTTAGGGGACACCAATTCATGACCTTTTCCCTCAAAGTAACAGCAGATGATTTTTATTCCAAACTGGGAACAAAGGTGGCCATAGGCACACTGCTAATATCATACAAAACTAATTTTTGTATGATATTCAGTGCGTGTATGGTGGGAGACAATATGATATTCAGTGCGTGTATGGCTAAAAATCCATCTTGTTGTGGGGGGGGGTGGGTTACTGACCCCAAAATCAAACAACAGATTAACTGTGAGGCTTTAGTTTTATTAAGAAAAAAGAAGAATACGGAACCTCTTAATTAATAAGTGATTAAATTGATAGTTATATGCCGAGGTCTGACAGTTGTCAGAATGAATAATTGTAAAAAACTGAAAAAGATAAAGAACCCCGCATATAACCTTTTATTCGTAGTAATCCCTAAATTCAGTTGTATTACCTTATCGGTAATGGACAATAAATTGATTAAATAAATTACAGAGGAGTGAGTGCCAATTTGGGCGTGTATCACTTCCTTATCGTAACAGACATATATTTAAATAAATAGGGATGGGAAAATTTTTTCGTCTTGTTTCGCCGCAAAAATGACGCCCATAGACTTGTATGTCGTTGTGGGTCAAAAAAAAAAAAAAAAGACGTGCGAAACGGGTCAAATTCGCCCATCCCTATAAATAAATGAATCAGCTAAAGAGTCAATTAATTTAAAATGTGTGCTAATCAATAAATAAAGTAAGATCCAATAAATTAGTTAAAAAAGTTAATGCTCCAAGCATTTAATAATGGATGTATACTTTATCACTCCAATTTATCACAATTAATTATTATGGTGCCAAAGTTTCCATGATAATGCCTTAAAAGAAAGCTATAACCTCAAATATGAATATCAGTAAATACCGCCCTTCTACATCTTTTACCTTTAGCCACCTTTATAAAATTCACTGGGGATCATTTATCGACACTGGGCAAATTTGCCCATGGGTAGTAACCCATGGCAACCAATCAAATTGCTGCATTCATTGTTCTACTTGCAGCTGACTTCAAAAAGCTAATCACTGATTGGTTGTTATAGGTAACTGCCCATGGGCAAATTTGCCCAGTGTTGATATGAGTCCCACTGTGTACCCTCAGATATCACCTGACCAGAAATACCGCAGGTATTCATTGGCTCATATGACCTAACATGTATGTGTGCCCTTGTGTCTGTGTGCACCGTGATTCATATGATTCCAGGGCGTAGCCCTTAGTACTTAAAGAGGCAATATTCCATTTATGAAATGCCAATGGCACGTACTACTCAAAAACTATATTATTATGAAAATGGTTTATTTACATGAAGCAGGGACCTACATTGTTCTGGGTTATAGTTTTCCTTTAACTTCTCATTGGCGCTAAGGTCTAGAGTTTGCTAGCATGACAGCAGATTGCTCCTATATGAAGGTAGATAGCATCTCAGCAATAAAACATGTCAGGACTTTTGGATTCCAAGAGGAAGAATGGAGACATTACACAAGTGTAAAAAAATATATACTCCACTATTAAAGGACACAAGAGAATTTTGTAGAACTTTGCTTTTAGCAAAAAAAAAAATAATATACAGAAAACACTATGCTATATAAAAACTATCATGGTCAATCAGAGGTCAATGGGAACTTTCTAGTGCTGGGTGAATCTGACCCGTTTTGCTTCACCTAAAATTTGCCCAACGCATTGAAGTCACTTGGTGTCAAACCAATTTTTCGAACCCTGCATTTTTTCTTGGCAAATGAGGCCGAATGTTTTGTTTATCCCTAAAGCTGTCATTATCACATTTTCGTTAACAAATTGTAAAATATTTAGTTACTTCGAGGTTTTAGAGTTTTTCTAAATTATTTTTCAAGCTTTTTCTATTTGGACTTTTTATTTTTCATAAATAAGGAATTTATGAGTTTATTGTGGTAGAAAAATCCTATGAAAACCTAAGGAAAACTCACAAAATAGTCACACATTGTTCCATTAGTTTTTGACAAGGCTAATGATTTTACAAACTGGGAAAATAAGAGACAATTCCCATTGACATTCATTGAACCTCTTCAAATTTTACGCCCCAAGTTTTATCTGACAACGTTTCCTTTTTTTTTATTTTCTTTAATACATAAAAGACTATTCATGGTTACGCAGAATATTCTCAAGTATATTTGTGTTCACAAACCCCCAAACTCAATTTTTTTTTATAAATCAGCCCCTTAGTGTTATGTCCACTGATGTAACAATTCCAACTGTCCCATGTTGTTTGCTGCCCTCAACTCCACAAATGCAGAGTCGTCAGCGGGGGCCAATGCCCACTAATACGTCTGTTTGGAAAATGAGTCTAGTTGCTGTTTCAGTATTTTATTTTCATATGATGTTTTGTGAGGACATGCATAAAGCTGGACGCTTTGAGAAACAAAGGACAGCAATATCTTGAATACTCAGATCTTTGAAAGGACACAACCCCTAAGCATTCTTTGCATTAACTCACACAGCTCCCAGTTTTAGAAGATGTCATCTCGAACATTTCCAAGCATTTTGAATAGGTTTCAAACCCTCCTCCTCCTCTTTCATAGTCTGGCAAAAATCAATATAACTCTGCTAGAGCTTTCAAGCGGTGGGGTGGCAAGGAGCCAACCAAAAATGTTTTTTTATTTACTCATGCTGACATAACAAGATACAGCACTTATTCACAGTAAAGTGAGAAGCTTAGATGAGACAAACAGCTATAAAGTATTATTAAAGGGCAGCTGAAGTGTGTTGTCATAGTTGTTTCTTTTGGTTAGAGCTGTTGCAAACCACACACAATCAGCACATTTATGGTCTATTCACTTGCCTCCAAATTCCTCCAGGTCATTCCAGAGTTGCCTGTTTTTAAGGGGCACGATATAAAGGATTTTACAGATAAATATGGACAGCCCAAACCATGATTTCCAGGGGCTGCTTACCACCCGAATGGTTCTAGAGTAGGGGTTCCCAAACGTTTTTTTTACCTGTGAGTAACTTTCAGAAAGTTGTGGATCAAAACAAGCAAGAAAAAAGTTCCCTGGGAAGTGCCAAGTAAGTGCTGTGATTGGCTATTTGGTAGCCCCTATGTGGAGGGAGGTTCTATTTGGCAGTACATTTGGTTTTTTATGAAACTAAAACTTGCCTCCAAGCTTGAATTCAAAAGCAAGAGCCTACTTTGAGGCCACTGGGAGCAACATCCACTAATTTGGTGAGCAACATGTTGTTTGCAAACCAGTGGTTAGGGATCACTGTTCTAGAGAAGTATTTTGATCAGCAATGATCTTTAGATTTTGAGCCAAACCTTCCATGCATGAGCCATTCAGCCTTACATTTAAAATGAGTTGTATTAAGCACAGCCAACCAGTATTGACTCCAAATGTCCCCTTACTTAACCTTCAGACTGAGTTTCTATAAGTATCAGCAATAGGTATTATCCCAGTAGCAGGCCTTCAAGCTGAACAACTACAGCTAAAACCTTTGTCCAGAGGGTCCAGGTTTGTGAACCTCTGGTCTACTCTACACCAATGTATTTTCTTTAAGTATATATTTCCCTAACTAACCCTGGCCCTAACCAAAGGGATAGGGGTTTTCTCTAGAGCCTTGTACAAGACCAAATTCTAACACTCAAGCTTACTTATCACGAGGGCCTTTATTCCCATGTTCTTCAATGGGATTTGCCAGGGACTTTGAAGTTTAAAACACTGGCATTAATTCTAATCTAACTCTATTGTCCAGTATTTTTCATATAATGTTATTTAGAAAGCTGCAGAGTTCTTAATATGTGTTTTTTTCCAAAAATGTTCAATGTAACACTAAGTACTCTTCTTTATATAAATGCACCATAGACCAGTAAAGCAAAGGCTATTACAGTGGATACAGTGGACAACACAAGGCCAGCCAATAAATAGCAATAAGATCAAATTGTCTTCAAATGAAGAACAGTATTTCTTGTGGTACACTCTATCATTCAGCATTCTATTAAAAGTTAATGGCTGCAAACAATGGTGCTGGTGCTGAAGCCAACAATTGTCTTTTACAGTTTTGGTTAATAACTTATACAATTTGATTGAGCCTGTGTTGGCATCTGCTCACTTGCTGTCTAAGTAACCCATACCATATTCAATTTGTTTGGGCACCTTATCTTACAGTGACTGATTTTAGCCTAGTGAGCTGTCTCATGGAATCATTTTTCAATAGCCCAACTGCAGGAAACTGTAAGGCCATTCATCATAGTGCTGGTGCTATTCAGACAGCAGGCCATTTATCTGTATACATAAAAGTAAGCAAATCTAGGAACATTCTGCAGTGTTATCAATAGGGAATTACTGCACCCTAAATAGAGAGAGGCAGCAGGTGGCCTCGGAGCATTTAACTGATCTAACTGTCTGAGGTTTCAGGACTCAAAGCCAAAAGCGAGGCCAGCTCTCGTCATTAAACACCGATCACTGTTCAAGAGCTAATGGTCCATTTAATAATGTCATTATGGTGACACTGTCTCTCCCTAAATTTTTCAGAACCAGACGGGAGGACATAATGAGAAGACAGAAGGGGACTTCTTCATCTTCAATAACAAACCTTGACTGCAAGAAAAAGATTTTCATACAAACCAAATAAAAATTGCACTTAATTATACCTATTATACCTGGGTACACTTTGTAAATCAGTTTACAATCACAAGTGCACCATCCAAATATATAGCTTTGTCCATTAAAAAATGTCGTACAAAGCTGTGTTGAAACCTTTGCAGGTTCATGCCAGGTATTTTTTTTCTTCTTCTTTAAAAACTTATTTTAAATCCAATATCTATATCTAAGTGGCGCCCAGTTGGCATATATTTTATATTTTATTCCTAAAATGCTACTATTCGCTACAGTGCTGTACAACAAGGGTTCAAGATCTGGGCGGTGCTCAAAGTTTGAGTTTGTGGAAGTGCTGTATAGAAGATTGGCTATATACTAGATGGAAGTGGAGTTGGAAGTCTCACAGAAAGTTATTTTACAGCTTCTTGGGTCCACACCACTTGAGGTCAACCATTTGTTGTTTGTCTTAGCTCACAAACAGATTACAGATAAAGACAGCCACCCTGCTATACTTCTTGGAGAATCCATGATAAATAAACAGTAGTTGAGTTCCCCAAATAAGGGGTTGGGGTATTTTGAGTGTAGAAGGGGAATGAAGTAGAGAAACTACAAAGGGATATACAGGTTATACACCAGACAATGTATTTATTATCCGCAGGCCTAAGTGTTCTCATAAACTTATTAGAGACGCCATAAATATATGCCCTAAATATATTCCATTGATGGGACATATGTAGATTTCTCGCAAAACCAATGAATGCATTCACACGCTTGTAGATGGAAAAATGTGTATAATTCCATGTATTCTGCTGAATTGCCAGGTTGAAAGAACCTTAATATTCCTACTTAAGTGGTCCTAGTACAATACAGTATGTTTTCTAGCACAGTTTGATGGTATAATTTCTCTTGTACAGGCTATGAGAAAACCCAGGGAGTTGTCTCTGCTATGATGAACTCCATTCACAACATCATTGAACTGTTTGTACTCCCAAAAAATAAGAGATTGCCTCCAAACTGCCTTATAAGCTTGGATTTGAAAATATTCAGGCAAATAAAGGAAAAAAAGTCTATAGTGGCCCAAAAGACTCAATGGCACCTGTAATATGCAATGTCATACAGTATATTTATTATTTACTTCTATGGCACTGCAAAAAAAGCACTAGCATAGTGAGGCAAAGGAAACCACCATTTAGAGTTTATTAAAATATTGGATTTTATTGAATAGGAAAGTGCTTAAAATGAAACCTTAATATGTACTTGAGGGGCATTTTAGGACTCAACATCTTGAGTTATGTTTGCAAACTTTTATCTACTTGGCTTTAACCCTGTAGGAGTTAATCACCTGCAGTGGCATATAGCATTGCCTGGGAGGGATGAAAACATACAGGCTCTAACACACGGGCAGTTTTTCCTGCGCTTCCTTCGTTCAGCCGAAAGGGAGCGCAATAGTAGACACACTCAATTATTGTGAAGAGGGCTGTACTCACACTGACGCATGTATGCACCGAATGCAGATGAAATGCAACATGCGGCATCCCACTTTGCCGTTTACATGCATCTGTGTGAGAACAGCCCCTTCACAATAATTGAGTGTGTCTACTCTTACGCTCCCCTGCGGCTGAACGGAATAAAGCGCCCGTGTGTAAGAGCCCTTAGGACATGTAAAATCATCATGTACTAACCAATTAATATGTGTTTGTATTCCCCCACCCTTTGTACTTTTTCCCAAACATATTGCTTCATCCTGTGGAATTGCAAGGGACATAACGCAATAAAAAATAGACTGATATTTCCTTGCATTGGCTTAATAACAGTCATTTCAATACATCCTGCTGAAAACAGGCTTTAGATTAGAGTCCTTTTAAGTGAGCAGTCAGGAGTTGAATGACTAAAGTAAAAGAACCATTTATTTTTCTGATTACAGAGGTGCTGCTGGTCTGGTCGGGTGAGCAGATCATACTCATGATTGGAGGATCTGTACGGAATGGGAAAAGTCATGCAGAACAGCTGTGATGGACATTTCTGGGCAGCTGCTCATTTACTTCATTGGTTCCATTTATCTTATTAACCTTTTTTAGGCTCAGTCCTGTGATGCATTCAAGAAGCACCTATGCATATAGTCATCTCACCCAACTCCCACTCCCTAGCACTTTCTGTTGTGAGCTGGTTGGTAGAGGATGTTAGATGTTGTAGAGCAGCGGTTCTGAAGTGGAGACCAATGAAGCAGAAAGTAGAACTTGATAATGAAGGCCAGTCTGGATGAGATTTAAGGTGGCCATACACGGGCAGATAAAGCTGCCGATATCGGTCATTTGAACCGATTTGACAGCTGATCTGCCCGTGTATGGGGGCTTCCGACGGGTCTTCCTGATCGATATCTGGCCACGATATCGATCGGGAAGGTTGGATTTTTACCCGACCGACCCGTCGGAGCCCCTTGGCGCATCGTAATTCAATCGTTCGGCCATACGGCCGAACGTTCGAATTACCCCCGATATAGCCATGCCGTTAGTGGCATATCGGGGAAAGATCTTTGAGTCTATGGCCAGCTTTAGCCATTTATTCCTTGTGTTTGCTTTTGATACTCTTAGGGGCACATTTACTAAGGGTCGAATATCAAGGGTTAATAAACTCTCGAATTCGACCCTACAAAATTCGAATAATCCTACAAATCCGAATATCTAATTCGAAGGATTTACCACAAATCCTACGATCGATCGATTGAAGAAAAAATCGTGGGATCGAACTATGAAATCCTTCGAATCGAACGATTCAAAGGATTTTATTCGATCGATCGAACAATTTTTCTTCGATCAAAAAAACCTTAGAAAACTGATGGGGAAGGTCCACACAGGCTAACATTGTACTTCGGTAGTTTTAAAGTGTCGAAGTATGTAGTCTAAGTTTTTTTTAAAAGAATTTAAATGAATAGTCGAACGATTTTTAGTTTGAATCGTTCTAATCGAACTCGAGGTCGTAGTCGAAGGTCGTAGTAGCATATTCATTAGTCGAAGTACCCAAAAAATACTTTTTTTTACTTCGAATCCTTCACTCGAGCTTAGTAAATGTGCCCCTTAGTTTTATAACACAGTGACTATAAGGTCCAGAGTAGGAGCTAGGTATGCTACCAAATTTTGTGTGACATGAACACAAAAAAAAAACATGAAACCTTTACCCTTAGAGGTACAGAAAGGTTAGCAATACTCCTTGCTCCGTCTCTACAATCATTAGTGTTACTACAAGTTACCAATCTGGGCAAAATAGTTGTTTAGAGTCAAGAATGAACCTCCCCATTCAGTAATTAATCACTGAGGTCTTTACTGGGGCTTGGTTGACTTTCCCATTAGCATGGAGTTATAGTATGGTGTAAAGGTCACACCATTATAATGGAAAAGTCAAAGTAAGTGATTACTGAATGGGGAGGTTTCTTCTGGTTTTCTTTTGTATCCATAAGGGATATTTCACGTAAAATTATTTTCATTTTGTCAGCGTAACTATGCTGCTTTCTCTATACTAGTTATACTACTGCCTGTTGCTTTGTTTCCCTTGCTACTATGAAAACGCTACTGCCACATCTTACATTTTAATGTTTGCTGTTGTTATCAAGCTGTTAGTCACAACCTCACTAGCCATAGTACTCTTGTATTTTTAAAATACAATCAAAGGAAACATTCAGGGGGATCCTAGCCTTCCAGCTCAAGGGACTTGTTTTAAAATCATTGGTTCTCTGGAAACAGCTAGTAGTACCGCTATAGTAATGCTAGTTTTTAGCTTGCACAGAGAGATTCCTGCATGCTGCATAGATATTTCACTTTGCTAAGTATAATTCAGTGGATACATTTTAAGGGAAGTGCAAACTCTGGAAACAATTGGCTGAAATTTAAGCTAGTGAGATAAGGGAAGTGTTGTGATGTTGCTCTGTTCAGAAAATGAAGTTAGTAAGCGAATAGGAGTCATCAGACATTTCTCTGGTCATTTCTAAGCATTGTAGCATCACAAGCCATTGCTATTCTCACTGAAATCATTTATAACTGTAGTCATTAGGCCATAATGCATAGCTGGTGGCACTGTTGTTTTAGATTTAGTATATTAGCCGTTTAAAACTGCTAGTATCTTAAAAACCTCTTAAAAACCATGGGTTTAGATTTTATAGTTGCCCTTTAACCTTAACAGCTATAATCTATACCTCATGGGTTGTAATACCAAGCCTCTCCTGTCCATATTTATAGTTCACATTATTGGGGGCACAGTGAAAGTAACATGCCATTAATCAGTTGCTGCCAAACTCTAGCTGTCAGCTGTTGGCTGTCAGCAATTGTGGTTGGATATAGTTCAGCAACAGCTGAGGTTAAAAGGCTCCAGATGTAAATTGCGTAAGTAACAAGCACACCTTTCATTTTTTATCTGTGCCAAGTAACTAATATTAGGCAGCATGACAATTGCGATAAGGGAGATTTTATTAAGAATCAGGCTGTTAATCCTTTATGTACCAGGTAATGAAGAATATATGGATCGGGCACAAAGTGCCGGCCTCCTAGTGCTGTGGAGTCTGTCTAAGAGTTCTGATTTGATTGCTATAAAATAATTCCTAAAATTAAGGTAAACAAAAGAACATCCACAGCAATTACATATTGTGGACTCTCCACTGTGCCTTGTGGTCCATCTGAAAACAGTATAACTTAGATTTAAGATGTTATTTTAAATGGTTATAAAGAGTCTATTTGCTTGAATCTGTGGAAATGCAAATCAAAGCCCCTGTAAAGGGCTACCACCTAGTGGCATTTTGTAGACCCCAGGCTGCCACCTGACTAGTATTTTACTTTTTATTTAATCCATACAGTAAAACTTATGCTTGAAGCCAATGATAATGGAATAAACAAATCATAGAGATGAAGGTGGGTTCTTTCCTTCCAGAAAATGGTGGCCACCATCATTTAACCCCAACATGTGTAAGCCTCCATATCAGTTTGGACCACATGAGCATACAGTCCTGGGTTCTCCAGCAATAAACCCCCTGAGTCATATTTCTACTGCTGATTGTAAATCCCCAACCATTGTGTACAAAGTTCTGGACACCCACCCTCAGACTCTTGGGTTAACATGACACAAGGTTCTTGGATATTTGGCCACATCACCATGTCGTTTAACTTTAGAAGAAACAACAAACTTACCCCCTTGGGTTAACATGGTGCAAGGTTCTTTGGCCATAATAACATGTAGTATAACTTTAGAGGGAACAACAGACCACTATAATTAAAGGCATGTTCCCCACTCTTACTAAAAATACCTAGTGACTGTGGATCAAAGTTTTGGGGTTGAGCATGGTGAACTCTTGTTCCACAGTCACTCAGTGACTATAAAAATGGTAATAAACAGCCATAACAGCCATCAATTTCCAGCCATAGCACAGCAATATAGCATTACTGCTGTTAAAAAAAGTCTATCCATAATCCTTCACCAACATCTTCCTGTTTCTTATAGTGATCTAGACCAGTCTGGAGCTGTCCAAACCCAATTAGATACAATTTCCTCTTGTCGCCCAGTTTTCAGCCTGTGTCTCTCGTCCACTAATTTCACCAATGTTCATTTTGTCTAAAGCCGATGCCAAGATTTTTTTCTCCTAATCAAAATGATTTAGTTGCAAAAAGTCTTCCATTTCTCTGACAACATGGCCCCATTCATCACGCTGACAGGATTCAATTGAAACAGATGCAACAATGAGACTAATGGCTCAACTGATTCTTATTGATCTGGTTCCATTTTGTCTAATTAATAGTCTACTGACTATCTGCTAAGGACTGTTCTATAGTGCGATACATGCAAGTGGATGTCTTCTTTATCTATCAAGGCTTTCTGTGGCATGTTCAAAGACAGCTTTGGTGCATAATTTATAGCTACAAAGAAGGCTGATTAATTAATGGAAGAGTAGGTGGGTGATAACATGAAGCTGCCTGCCAGGGAATTTGGGTAGACAAACAGCCGTTTGCTCGATACACTTCATATTTTGAAAAGCAATTAGCCACATAAATCCCATTTGGACATCGGAGTCCTGTGACGTCCCTCCAATCCACATCTTAATGTATTAGATATAAATGTATTCGAAAATAAGTCATTCTGTCAACGCTATTTTCTTGCCATTCCAGGTAGCTAATGTAGTTGGAGATGAACAATTCAAATGCTGCCTTTTATATACTTAAGCATCTGGTGCTCTCAGGATCAGAATGTGCTAACTTCTACTCTTGGCACCGCCATTAACATCAGTGTCAGCGAACTGAATAGGAGATAAGAAACAGATCATGCAGATTTCTCACATTCCGATTCAGGTGCAAATGGATCGAGGACTGAATTACTGTCACTCCGTGTGACTATAATAGAAGTCGCAGTGGTAAACGGTTTGATGTTCATTTCTCAAATACTTTGCACATAATAGGAGCCTTTTCCTAGAGCTCTGTAAAACCATGTACTGATGATCTGGGCTTTGCCATCAGGATCATTATTTATTAATGCAACCCGCACGCTTTGAAGAAGACCTTGGAGGGCATGTGTTATAAAAGAATGGATTTCATTTTATCAAATGGGGCATATAATTTGGTTTAAAACTAAATAACGTTTTTTATAAATCTGCAGTGTTAGGACTGGTGCCAAGCTTCCCCATGTGGAGTCAATTCTAATGTAAAGGCTCTGGGTGCATAATTTATAAGGCCTATGGCATATAGGACATACTAAATGCTCAAATGAACACTTTCTGATCAAATCTATTTCATTAAATGACAGACTCAATGGGGCACAACTGAAAAATGCCCATGGATAATACGGTGTGCCATAGGCTTATGCCAGGGTCACATAGAATGTACAGTACACCAAAATCCAACACTCCACTGGGCCTGGCATTGAAGTGTATGGGTAGAAGCTGGTCCAAGTCTAGTAAACTTGAAAACTAGTTAGCAGTGCCAGTTTCTAGGCAACTTTACTAGACTGGTATCTACATGAGATTTTATTCACAGCTTTGTAGCCAGTTTGTACATAACATTAGTAAGCAGGTAAGTATTTTATGTGCTATTGGTAATTACTTATGTATTACATTATAGGAGTCTTATTTGCAAACAGCAGCCAATGTGTGAAATTCCTAACTGGTCTTTTTTTCTTTAGAAGACGTTTTCTTTCTCCAGGATTCCAGAACACACTGTTAGATGTAAGCGATACTGGTTAAAAATGTCTACCCCAGTGTAAGTGTCATACAAATGCAAGCGGCCTCCCTATAGACATTTTTGGCATTTTCGAAAGGGATCTTTACTAGGAAGTTTACAATGATTTAAGCAGTTAAGCAGTGAAAGAAATGTAAACTCACAAAAGCCTGCAGAAGCCTCAGTCCCTCATCAAAGGGGGGGATATACTTTGTAGAATGAGTAGGTTTAGCATTGAAACTGGAACCACCCAGAACAATTAGAAAGTAGAAAAAAATGATCTACAAAAATCTTACCATGTTTGCACAAAACATAACATGGAAGACTTCAGTTTTTATATTTTTATATTTTTTATTCAGTTTTGTGCCAAGTAACAATTTTCATATTTTTACTTTCTAAATGTTTGTGACCTTTTTTAGGTGGTTCCTGTTTCAATACTAAACCTACTTATTCTACAGAGGATGGATGAAAATCCCTTTTAAAATAACCTACAGTACATAGCAAAAAAGATTTTTAAAGTTTTTTAGACCATGAAGGAAGGTGTGAATGTGAAGCATATACAAACACAGTTTCTTACCTTTTCTGCTGACTGTGAGGTTCCAAAAAATATTGGGATGAAAGCCAGCCAAACTATACAGGTAGTATACATAGTAAAGCCTATAGGCTTAGCTTCATTGAAGTTCTCTGGTACTCCCCTTGTTTTGATAGCATACACAGTGCATGTCACCATAAGGAGGATGCTGTATCCCAAGGAGCATATGATTTGTAGATCCGTAATGTCACACTTCAGGACCCCTCTGGCCTGGTCCGGCATCACTGTGTGCTGCCCATAGTCTACGATGATACTAGGAGGGGTAACTCCAAACCAAATGAATACTCCTAATAGCTGGACAGATATTAAACTGGAAGTGATGGCCAGCTGTGAGGTGGGGCTGATAAGCCGGGGGGCTGTCACTGACATTTTACCTTGTTCGAAAATCCTGTAGATCCTGTTGGTTTTGGTTAGAAGAGCTGCATAGCTGATGCACATGCCCAACCCCAAGAATAAGCGTCTGAATGAACACACAGCCACATCAGGCTTGGCAATCATGAGGAAGGTGATTATATAGCAAAGGAAGATTCCTGTTAACAGGACATAGCTTAGCTCTCTGCCTGAAGCTCTGACAATGGGGGTGTCATTATACCGTATAAATGTTGCCATCACAAAGATTGTGGCAATGATTCCAAGCATAGCTAAGAAGACAGGAATTACAGCCCAGGGGGAATGCCACTCCAGCTTGATAATGGGTATGGGGTCACAACCTGTACGGTTTTTGTTGGGTCGCATATTGTAGTCACAGAGGTTACAGGTGAATTCATCCTGCAAGTACTTATAACCATCACACAACTCACAGTTCCAACAACAAGGCATGCCTTTAACCATCTTCTTCCTCTCGCCCATCATGCATGGTGAGCTGCAGACTGAGGGTGGAATCTCTCGTTGTCCTTTAGCCCATTGCATGTCTTCGATCTATGAAAAAGAAATGTATTCTGGTCACTGTATATATAAAACTGTAAGTATAAGGGACAGACAACATTTGGCATCTGTGTCAAACCTCATTGCAACCTTATCCAGCAGAGATGGCTGAAGACACAAAAGTGTTCTACACCAAGGTAGGAGTTGAAATATTAAATGTATTTATTAACTGATTAAAAATACCCAATACCAGAGGTCTTTTTTGGTTTTGGCATCCATTTGCAGTTAAACTTTTGATCAGCCACCCTTAGATCATAACGAGATATATTATGAAAACATGATAGAAGTAATAGGCAATCCAAGACCATTAATAAGCATTCACCCTCAAATCTCATCGTAATTCACCCCACATTTTGGGAGCCATCGGCCTCGAGTCACATCTCTAAGTTCATCCCTATACTATCTCTGGCCTTCAATGTATTTAATAATACATCTCTTTTTGCCAAATGTGCTCTTCTTCATTTTACACCAGCTTCTACAGCAAGTATTTTTATCTGTAATGGTGCCTTATACTCTCCTGTTCCACTCTCAGTCACCTTCACGTTCAGCACTCTGTGTCCTACAGGTTTTCTCTTTCTTTCCATAATCTGACTTTACCATCTTGTACTTTCTTCTCCCAACTTCCTTCCCTCCCACGGATGCTTACCATAGCCAGCCTCTGTCTCTGCTTCACTTTCTCTCCTGCCTCTTCTTCCTCTGCTTTTTTTGCAGCTAAGACTCCTTTACTCATTGGGTTTCAGAGCTTTACTAGCTGTGTGAACTTCAAGACAAGTGACAGCCTTGTGATAACTCATTTACCCTAACATTCTGTGTGCAGAGATAGCAGCTATATCGGGATATAATTATGAAGGGTTATTTCACTTGCCTCATTACAGTATACACACATAGCTTTATACCAGCAGCTGCACAAAGATTTGCAACTCTTCTCTCACCTCTGGCTGTAAAATGCCTAATGAAATGCAAGCTGCCCGATAAGCGGTGTGGAACGAAAAGATTAGGAGACGGATTCACACTCGGAAGCATCACACAGGAATCCATGTTGTCAGGAATATAATTTGAGTCTAGCTCCAACCTTCTACTAGGAATGGAATACCTTTGATAAATAAATGTTATGCTACACACAAAGAGGGCCTACAGACCCTCTGACCTGACCACCCGATCACTTCAGAAGATGTCAGGCAGGGTAGGTAGCATATAGGGCTCTTCAAGCTTTTCCCTTGCCAACAAATAATCCAACATTATAGAGAGAAATGCTTTATAACTTATGGCATATATAAATGAAAGACAGAGATGTCTCTATGATTTTATTATGCTTTCAGGTTATTGTTAGTACAATTGAGATGAATATTTATACTTGTAAATGCCGGGGGCAGTTTCAGGGTAAGGTTATGACTGCATTTGCTTTGGCCCTTTTTGAAATAAAATCAAAGCTAAAAAAAACAATGTGTAAAAATATATATGTACATATGTATTCAATGTATACATCAGGGAAGTCAGGCTCTCAGGCTTTCAGCTGTTTTTACACTGTAAATTGCAAGCAGAATAAAGACTAATGTGTGAAGAATTCTGGGACTCGAAGGTTGGAAATTAATGATTCTTATATTCCCTTCTCAAACAGGAGCCCCATTTTTCATGCATTTCTAGGGGCCTCCAACATAAACCGTCTAAAAGATATTATGGAGAAGGGGCCATGGATGAATGAATTAATGAGCAATTGAAGACCAGCAAGATTAAAATCCTAGAATGATCCTAAACTGATCCATTTGACCAATTAATTTATCAAGGGTCGAATTTCGAGGCTTAATAAACCCTGGAGTTCGACCCTCGAAGTAAAATCCTTCAAATTCGAATATCGAATTCGAAGGATTTTAGCGCAAATACTTACTTCGAACGATCAAATAAAAATCGTTCGATAAAACGATAAAATCCTTCGAATCGATCGATCGAAGGATTTTTATTCGATCATAAAAAACTTAGAAAAGTGCTGGGGAAGTTCCCCATAGGCTAACATTGAACCTCGGTAGGTTTAAACTGCCGAAGTATGTAATCGAAGTATTTTTTAAAGAGACAGTACTTCAACTATAGAATGGTCGAATAGTTGAACGATTTTTAGTTCGAATTGAAGTCGAAGGTCGTAGTAGCCTATTCGATGGTCGAAGTACCCAAAAAAAATACTTAGAAATTCGAAGTTTTTCTCATTTGAATCCTTCACTCGAGCTTAGTAAATGTGCCCCTTAGACAATCTCACACATACAAAGGCATATATATATATATATATATATATATATATATATATATATATATATATATATATATTTAAGGCCAACATACTGGAACTGACAACCAGCTAATGGCAGAATTCCAAACACTCAAACACAGAAGTGTTCCATTTACAAAGCTGTTACTAGGGGGAACATCTCAAACACATAGTTACCCAACACATGTGTGGTTTGCATAACTGTAAACAGAAGTACCCATGCATCTCTCTGCTTAGCTACTGGTATACAACAATGATAATGTGATTTATACACTTTTTTAAGAGGTTGAGATTTTCAGAGTTGAGCAACTGAGCACATTATCAGCTCTGTGTCTATAGATTTTGGTTACTTGACCCATTGACGAAAACTACCTGATTAAAACATTCTCTACAGCAGAGAATCATTTATCTTTGGGTTCCTGGGGAATGCAGATCTAATCCAGTCTTTGTTTAGGTTCTTCGCTCTCCACAACATTCTATTCTTCAAATGCTACAAGCTCAGCTTTCTGGTCTGCTCTTCTTATCACCCGTCCCTGATTAAACCTGACAAACGGTCCCCAGTGAGATGCTAATGAAGTTTCATAGCACTTTCTGCCTATGTAGCTTCATACTGATAAAGAGCCATTGCTCATAGTTCTTTAGGGAAACAAGGGACCTTGTGCACAATGCAAGTGAAAGGATCTAGGCAGCATCTTTCTGCTTCTGATGAGCCTTGTAATAGGAGTGTATCCTTTGTATGATATATTTCTATTATGGAATCCTGTCAGGCATCCATTATATTAGCACAACCTGCTGTACGGCCTGAACTAGACATCAGCTCTGGGAGTGAGCCCACATGCAAACACAAGCCAGGCTACGGTCTTACTGCTCTCATCATTTATATGAAATATAAACCTGTCGGTGACCTTCATTTCCTTAATAAGGAATTTAATATTGAATAAGATAATCACAGTTGCAAATGTGCTGTATAGGAATTCTGGCAGCAAATCAGGTCAATTAAGTGGATTTATTACTGAAAGGTAAAATGATTGAAGCGAGTCACTTTTTCGCTTCTATAAATCAGGTGCTGTTTTTGTTGTTCAGACATTTATAGTGTTGCATGAGCACAAAAGAGCATGGGAAAACAGCTGTTTTTGGAATGAAAGGATCTCACTGTTATATTGATTAGTGCCAAAATGCAATCAGAGCACCCTAATATCTAGAGAGGTCTTGACTTAGGGGGACATTTACTTACCTCCGCAACTCCGCCAGCGTTGCCTTCACCTCATTTTGCTGCTCTTTGCCAGGCGTAGATTCGTCAGGGCTGCGGAAATTCATGAAGATCTGAAGTTGCGTCCAGGGAGCCGAAAGGTAGCAAAGTTGCGCTAGCGTAAATTCATTAGGCAGAGCGAAGTAACGCTAACGAAGACTAATTTGCATACGGCAGCAAATTTAAAATTGAATGGACATGTATGCTGCAGCGCATATATAACACTACACAAGCCCAGGGAAAGTGAATAAAAGTATATAGAGGTGGGCACCCTATAAAATATTTTCAATCTTTTTCAGCCTATCACCCAAAAAAGTTTTTGGGACTTTCTGGTAACATTCAGAAAAAAAAACATCTTAGTATAGTTGCGTAGTTTTCGTCTCCTTCACTAGAGTGCAACTTCACCAGGCGTTAGGGTGCGAAGTTGCGCTACTCTATCTAATTCACTGGCGAATTTACGCCAGGACCACTCAGTGGCGGAACTACCGGGGGAGCAGGGGGTGTGAGCGGGCCAGGGCCCGCACCCACTCAGGGCCCCCCGGCAGCTCACGCTCCATGAAAATCACGTATAGAGGGGGGTGGGGGGCCTGGCTGTGCGTCCCGTACCAGGGCCCGTCCCCCTCTAGTTATGTTACTGGGGCCACTGTTAGTAAATAGGCGAAGTGGCAAAATGACGTCACACTTTACATGGACATGGAGCTCCAAGGTTAGTTCTAAAACACAATAGTGGAAAACATTATTTCCTAAAACACTTGTTTCAATAACATCACAGCTCCAGTTCCAGTGTCAGACTGGCCCACCGGGATACCAGGAAAAAAACAGGTGGGTCCAGGTGTCAGTGGGCCTCTTGCTTCTAACAAATAGGCCTATTTCATGGTCCTTCGATAATCCTTTATGGGGAAAAAAGAGGAAGAATGGAGTATATAGTAAGTAGATATAAAAGACTAAGAGAATAAAGAGGTTAAGTGAGAAGAGGAATAATATTTTTGAAAGTGGGCCCACGGTCTAAGGTTGTCTGGTGGGCAACTGGCATCCCAGTCCCACACTGTCCAATTCTAACTAATTTAGAACATAGCAACACATAATAACACTGAAGAGGCCCTAAATTAGGAAATTGTCACTTTTTGCACCACCAAATTTTTTCCAGAGAACACTCAGCATCCATTGAGATCACAAGAAATGAGGTTGCAGCAGAACATTTGAAACAGGTTAATTCTGTTCCTGAAATGGTTGTAATGTCAGATACATTAGATAGCTTCAAGAAAAGGCTGGATACGTTTTTCATTAGCAAGAGAGAAATTACACTGTAACTGAAAGGGACACATAGCACAAGTCCAGGGACTGGTCAAATTATCCTTTTGGATAGCTTTGGATAATGTTTTTAGTCTTTTGTTAGGTCAGCTAGAAGATAGGCAGAATTATTGGGGCAAAAGGTTGAGTTTGATTAACCGAGTTTTTGTATATATAAACCCATATGTACATGTTGATGACCAATACTGAGGACCAAATTATTAATTGGGAATAATGAACTATTAGAACATAGGTATTTGATGCCAATATCCCCTACCCCCCAATGTTTAGGGGACTAAAAGATCTTGCTGTAATGACCACTGATAAGATACTTGTCAACTAGTGACCAGTAATATAGTCAGAGAACAATATGGATTTGCCTGGATTTATACATTCAACCTCTTTGTACTGTAGTTATTCTCTGCCTGTGCCATTTATGTTCAAACACAAACAAAATCATGGTAGATATTAAAAAGCAAACTTAGCCCCTTCCCCCCCAGAGGTCCCCAGAGAGCCATTATGTAGCTCAAACAGCAAAATGTTAACCCATTTCCCCAGATGTCCCTGTACTGCATTTCAGAGGCTATAAAATATGAATTTTATATTCAGGTCAGGTAGAGAAGTACTAAGCAAAGTCTGTCCTGCTCATCTGCAGGTTACTCTGGCTTTTTCCATGGTTCTTTCACAATATCCGCTCGCGCAATACAAATCAGTGCCCAGCAGATGTCTCTGGCATGAAAATGGTTTGTGCGGATACGCTGCTGTTGTTTATATGGGATGCAGGGCTGGATTTATGGGGTGTGAGATTGGCTTAATGCACATGTTTGTAAAGCCATATTGATAATTATACATTCTATAAATCTCCCAAGTTGGCTGTGGAAGGCTGTCTGTGATAAACTGCAGGCTGCTGTTAGACAGGAAATAAAAGGGCCAGAGAGGATATGGAGAACGGACACATTAACCATTAGATAGCAATTTCTGCAGCCCAGGTTGAAAAATAAAATAAATATTTTAATGGGAAGACAATCTTAGTTAGAAGTAGTGATGGGCGAATAAATTCACAGACACGATTTTCGTGTTTTGCCGAGAGTGAATTCATTTGCAAAACTCCGGTGACAATTCGCCTGCGAAAAATCAGCCGCATCAAAATTGACGCCGGCATAAAAATTGTCGCAGTTATATTATTCGGATGCCCATTGAGCACGAAATTTCCGTTGTTTTGCGAATTTCACAGTAAATTCACACATTTTCCGTCGAAACGAAACTGCACAGATTTGCCCATTACTATTTATAAGGCCTCTTGTTAATATCCATAGAAAGTTCTTTCTAAACCATATCCTGAATAAAAATATGACGAAATAAGAAAACATAGATATCATCACTATAATTAAGGATAATTACAAACATGTGGGACATCTTAGAACAGTGATCCCCAACCAGTAGCTCATGAGCAACATGTTGCTCTCCAACCCCTTGGATGTTGCTCTTATTATTATTGAATTCCAGGCTTGGAAGCAAATTTTAATTGCATAAAAACTAAATATAATGCCAAGCAGAGCTTCCTGTAGGCTGCCAGTCCACATAGGGGCTGCCAAATAGCCAATCACAGCCCTTATTTGGCACCTCAATGGACTTTTTCATGCTTGTGTTGCTCCCTAACTCTTTTTACTTTTGAATGTGGCTCACGGGTAAAAAAGGGTTGGGGACCCCTGTTTTAGAGCATGCTACCAACTTACCCAGCCTCGTCTCAATCTGTCCCTTTCTTACAATTCTGTAAATGAAAACAGTCCCACTTAAATAGGGACAATTGGAAGGTTTGGTTTTCATGAATATTGAAAATCCTGGCTCTCTCCGGCTGCCTGTTACTGGAATGTCCTCCTCTTCCAACATCTTCTTCTTTCTTTCTTGGAACATGATGCCCATTCCAGATACATTGTATAACCGTCAACAACTGGCAAACTAAGCTGAGTTCAGTGCCTTAAAATGGGGTCATGGATTGAAATTCTCTAAAGTTGGAATGCATGCCAACTGATATGTGATGGCATATTAACATTTTTCTTTAGATGGCAAGAAATATTATGTCTCAATATCAGATGTTTTTGACTGGTCATTCCACCAGGCCCAAGTCCAGCAGATATCAGCAAGGCATAAGAACAGCCAGAGAGTTCCATACATGGCACCCCTGCGCACCACAGTAAAGTGAGTGTACATTTTCCAATTTTCCTCCGTAAAGAGCTTTAAAACATACACAAACTGCATAACCTAATCAATTCAGATTTCTAAACCAAGGCTGAACTCTTATTTGAAATGTATTCCAAGTACAAGGAACCTGATATCCCCTCTATCCGAGTTTCCTAAGCTGCAAATATATCACACAGGCAAGAACGCAAGAGAAACAAATAAAATACAAGGTTATGTGCTTTGATCAGCAGAAGCGGAAAGATAGCATATCTCCATGCCAGATGCGCAAAAAAAGTGCCTAATGACAGGACTTTGAAAGAATTTCATTATCACAGTGTGCCCAGTTGAGGAGAAAGAGAGAAAGCCCTCCAGTATCATAATCATAATGATGCTAACTGGCAGTAATAAATTGCATATTCACATTGGCAAGAAAATGGTGTTACTAGGTCTTTACTAGAGTTTTATTGTTTCAGATGACTTTTTCTGACATGGAAGCTTTGGTGTTTGATCCCTCAACCATTAACACATCTTGACCTTTTACTGACTACTCATCAGATAAGCCTTACTTCCAGAGCAAAATACGCCCACTCTTCTTCAGCCACACAACACTGTAACTATGGTGCTTATAGTAGCAGTGGGGAAAATAGTCTCTGGGAAGGGAGTGTGACAGTGGGATAGCAGGTATAGTAGGGAGAGATGGTGCCTATAGTAACAGTGGGATAATAGTCTCTGGGAAGGGAGTGTGACTGTGGGATAGCAGGTATAGTAGGGAGAGATGGTGCCTATAGTAACAGTGGGGTAATAGTTTCTGGGAAGGGAGTGTGATTGTGGGATAGCAGGTATAGTAGGGAGAGATGGTGTCTATAGTAACAGTGGATAATAGTCTCTGGGAAGGGGGTGTGACTGTGGGATAGCAGGTATAGTAGGGAGAGATGGTGCCTAAAGTAACAGTAAGATAATAGTCTCTGGGAAGGGACTGTGACTGTGGGATAGCAGGTATAGTAGGGAGAGATGGTGCCTATAGTAACAGTGGGATAATAGTCTCTGGGAAGGGAGTGTGACTGTGGGATAGCAGGTATAGTAGGGAGAGATGGTGCCTATAGTAACAGTGGGATAATAGTCTCTGGGAAGGAGTGGTGACTGTGGGATAGCAGGTATAGTAGGGAGAGATGGTGCCTATAGTAACAGTGGGATAATAGTCTCTGGGAAGGGAGTGTGACTGTGGGATAGCAGGTATAGTAGGGAGAGATGGTGTCTATAGTAACAGTGGATAATAGTCTCTGGGAAGGGGGTGTGACTGTGGGATAGCAGGTATAGTAGGGAGAGATGGTGCCTATAGTAACAGTAAGATAATAGTCTCTGGGAAGGGACTGTGACTGTGGGATAGCAGGTATAGTAGGGAGAGATGGTGCCTATAGTAACAGTGGGATAATAGTCTCTGGGAAGGGAGTGTGACTGTGGGATAGCAGGTATAGTAGGGAGAGATGGTGCCTATAGTAACAGTGGGATAATAGTCTCTGGGAAGGGAGTGTGACTGTGGGATAGCAGGTATAGTAGGGAGAGATGGTGCCTATAGTAACAGTAGGATAATAGTCTCTGGGAAGGGAGTGTGACTGTGGGATAGCAAGTAATGTAGAGAGAGATGATGCCTATAGTAGTAGTGTGGTATAATAGTCTCTGTGAAGGGAGTGTGACTGTGGGATATCAGGTGTAGTAGGGAGAGGTGGTGCCTATAGTAACAGTGGGATAATAGTCTCTGGGAAGGGAGTGTGACTGTGGGATAGCAGGTATAGTAGGGAGAGATGGTGCCTATAGTAACAGTGGATAATAGTCTCTGGGAAGGGACTGTGACTGTGGGATAGCAGGTATAGTAGGGAGAGGTGGTGCCTATAGTAACAGTGGGATAATAGTCTCTGGGAAGGGACTGTGACTGTGGGATAGCAGGTATAGTAGGGAGAGATGGCGTATATATTAGCATGTGGAAATTAGCAGTTGCTTTAATGTGAAAAAAAAACACCCATAGACATAAATGTAGAATTAAAAAATGTTGCATGGTTTGACAATAAGAAAAATGTAGCACGGCAAACATCCCATTGACTTCAATGCATTCGGTGAATTTTTCTCCCACTTTGGTAAATTGTTTTCCAGTTTCATGAACTTTCAGTGAAGCAGAATGGGTCAGATTCACCCACCTGTAGTAGTTGTTGAAAACTTATGTGAACGCGGCTCTGGATTTCTACCATTGTAATATAAGCTTTCCTGGGATCTGATCTCTACTCTATTTCACTATAAGTTTAACGTTTGCAACTGATGCTCTCAAATAGGATTGATGCATCTCACTAATGTTTCTTTTCAATAGAGATATTTATTTTATCAAGTAATGATTCTGTAAATTAACCAGACATTTTACAGGCTTTAATCATCTTTCAGACAGGGGTGGGGTTGTTAGAAGTTCAGAAAACTAGTACTGAAGTAACTAAAAGGCAGATGCAAGAAAGGTGACAAGACCATCTGAGACCATTAGATTTGAGACCAATTCAATCAGTCCCCCTTTCTTTTTAACTCAGTGATGGACAATCAGTAACCTTCTAGATGTTGTTGAAGCTCCAGCTCAAACCCAACGGCCCTTGGTAGCTGAAAGGCCCATTATAAAGCTGATTTTCTTAAGTGCTAAAAACAAGCATGTGAACTCCCTTGCTTAAGATAATTTTACCTAGAAATACATTACAAACCATCAACTATAAAGCACACCTTGCCGATTCATTTATATACTGCATGAAAAAAGTCTACTTGGTCTTACTGACATTGTTTACAAGTGAGCTTTAGAAAATACATACTTGTGGCTTTGGCCAGAAGCACTAGAAAATAAAAGTACTCTTACAAATATATCATTAGAGATGATGGAGATGAAGTAACCATTACGTAAATGGAAGATTTAACTTACTTTCTATTTAAAGAGAGCAGACAGGATCATCAGTTGTGGTCACAGCTAATAAATGTAGCTAATAGAGCTGCACAGACTGTCAAGTGTTTACTTTTACTGTAAATGGGATCAATGAGCAATCAGGACTGAGATTCCGTATTCTATTATGTAGAGCACTTTATGCCTGTATTGGCAATAATTCCGACAGACATGTCATGTCCTCACCTGTGGTCAAATATTTTTAAATGGGTTAGATATACTGTAGAATCCTATAAAAATATAATAATAGGGAGAGATGGTGCTTATAGTAGCAGTGGGATAATAGTCTCTGGGAGGGGACTGTGACTGTGGGATAGCAGGTATAGTAGGGAAAGATGGTGCCTATAGTAGCAGTGGGATAATAGTCTCTGGGAAGGGACTATGGAATAGCAGGTATAGTAGGGATAGATGGTGTCTATAGTAGCAGTGGGATAATAGTCTCTGGGAAGGGAGTGTGACTGTGGGATAGCAGGTATAGTAGGGAGAGATGGTGTCTATAGTAGCAGTGGGACAATAGTCTCTGGGAAGGGACTATGGAATAGCAGGTATAGTAGGGATAGATGGTGTCTATAGTAGCAGTGGGATAATAGTCTCTGGGAAGGGACTGTGAAGGTTATAGGAGGGAGAGATGGTGCCTATAGTAACAGTCTGATAATAGTCTCTGGGAAGGGACTGTGACTGTGGGATAGCAGGTATAGTAGGGAGAGATGGTGCCTATAGTAACAGTCTGATAATAGTCTCTGGGAAGGGAGTGTGGCTGTGGCATAGCAGGTATAGTAGGGAGAGATGTTGCCTACAGTAGCAGTGGGGATAATAGTCTCAGGGAAGGGACTGTGGATTTGGGATAGCAGGTACTGTATAGTAGCCAGAGATGGTGCCTATAGTAGCAGTGGGATAATAGTCTCTGGGAAGGGACTGTGGCTGTGGGATAGCAGGTATAGTAGGGAGAGATGGTGCCTATAGTAACAGTGTGATAATAGTCTCTGGGAAGGGACTGTGGGATAGCAGGTATAGTAGGGAGAGATGATACCTATAGTATCAGTGAGATAATAGTCTCTGGGAAGGGAGTGTGGCTGTGGGATAGCAGGCATAGTAGGGAGAGATGGTGCCTATAGTAACAGTGGATAATAGTCTCTGGGAAGGGACTGTGACTGTGGGATAGCAGGTATAGTAGGGAGAGATGGTGTCTATAGTAACAGTGGATAATAGTCTCTGGGAAGGGAGTGTGACTGTGGGATAGCAGGTATAGTAGGGAGAGATGGTGCCTATAGTAGGAGTGAGGATAATATGTCAATGTGGCAACAATATATTTAATTATGTTCACTCCACTTTTGATCCTTCAGTTGTTAAAGTACAACTTCCAGCCTCTATAGCCAAAAACACTATACCAAATCATCTCAAGAGATTATTAGAATCATTAGAACCCATTCTTTTTCCCGCTTCTGATATTTGATGTTATGCAGCTAAATATTTTTACTAGGAATGTGATACATGAATGCAGGCCATGTAAATGCCCATTTGTTTAAAAAGGCAGACGCAGAAGCTGAAGGTGAATACAGAAAAGGGATAGGAAAAGTTACAAGGGGCACAGTTATAAGGGTTTGCTGCCAGCTCCAGTGCAGGTTGTTTTGCTTTTTATATAAAACAGAAGCCACCAAAGACTTATTCAATAAGTGTCTCGGAATTGTCTATATTAAAGATAATTGCAATCACATATAATTACACGAGTACTTAATTATCATGTGAAAATCATTTAATTACAAATGGCGGATTGAGGTGAAGGACGATTACAAATTCCTGCTGGTGCTGAAGAGCGTGTCATTTTACTGCAACCAACATTTCAGTCTCTAATCTCTGGGTTTTACATTCGCAGGGTTCATCTGCGTGTCGGAGAAGCTGTTACTGCAACTTTATAACCTAGGTACAAACCTTTATATATAAATAAGTAGGGGGCACTTTATAACAGGAAAGGAAATAGTCTATTTAGAAAAAAAAAAACACAAGTTCCAATTAAAGTTTGAGTCTGTGGTCCCAGCAGATCTCGATCAGCATAAAAACTTATCAAACAATCAATTGATGGGGTGCTGCCACTACAAAAGAACCGGATGGTCAAGCCTGCAGTCAGGGCCGCCATTAGAAATCACGGGGCCCCGTACAACAAAATTTTTGGGGCCCTGCCCACACTTACGACCAAGCTCCACCCCATATGCCGCCCATTCCACATCGCTGTTAAAAGACCACACAGACATCAGCGCTAAAAAAACTACCCCCCCCACACAAGTTATAAAAAGCTATTGATGGTCAGGGCCCCCTTATAAAAAAAATTTAAAAAAAAAAATTAAAAAAAAAAAAAAAACATTGGTGGCAAGGGGCCCCTTACAAGTTAAAAAAAAATTGGGTCCCCAAAAAAAAATGTTTTACAAAAAGATTGGTGACAGGGGCCTATAGAATATTAAAATAATACATTGGTGGCCAGGGGATTAAAAAAAAAAAAAAACTGGTGTTTCAGTAGAATTGGCTTCAGTACTTCAACTTCGCCTCCTTTCGTGACTTCGGGTCTTTGCGCCGCTTCAGGACTTCAGCTTCGGCTGTTTACGTGACTTCGGGTCTTTTTGGCGCTTCGTGACTTCGGGTCTTTTCAGCGCTTCGGGACTTCGGCTTTTTCCATGACTTCGGGTCTTTTCGGCGCATCGGCTTCGGCTTTTCGGCACTTCCACATTCGGCAACGCAGAGGGAGGACGTACGGCTCGGGCGCTCGTAAGGGGGGCCCGGATCTTCAAAAAATGCAGCGCTGCCGGGCCCCCCTTCATGCCCGGGCCAGGTAAGCTTGTCCCCCCTGTCCCCCCCTGATTTTGTCAATTTCCCAGCTGCCCCTGATCATGTGACTTGTGCCTGCACTTTAGGAGAGAAATGCTTTCTGACAGACTGCTGTTTTTCCTTCTCAATGTAACTGAATGTGTCTCAGTGAGACATGGGTTTTTACTATTGAGTGTTGTTCTTAGATCTACCAGGCAGCTGTTATCTTGTGTTAGGGAGCTGTTATCTGGTTACCTTCCCATTGTTCTTTTGTTTGGCTGCTGGGGGGAAGGAGGGGTGATATCACTCCAACTTGCAGTACAGCAGTAAAGAGTGATTGAAGTTTATCACAGCACAAGTTACATGACTTGGGGCAGCTGGGAAATTGACAAAATGTCTAGCCCCATGTCAGATTTCAAAATTGAATATAAAAAAATCTGTTTGCTCTTTTGATAAATGGATTTCAGTGCAGAATTCTGCTGGTACAGCACTATTAAGTGATGAGTTTTGAAAAAAAACATTTTACCATGACAGTATCCCTTTAAGTTAAAGCTTCATCAATCTCCAACCCTCTATTGGAGCACTATTTACACGGAATCCACTGTGTGACTCTGATATCACTGCTGGATATCAGAGCGACTTTTCTGCCTCTAGAAATATTTATGTCAAGATCCATTATATTAACTCATATTATATTAATATTTTTGATATTAACTTATATTAATTAATATTTTTTAACCGTGAAGAAGTCACCTTGAGTGATGAAATGCGTTGATATTGGGGATTGAATCTTTGGAAAGCACATTGATGGAAATCAAATCTTCCAATTGTGTTGTGATACGTAGTGATGGGTAGTGATGGGCGAATTTATTCGCCAGGCGCGAATTCGCGGCGAATTTGCGCGATTTGCCGCCAGCGAATAAATTTGCTAAACTCCCGCAAAAATTCGCGGGAAAAATTCGCCGGCGTCAAAATTTTTTTTTTCGAAAAACGGACGCCAGCGTCAAAAACGGGCGCCGGCGTCGGAAAAACGGGCGCCGGCCGTCAAAAACGGGCGCCGGCGTCAAAAACGAGACGCCGGCGCCGTTTCGCGAATTTTTCGCCGTTTCACGAATTTCGCGCGAATTTCTCCCGTTTCACTTCGCCAAAAAATTAGCGCATTTCCAAAATTTGTAAAAACCGAAAATTGACGCCCACATCAATTTTGGACACGTATCCGAAAAGTCGCTTACGTCAATTTTGACCCTGGTGTTAAATTCAACGGAAGTCCAAATAGTGTTGACGCACAGCGATTTTGACGCGAGTGACTTTATGGAATTCAGGACTCCACGAAATTCGCGAAACAGCAAAAAATTCATGAAAAATTTGTGAAACTCAAAAATTGACGCCCACGTAAATTTTGGACACGCTCATGTCAATTTTGATGCCAGTGTTAAAGTCATTTGGCGTCCGAATAGTGTTGACGCGTGGCGATTTTGACGTGAGTGACTTTATGGAATTCAGGACTCCGCAAAATTCGTGAAACGACAAAAAATTCACGAAACTCGAATATTGACAACCGCGTAAATTTTGGACGTGCGTCTGAAAAGTCACTTGCGTCAATTTTGATGCCGGTGTTAAAGTCAATGGGCTTCCGAATAGTGTTGATGCGCGCCTATTTTGACATGAGTGACTTTTCTGACACACGACCCAAATTTCTTGACGCCGACGAATTTTTGCTGGAGTTTCGCAAATTTATTCGCCGGCGGCGAAACACAGAAGTTCACCACAAATTCGAGCCAGGCAAATTTTTTCACCCATCACTAGTTATACACTATCGATGTCTGGAAATATTGTAACTGCATTTTATCTACAATTAATAAATTGTTTATGAAGATTTTACACGAGGGGAGTACGCCCTTCTTATTATCTATTTTTAAAACAAACCTATATATGCAAGTCTTTTCATCTTGTTAAGTTCATTCTTAAGGATAAATTAAGTGGTAAGATTGAAAATGCCCAAATTTAAATCTGGAGTCCAAAAACAACACTAATTAACATCTATATAGGGCTGATCCTCAAGTAATATAGCCAATTGTGTGGATGACACTAATTATTGGGTCTGCAGGAAACAGGGGAGAAGTACAGCCTATTACAGTAATATACACTTACAGATCAGTTTATGATGTCCATACAATGGACATAAAGTGGAACCATATTAGTTCTAACAGAGCAACTGCAACCCACTGCTTATAATCTGCTAGCCAAGGGGCCTCTATGCAGTTTGGGATGAAATAACCACCTGAAAATATTTGGCACTAATGTGTTTCTACAGGCATGCACTAGCAGGAACGGCCTTCTAATGTGGTAATGTAATAAAGTTATTGGCGGAACGAAAATTTGCTAAATGAAGAAAAAGTCAATTTCTCTGTGAAATATTGTTTGTTCGACACTTACGCATTGCAAATTGTAATTTCTCTAAGTGTTTTGAGACCTCTTTGAAGTTGGCTTAAAATTCATTTTTAAAACTATGGCTTTTTCATTTCATGTTTTATTATATAAACTGCACATAAGGGAGTGTGAAGGCCTCAGCTGGCAATAAAAATTCCTGTGTTATTATGTCAGCGCCAATGAATTGAGGGGTCAGTGGTAGATGTGCCTCTTAAGGTAGCCGTACAGGTTACAATTATGATCTTTTTCTGCGACCAATGGGCATTCATTTTCACTACAAACATTAAGAGTTGAATAGTCAGCTATGCAAGTAGAAATAATAGAATTCTGCCTCTATCTGATGAATCAACAGTAACCCTTGCCGGATATTTGGGTGTCTTTAAAGGCCCGATAAAATGTTTCTGTCTTTGCTGATTGACCAATATATAAGGCTTTTGCTAATATCGTTGCCTTGTCTCCCACCATACACTCACCATACAATAATATCTGTGCGTGTATGGCCACCTTTAGGGCCCACCTACTTACTGTATATACAGTATCAGTTGTGCCACTACTATATTGGGTTAGAGGCTGGAACCTGTGTCAGATTGAAATCCATTGGAATATGTAGACAGAGCCATAATTCCAACAATATTTGAAGTTCACTTTAGATCTTGTGCATACAATCCAAAGGTGTGGGAGCGCACTTCCAAGGTCACAAATAGGTCGCTTCAGTTTTCTTAAAAAATTATTTTTATTTAGACATTGTTAAAAAAGAATTACATCAGCATTTGGTCTGACGCGACGGACTCGGGGCGGCAGCACCCGGGTCACACTACCGAAAGGGTAAGCCAATCCTATTTATATATATAAATGAGGAAAACCAATGCTTTCTTGGACATGAGTGTATTCCCCCTTGTGGGATATTGATAAGAGCAGGGTTCGGGGCATATCGCACCCGAACCACCACATCTGAACGGTGAGCGAACCAAAGCATATGGAATACCTATATAAACTAAGAGGATAAAGCTTATATAAAAAAACTTTTTTTACCCTCGGAACTGATGTTTGGTGGATAATTGTGTAAAACACTTTAGATCTTGGCCTAATTGACCTTCAAGCTAGGTTTCTAAGCAGCTTCTGACTGGACTAACAGGACACCAGTAAAATAATCCAATAGGCCCAGGCCCATGTGGGCACTGTTGTCCCAGGCACCTCATATGGAAGTGTGGGCCAGCCCCCCCCACCGATCGCAGCTGGAAGCAGGAATGAAGTTAAAGGTATGTGCAGTGGTGGAATTGAGTTTAAAGCTTGGAGGAGCTAGCAGCTGGGGTAAGGGGCCCCTGAGATAACAGTAGGGTTGCCACCTTTCCGGTTTTGATCAGGACAGCCCAGTTTTTGGAAGGTTTGTCCAGGTCAAAACGTCCTCCCCGGTTTTGAAATAAGGAAATCCAGATAGAAGTCACAAACCTGTCCCTGTCATCATGGCCCCACCTCCCTGCATCACCCGTTCCACCCTGTGGCTTCACCAACCATGTCCCCATGACTCCACGACCCACCTCTTGAGCTAGGTGGCTGCCCCAGTGGGCCCTGGACACGCCAGTCCATCACTGTTTCTAGATCTATTTTGGAAAACATTCATATCTTTGGAGGCTTTCCCTACAAATCATTCTTTAAATAACCATCACACTAGCCCCCACCAGAGACAGTTCTGTGCCCCCTCAAGAGATTTGGGAACAAACATTGTATAAAGATATGATTAAACATAAAGACAAAGCTCTATGCTAAGTACAATAAAGAAGGTAAACTTCAGGAGACAATGGCAACACAGTCAGTGGTGGGACATTTCCAACTTCCAACCAGAGCAACTATCTACAAAAAGGGCAGAGACACACGCTCAGATTCGGGGAGATTTTGTCGCCCGGCAATAAATAGGCTCTTCTTTGCGGCGACTTATCTCCATGAACTGTCTCCTGCTGGCTAGAATGTAAATCACCGGCGGGATGGCACTTGGAGCGCTTCATTTTCTGAATGTCGCCCAAAGTTTCCTCGTGAGGCAACTTCGGGTGACTTCGGAAAACGAAGCACACAATTGCCATCTTGCCAGCGATTTACATTCTAGCCGGTGGGAGGCAGTTTGGGGAGATTAGACGTCTCAAAGAAGAGGAGATTTATCACTGTGCGACTAATCTCCCTGAATATGAGCTTGTGTCTCTGCCCTAAAGCATTTGAAATAAGGAAGCACAGCAGAATGCAGCCAAACAACATTTCATGCAGAATGACCATATGCAGTCACTGTTTAGTGCTGCTTGTTCTCCTTTTCCAATATGAAAAACAATTGGGAGAGTAAAAGGCTTGTTATTTAAGAATATGTCCTCACTTATCCACAGTTGAAAGATAATAATTTGGGGAAACCGTTTTCAGGGCAGTGTTAATAGCGTCTATATATATTTTCACTTATATTATTATAAATGATAAAGCCAAACCTCCATTAAGTTCCCAGGAACCTGAAGTGAATGTTGAAGAAGGGACAGTATTTGTCACTGCCAGGTTGTCTCTTGAATTACAAGATATTACCTTACTTAGATGCAGGCCTCTGTCTTTCAAGTTGTGGATAATGTGTTTTTGGTGAGTGCTGCTGTCAAGACTGAGTAATAAAAGGAAATATAAGCCGCAAACATGGAACTTTAAGAGCCAGAAAAATGTAATTGCGCTCCCCCATCACCCAGGCAGCCTCTCAGACTTTAAACATTGTGTTTAATGAAGGGATTGATGACAAAAGGAGCAGAAGTAAATGTCTGGCAGAGAACTCTTGGGGGCCTCTGGCAATGTGCTTGCTGACTCCAAATGATTTATCTACATGTGTTCTAGTAAACAGGTGACCTTGCAGGTTGGAAAGCCAGCATGAGTGACAGCAGCTAGTGCGCAGGTAGCAGATCCACTTGGGTTCCATCAATAAAAAGTAAACCATATATGTAAGCTATTCTCTGGCAAAGCTATGTCTATAGCATCTGCTTTGTCGCGCAGCATGCTAAATAGGCTTAAGCTACATTGCAAACCTCATCCATATTATAACTTACTAACAAGTCAGTCTGCTGATTGGCTGATTGTAGGTTTATTAGTTTGTGACATTGTGACTAATATAAACTACATGTCTCAGCTGACGGGGAAACATTTAAAAAAAATCCATCCAAATCTTACAATAAAGATCACTTGAACATATCAATTATTCCTTATTGCCCTACTGGCTCCACTAGAAATAAGAAAGTTACATTCAGATGGAGCAGGTCTTAAAGTGATACAATATATTTTATTTTGGTCACCTTCCCATTGTTCTTCTGATGGGTTGCTGGGGGGGGGAGAAGGGAGGGGGAGAAGGGAGGGGTGATAACACTCCAACTTGCAGTGCAGCAGTACTAAGGGTGGATGAAGCTTATCAGAGCACAAGTCACATGACTGAGGGCACCAGGGAAACTGACAATATGTCTAGACCCATGTCAGATTTCAAAAATAAATATAATTTTTATTTTTCTCTTTTGAAATAAACCATGTATCACTTTAAGGAGCCCATTTACTAAAGGTCGAAGTGAATTTTCGAATTCAAAAACTTGAAAAAAGTAATTTTTGGGTACTTCGACCATCGAATAGGCCAAAATTCGATTCAAAGTAAAAATACTTCACAAATTCGACTGTCTCTTTAAAAAAGTTTTTTCACTTCGATATTCGATCCTAGATAAATCTGCCCCTAAGACTTAGTGGAGGCAAAACCATCCTGTTGGGTTCATTCAATGTTTAAATGAGTAGACTTTTTAGTAGATCTAAAGAATGAAGTCCAAATTATGGAAAGATCCCTCATCTGGAAAATCTCAAGCATTCCAGATAACAGGTCTCATACCTGCAGTTCTACCAACTGCCATTGTGTCCAATCTAACTCTTCTGCAGATTTGCAGGCAAGCATGGACATTGTCCCTGTGGAACCCTAGAGCTACTGCCACTCTGAATGTGGTGGTGTTTCCAGAGATAGGGCAAGCTTGTGTCAAAAGAATTACGTAGCCATGCATAGGGTAGGTACAGCCAGCTTGCACTGATTCCAGCCTCATGGAACAGTTGGTTAGATATTCTGAACCCTTATCGGTGAGTGGGAAGCTAAATCAAATTATCCAACAACAACCAATGTGCAAGTGGTTTTCATCAGACTAGTGCAAGTCAAAGTAATGAAAACAAATGTCTGGGTGCAAAGGTTTACTGGTTCAATTTAGCAGCTATAGAAATAAATGAGCAGCACTATTTTTTTTTCCCATTCAAAATAAATTCCACTTAACCAATAAAAGGTGAGTAATGCATGACAGAAAAGCCTTAACATTATTTGTGCATGAAAGCAGACTGAGCACAGAGCAACCCCTATTACCCAGCTGGATGCTCAGCGTGACTCACATTGAGCTGCAATTCATCCGTCCATTGTCCAATCAATCTGTATCCTTGCATGCTGCCATTTGTAGTCTGATACTGAAAGATGTCATATCGTCCCAGAGCATCCCCGTTTTTGTTAAACATGACTGGGGTCCCGGCACTACCTGTGGAAAAAAAAAAAAAAAGCGAGTTAATGCAGAGCTTCATGAATGGCAAGTGAATCATTTATCAAGTATACACATGATTTTACACTGGAACCATGCTAGCAGTAAATACGGTCTTTTGTGTTCAAAGGTTGCAGGTTGCTTAAACTCATTTTAATATATGTAATGTATGTATATCCAGAATGCTTTGACCCTGGGGCTTTTCTACTGACCCATAGCTTAGGTCTACTAAAAAAATATTTAAACATTAAATAAACCCAATAGGATTGTTTTGCTTCCAATAAGGATTAATTATATCTGATCATGTAAAAGGTACTGTTCTATTATTACAGAGAAAAATGATATAGGCTATTACATTTTGAATGATTTGATTAAAATTGAGCCTATGGGAGAAGGCCTTCCTGGTTTCTGGATAACCGATTTCCAAATAATGGATCCTATACTTGTAGCAGTTAGGTCCTGGAATAGCCAACAGGATATAAGAATTAACAGCACGTTTTAACAAAACTATCCTTAAAGGGATACTGTCATGGGAAAAGAAAAATGAATCAGTTAATAGTGCTGCTCCAGCAGAATTCTGCACTGAAATCCATTTCTCAAAAGAGCAAACAGATTTTTTTATATTCAATTTTGAAATCTGACATGGGGCTAGACATATTGCTAGTTTCCCAGCTGCCCCAAGTCATGTGACTTGTGCTCTGATAAACTTCAATCACTCTTTACCGCTGTACTGCAAGTTGGAGTGATACCACCCCCCTCCCTTCCCCCCCCCCCCCAGCAGCCAAACAAAAGAACAATGGGAAGGTAACCAGATAACCACTCCCTAACACAAGATAACAGCTGCCTGGTAGATCTAAGAACAACACTCAATAGTAAAAACCCATGTCCCAATTGAGACACATTCAGTTACATTGAGAAGGAAAAACAGCAGCCTGCCAAAAAGCATTTCTCTCCTAAAGTGCAGGCACAAGTCACATGACCAGGGGCAGCTGGGAAATTGACAAAATGTCTAGCCCCATGTCAGATTTCAAAATTGAATATAAAAAAATTGGTTTGCTCTTTTGAGAAATGGATTTCAGTGCATATTTCTGCTGGAGCAGCACTATTAACTGATTCATTTTGGAAAAACATTTTTTTCCATGACAGTATCCCTTTAAAGGAGAACTCTAACCCCTACTTAAAAAACCATACCCAGTACTCTCCATAGTCCCTCTTCCCTGCTCCCCCCCCCCTATAAGTGCTCCTAATCCTTTACTCGCCTATAGGTGCAGAGGAAGGGCAGTGGAGCTCATGGAAACCATGTTCCGGCTCTTCGGATTTCTTTGGGAGTTGGAGCAGTCTTCGGTTCATAGCAACTGTGCGTGCAGCAAAAGTAACGGAAATTGCCGAAGGGAAGAGGACCTGAAGAATAAAGAAGAGCTGGAAGATGGTGCCCATGAGCGCCGCTGTGCTTGCTCTGCACCTATAGGCAAGTAAAATTTTAGAGGCACTTATAGGTGTTATCACCTATGTGGCGGGGGGAGCAGGGAGGAAGGACTATGTAGGATACAGGGTTTTATTAGTGGGGGGGTTGAGTTCTCCTTTAATGCTGCCCCAACACAAGCCCTTGAGAAGGTGGGGGATCTATAAATTTGAAACACTTCCAATTACATATTAAAGTCTCTATATGTTATAAGAAAATAGCCCTTGTGAGGTTTCCCCTTTTCCTAATTCAATAGGTGATTATTTTCTTTAAAAGAAAAAGTAGCCAGTATTTTCCTAACCTTCCCCAGCTTACCCCACGAGACACCCAGAATATCAGAATAGCACCCAGCACTCGCAGGAGATGAGAAACGCAGACATGTCACACATATACCAAGGAGAATAATGATGAGCTGAAGCCAGTTACTTACCGTGAGAGGATTGGAGTCCTCAGAAACGACTATAATCCTAAATACATTTGTATGCAAAAGCAGACTCAGCTAGATCCTCATCTTAAAGACTGTTGTAATAAGCAAGAGCAAAGATTTCTACATTTGGAGCTAAATTGCTAAATAATTAGTGCTCTTTTGCCTGACACTGGACACATGAAACCTTGTCCATATTATAGCGAGAAGAATGTTGTGTGCCTCCAGCTCACAATACCGGCCAAATTACCAAAATGAGCTCAATTAGACTTTTGTAGCAAATGCAGAGAATTATTAAAGAAATCATGGGATAACCCTTCTTTGCCTCTGAGAATTATAAACTGAAGTGAAATTTTACAAGTAAAAGATGGCAATGCAAAGAATGGCTAAGAAACAGCAAAGGAAAAGACAAATAACAATTGTTTAACTCCTTACGAATCAATAAAGTCTTCATTGTATTGTGTATTTTAAGTTCTTTCCTTAAAGAAAAGTTAAAAGCCTAATAATGAGTGTGGCTAGAAATGATGTATTTTATATACTGAACTTACTGGTCTCCCAAGATCAGCAGCCCTTTAACAGTAATAATCCATGCCTAAGCTTTAGTCATCTTGGATCCTATTAGGCCATCTCTTGAGTGTCAGTGGCACTGCACATGCTCAGTGTACTCTGGGCTGCTGCTGAGAAGCTGTTTAGAGGTTTTCAGAAATCATGAAGCAGAAAAACAGGATTGTGTGTAAATGTCATAGAAGCTGATGCTACAGGGCTGACTATTCAATTCTAATGCTGAATGTGTTGTTTTCTAAGATGCCATGTAATGTGAATCTAGAATAATTCATTACTAATTAATTTTTCCTTATATAAAATATAATGTATATTGTGAGTCAGACCCTCAGATCAAGTAATTTACACCAGCCCAGAGCATGTACTGTGAATCAGCAGAAAAGAATATAGGGAGCCACCACTGAAGGTCTATAGTGGCCTTAGGCTGGAACAATACCCACAAAATACATTGTGTAGTATGTCTAGCTTACTTCTTTGTTAAGCTTTAGTTCTCCTTTATTTAAAAGGTCTTTAGTGGGAATCTTTTAGATGATAGCATTTTTCTACTGCCCATGTGGACCACCTACTATAATCCCTTTGGGACTGCATGTTCCATTTAGAGACTGTCGTGGTTGGTGATGTGATCAGTGGCGAATAAGAGTTCAAAATGGAATAGTATAATAAACATTTTCAAGACTCAAATCTGCAATATCACCAGAATTATTTTTTAAAAACAAGAGGCATAGCTGACTGATGATGACATCTTCACATGAACGAGGCTCGTACACCTACCATTGAAGCTGACATTGCGGATGTATTTAAGAAGTTTCTTTCCACCTGCATGTTCCATCTCTGGGCAAATTCCAGTAGAACCTGGACACAAGTCTTTGTTCATGTTGTGCAAAGCATGAGCCATGGCGTACACTGCATCCACTACAAACTGGACTCTTCCATCCTGTTCATAGGGTGAATCCTGTCCAATGCGTTCCTGGCCTGTACACAAAGAAAACGAGTAGTGATGGGTGAATTTGGCTTCGCCAAAATAAGAAACACACATTTTGACGCCTGTGTAATTCTGACGATCACATAAATTTTGATGCCGGCATTAAAGTAAATGGGCGTCCGAATATTGTTGATGTGTGATGGTTTTGACGCGACTTCTCTGACGCCGTGAGTTTTCGCAGCAGTTTCATGAATTTATTCGCAGTGGGTGAAACTATACAATTTGCTGTGAATTCGTGTCTGGTGAATTTATTCGCCTATCATTAAACATTAGCAAAGTACCTACCAGTGGATAGTAAAATTAAAATGGATGGAATGAGCTTTATGGTTTATATTAGACCATAATCCTAAGAGAAGTATATGGAGAAAAAATGTATGTACTGAAAATATTCAATAAAAAAAGAAAGTTGTTCTTAGTGGGACCAGTAAGTGAATGAAATGTGGCAAAGACAACATAAATGATTCTTTACATAGTGCTGACATATTATATATAGTGATGTGCGAATTTGCGCCGTTTTCACGAAATGGTGCCGGCGTCTCGTTTTTGACACCGGCGGCCGTTTTTGACCCTGGCGGGCAGTTTTTTTGGATGCGGCATCTTTTTTTTTTGATGCCGGCGAATTTTTAACAAGCGAATTTTCGCGGCCGTTTCACGAATTTATTTATTAAATTCGCGCCTGGCGAATAAATTCGCCCATCACTAATTATATATCATTCATATCTGTCTCTGCCCCAGTGGAGCCTACAATCTACATTACTCCACTATAATTCACACATATAGTGGATTATTTTATCAGAAGGCAATGTTTTGGAGTGTGGGGGGAAACCTGAGTATCCAGAGGAACCACATAAGAACAGTCAAGACATACACACTCCTTGCACTCCTGGATGGAGTGAAAACAAGGACCACAGCGAAGCAAGTAGTAATGCTAACTATTGTGCTACCATGCAACATTGTTAAATATATATTGGAAGTTCACAATATTTGAAATCACATAGTATTCTTTACAGATGATATAAAATAATAATCTACTGTATATTTAGGGTCTCCTGATAATCTTTAGTTCTATTTCCTTCTTGCCAAACCATGTGGTGGTAGATCTGATGTTGACCTCTAATATTTACATTAGAGTAATATGCATTATATTCTCTTTTGTTCAACGTTTGTTGGGTTAACAAGCAACTTATTGAATTACCATTCTGCAACCTTATATAACAACCTATCAACCCAAGGGACCCAGCCTTGACTTGTAAAAAATGATGCAGAAAGCAAACATTTTCTGTGTAAGTTATAGTGAGGCTGATGCAGAAGTAATTTTTTGGGGTGTGATTGTAGGAGAGGGGAAGATGAACAAGGAGCAAGGGAGATTTCTAGGCAAGTGTGAATGTATGAAGGAGAGATTGCATGTAATGTATATCTGTAGTATAGGTCTGAAGTAGAAGGGTACATTTATTATAGCCTCATAGGTGCCAGAGCACTAAGAGGTACAATAATTGCCCCCACCCCCTTGGTGCTCAGTTACAGAGTGCCCGAGCCCAGGGCACTTAGCACTGTGTCAGGGGACATGTACAGGTAATTGTGATTTAAAAGGATCTGATCTAGTGTTTTAAAACTATTATAAAGGTATATAGGGGCCACTGACAGAGAACTTGTTACTTGTTGGTGGTGCAAGGTGCAGAGCACAGGGGCAGTAGAGCCCTTTGCTTTCCATGCTCCTTGCAGCCCATGGCACTCCCTAGCCCTAATGGCATGCAAGCTGTGGGCTTCCCAGGGATGTTTATAGAGCACTGTGGGATTGGTGGTGAATTTAGTGCTGTGCACTTTGCAACGTCTGTAAAGGTGCAATGATGTTGTCTAGAAACCTAGTGAAGAGGACATTGGTGCAATATGTGCAAACACGTGACTAAAAATGATCAGCAGATGGTTAAATACCTGTACACTTGCGATCAGTGTCTTCCTTCTTAGAGCCAGTCATAGTTAACTTGCAGTTGAAATTTTCTTCCCAGAATTCTGCAAACCAGACATTTCGCCTGTTATTCTCCAAAGTCCTTGATGTAAAGTAGGCGTCAAAACCTTAAAAAAAAAAAAAAAAAAAAGGAGAGATGAGTTGTCAGTAGGGATGTAGCGAACTGTTCGCCCGCGAACTAGTTCGCGCGAACTTCGACCGTTCGCGTCCGCCGAATGTTCGCGAACGTTTGGGAACGTTCGCATTTTGAGTTCGCGTTCGATTCGAATACAAGTCGTTCGACCATTCGACCATTCGAATTCCTTCGACCGCTAAAAATCGAACGATTTCCATTCGTTCGAACGATTGTAAGCATTCAATTGAATGAAAAGCATTCGATCTAATGGCTTCGATCGTTCGATTCGAATGAAAATCCTTCGATCGAACGATTAAAATCCTTCGATCGTTCGATTCGAACGATTTTAGCGGGTGTTCGAAGTTCGCGAACTGTCCGCGAACGTTCGCATTTTTTGCCGGTGTTCGCGAACGGCGTTCGCGAACACCAAATCGGCTACATCCCTAGTTGTCAGGTCATATATTCCTCATTCGGAGAGCATGCCATCTCTTCTGTGAGCTTCTTCTCATCTTCCTTGGTTTAATCATAATACAATATTTTTTTGTAACTTGCAAAGCAATGGTGAGCATTACAAGAATCTGGTTGAGAAGATAAGGACTTGAAATTAAATGATGATATGGTTGAATGTTTGTATCCATAAAGCAATAACAACACTAAAAGCAGATGCCCACAACTGGTGGGGTGATGGATTTATATTTTACTCTGATGCTCTAACCCCTGCCATGAAAAAAGTACTCGATGGTCATGAACCTCACCTCTTGCACAACCAGCAGATACAATTAGCTTAATAGAAATACTAATTCATTCTAATAATTCACATGTAAGTGTACCATTAGTGGTGGCAGAAACTTGAGCAAACCAGACTTTGACCTATAGCACTACTTGCACGAATATATGTATCCCCCCACTCTTTGATATTAACCAAACCCATTGTTTTGGGATACTAAGGAAACCTAGATACAGTAATTTGCCTGCAGTGAGAAACCAATAAACTTGTACAACAATAGTGATTTTGATGTCACTTGCTTTTTGAAATAGCCATGCGGAAACTGAACATACTACTATTGCGCGACATATACTTAGGAATGAACGTTATACATTAAGTGCTTAGAACCTGTAAAAACATTACAGATAATTACATATATTTATTTTTTTTGTGTGTCCAAAAATCTAAAAAATCCAAAAATCTATCACATATATTATTATAACACCTTATTTTTCATTTTTTATTTTCTATTTTTCCATTTTGCATCTTTGTTTATTTTGGTTTAGGTTTTTACTTGTTTTGAAGTGTTGTGTTTCTGTAGTTTTTTTTGTTAGAATACACTGCAATCGATTAGTAGTAGCCTGTATGTAAATTAGCCCTTCAATAGGCAATTTATCTGTACTGGTTGTGATTGGTTGCTACATATGAGTAAGTAAGTGCCCCAACAGGCACGAAACTCGTTAGGCCATGTCCTAATATGTCCTATTAAACTTTTTGTATTTTATTTACTTGCTGCTTGATCAATTTTTGGAGGAACTCACATTCTTGGCTTTATTGTTAAATGATTGGGGATCCCCAATCTAGAAGTTAGGCAGAACTTACAGTACATGGACAAAGGGTTGCACTTGATGGACATTAACATCTACTATGAGACATCGGGTCTACTATATATTTTTCATATTAAAATAAGCCACATCCCTGAGCTCACAAGTAATCCTGCACACTGTTTTCTTAATTCAATTGTCTGATTTAGGCTAATAAACCTATATATTTAACATACAGAGAGAAGTTGCATGGATGAGTGCACTGGGGACTTGATCTGCACTGCATGCAAATAGGTGAATTGTATTGGGATATTTGGAAAAATATTACTATCTTGCCTACATAGAAAAGCACTGAGCTCACAGGTGAGTCTATACACTGTACTTGCAATTCAGAGGTAAGCCATTGCCCCTTTATTTAGCCTACAGATAAAAAAACCTTTCAAATGAACCCCAGCTTTGTATCCTGCATAGAGAAAAGCCATGTAATCAAAGACTCGCTGGCTTCATAACTGCATATCAAAATCACCAGTATCTAGGCCTTTGCAGATTATGTTCCGAAGCCTATAAAAACTTAACTGAGCATGAAAAAATGGTTATGTCAGCGTTAAGTCAAGAGAGGACTGGCTGCAGGCAGGATCGGATGGAAGGATAGAATAAACAGTAGAAATGATATTACAGAGGGAATTAAAGTTTAGTATTCAGAGGTGTGAGGAGGCTGTAAGCCAGATACTAACATCTTGTCAAGTATGTTTTTATAGAAGTTTCATTTCAGAAGAGTTTTTAAATTGAAACAGTTACCTGTGGAAAGAGAGAGAGAATATGCTCTATACATGTGAACTCGCTCATTGATGGCAAGGCTTTGGTGCAATAACTAGCAGTTTCACTTGCACATAGGACTAATTTAATAGCAACTTGTGGTGCTTTTTGGGTGTACAGAACTATAGAGAATACATATACAACTTCATACTTGCTGCTATTGATTTAGCCCCATGATTTATGTGGTACTGGTCAGAAGAACAACTGGAAGGAATGGTTGGAAATAGATCATTTAAGAGGTTGTTTAAATGAGAAGGAAAGGTACTGAAGCAGTTTATTGTCAATAGATTAGCCACAATAGTGCAAGCTATAACATTATATTTATTATGTAGAATGCTTTACCATGCATGAGTAAACATCTCTAGAAGATCTCTGTTTGTTTAGGATAGCAGCCGCCATATTCACTTGGTGTGACATCACATCCAGCCTGAGTTTCCCTACTCAGTTATAGCTCTGGCTCAGGGATTACAGCAGGAGGGGAGGAGGAGAGGGAGAGTGGAGCAAACTGAGCATGCTCAAGCCATAGCCCTGGAGGTTTATGCTGAAAGAAGGAAGTCTGTGTAAGTTACCAACTGTTGCAGTCGCGGTTGCCTGTGCACAGGCGCAGGGGTGTGCCGGTTAATGTGCACTCTCGGCACTTGTTGCCAGTGCATGCGGCTTTTCACACACTTGAGCATTCGTTTATACATGCTCTCATGCACCGCGTCTGTCGCAGTTACGCTAGCGTCAACACACTGTGTCCTTACGTTTGGCGGCAAACTTGTCCCCTTAAATTGAGGTCATAGAAGGAGAAAGGCGCTTGGTTATTTCCCTTGCTGTTGGTGATCTTTACTGCTTGAACTGATTCCTTGATTATTGGCCCAGCTTGTTTATGGATTCTTCTTTGATTTCAGCCTGCCTACAGACCTTTGCCTGCTTCAGAATACGTTTGACTTCAGCCTGCCTACCAACCTTTGCCTGAACCCGACTACGATTGACTTCAGCCTGCCAACCGACTTCTGCCTGTTCCGACTACGCCAATCCCAGCTTGTCTTCTGACTTCAGTCTGTTACGCACTGTTCTCTATTGGTTATCCCTCTTCTACGTTGCAGTGGACAATCACTCTGTGACTCTTCGTTTATTAGACTCCGCAAGTCCTGACAGTTTGATACAGAAGCCCATATATACACAATAAAAGGAAAGAAATGCTTTGTTTCTTTTGACAGAGGACTCAGAGCAGCATTGCTTTGAGGGTTTACTGGTGTATTTATGTAGACCTTTCTGATAAAGCTTACTTAGTTTTAGCCTTTCCTTCTCCTTTAATGAACATTTCTTTATAACAGGATTCATTGACTTCACTGGCCTGTGTCTCTATATGTGCACAGTAGAAGGATTGGGTGAGGAATTTAGTTTGTAACTCTATGTAGATCAGTAGTTTGTCAGAATTCTTTGGTTAGACATAGAGAGATCCTCTTAGCTCATAACATGGTACAGATATATGAAAACATTGATGCATCAGCCACAGAAGAGCAATTAATTGCTCACCCCCTAAATCCCATTCTATGTGGCCTTCATGTTATTATCTAAAAGAGCAAAGATTGATTCTCCTGAAATCTCAGTGTAACTGTCCCTGACCACGGCTACAGGACCCCAGGGGAGGGTCAGATCTACAGTTGTGGAACCAGCTTTACTGTCTTCTAGTTAAACCCTTTATGACCATTTCATTATGGAAAATCTACTTCTCATTTACATTTACACGCAGCATTTACTAGTAAACTTACCACTGTCCTCTTATCTTATGCTAACTTAGCATTGATAAGTACACTCTCCTTCCTCTCAGATAAACCTCAAACCCTCTAAAAGACGGTAATCTGCTAATTGCTACAAATTGTAATTACATGTAAGGTCACTATGAAATTGCAGATCAGGGGCAGCTCTTTGCCTTTCTGGAGAAGTAGCAATTCACTCAGAATGCATTTAGAGTGAGCAGTATGTAGAACAATCAAGGCTGCAAGAATCCTGGGAGCCCTTTATTTATTTCAGCAGAAGGTTGCTTCTCTGTGCAGAGGACAACTGTGTACCCTTGTGCCTGGCAATGATAAACAGACATTGTAGACTTGTGTTTCCCAAGTGTTATTCCCATGGTCTTTGACCACTGAATGGTCTCAGGGAGGATCTCAAGTGTTACTTCCTATTCAGATAAAGGAGAAATGCTCTTGCAATGAAAGTCTCCAACACGTGCCATTTATTTGAGAGAAAGGAGTGTCAAACAGAGAAGGTTGTTTTTAATGACAACACTACTGATAGCAGCATGGCAGGCAAAATTGCCATAGGCATTAATAAGCAAATAAAACTACCAGTCTTCCGCATGACTTTCACCCACATTTTCATTCTCTGTTTCATAGCCATGTTACTAAAATAATTCTCACTGTATTTACAGACATTTTCTTCATTTTGGACAACATTCACTGTAGTACATCAAAGCTACAAATGCTTCCTGCCTCGGTATTACTAGTAGGGATGCACCGAATTCAGGATTCAGTTCGGGATTCAGTCAGGTTTCGGCTTTTTTAAGCAGGATTCGGATTCAGCCGAATCGTTCTGCCCTGCCGAACCAAATCCAAATTTGCATATGCAAATTAGGAGCAGGAGGGAAATCACATGACTTTTTAGCCACAAATCAAGGAAGTAAAAAATGTTTTCCCCTTCCCACCCCTAATTTGCATATGCAAATTAGGATTCAGTTCGGTATTCGCAGCATCTTTCGCGAAGGATTCGGGGTTCAGCCGAATCTAAAATAGATGATTCGGTGCATCCAAATTACTAGTGTTACCTTTTCAAAAAATATTTATCTTTTTTTTGTGGAGCTTGAACTATCAACAGTATTCTGTCTTCTGAAAAGCAGATTCAACCACTTTCACATAGAGCTCCTCTCCCACTCACATTCTGTGTGTATCTCACGAGCTGTGGAATATAAGGCGATATCAAACGATGCAAAGTACAGACATTCTATTTTTATCCTTTATTCAAATGAATGCTTAATTGCACAAGTACCTTGTTAACTATTGCCAATCATGATTAATTGGGAGCTTTTTAGCTACTGAGAAATTAAATATTCCCTATCCACCTTCCTTTCCCAGAGGTTATTATTACCCACTGCTACTATAGGCACCATCTCTCCCTACTATACCTGCTATCCCACAGTCACACTCCCTTCCCAGAGACTATTATCCACTGTTACTATAGGCACCATCTCTCCCTACTATACCTGCTATCCCACAGTCACACTCCCTTCCCAGAGACTATTATCCCACTGTTACTATAGGCACCATCTCTCCCTACTATACCTGCTATCCCACAGTCACACTCCCTTCCCAGAGACTATTATCCCACTGTTACTATAGGCACCATCTCTCCCTACTATACCTGCTATCCCACAGTCACACTCCCTTCCCAGAGACTATTATCCCACTGTTACTATAGGCACCATCTCTCCCTACTATACCTGCTATCCCACAGTCACACTCCCTTCCCAGAGACTATTATCCCACTGTTACTATAGGCACCATCTCTCCCTACTATACCTGCTATCCCACAGTCACACTCCCTTCCCAGAGACTATTATCCCACTGTTACTATAGGCACCATCTCTCCCTACTATACCTGCTATCCCACAGTCACACTCCCTTCCCAGAGACTATTATCCCACTGCTACTATAGGCACCATCTCTCCCTACTATACCTGCTATCCCACAGCCACACTCCCTTCCCAGAGACTATTATCCCACTGTTACTATAGGCACCATCTCTCCCTACTATACCTGCTATCTCACAGTCACACTCCCTTCCCAGAGACTATTATCCACTGTTACTATAGACACCATCTCTCCCTACTATACCTGCTATCCCACAGTCACACTCCCTTCCCAGAGACTATTATCCCACTGTTACTATAGGCACCATCTCTCCCTACTATACCTGCTATCCCACAGTCACACTCCCTTCCTAGAGACTATTATCCCACTGTTACTATAGGCACCATCTCTCCCTACTATACCTGCTATCCCACAGTCACACTCCCTTCCCAGACACTATTATCCCACTGCTACTATATGTACCATCTCCGCGTACTATACAGTGATAAGGTAATATGGAAGCCTAGATCATAAGTCTTGCATTGCAAATCTGGTCTTAGATATAAGTACACAGGGAAACTCCAAAGCTATGAACCCAGAACAGTAGAACAGTAGAGCCCTGTGCCTGTGCAGTCTTGAGCAACATCAGATATTACTGTGATGTAGTTTTATACCCACATTGATTTTTTTCTATAATATATACATTTACATTTGGTCTAAATGATCAAATATAAGGTATATGGGCAGGTGTCGGAAAATCTGAAGTGGCACAGCAGTGATAAGGGAATGTGTGATTGTATATGTTGATAGTTGTACGTTTCAGTCAGTAGGTCTCTTTTACCATATTCAGGTAATTTTCCAGATGCCTCACATGGTATCCACATTCTCTTCATCCCTGGGGACAGTTGTTGGTTATAAATATTTCAGACAGGTGGATTTATGTGCAGTGCAAATACAGCAGGAGGGAGTTAAGTACCAAGTGTCTGTCAGGAATAAGATGCAGCAAGTGCCATGTATAGATTGAGCCATCTGTGCATCTATATATTTATATATTTATATACACTCATGTATAAAAGGAATATTTCAATCTCCAAGTCACTTGAAGGAAAAAGTAAGGGAGGAAGAGAAATTAGGGTAAATACAGATTCTCTGAGACAATAATATACAATTAATCGTTCACTTTTAATACATACTGTATTTTATGTCCTATCAATAAATTCAAAAGCCATCAAAGATCTTAAACAACCACAAATGTGTTATTTGATACCTGTATCTGTATTTTTAAATCAGCCCTAAAGACTTATTTTGTTGTGTCTACTCTACACCTATGAGGGTAGACTGGACTCCTGGTATTCATTAGCATAGTGCCTTCACCATATCGAATCTAAAAATATCCCCATGAGTAGTCACTCTAGGAACAATGATTGAGGGATTGAAGATTTACTGTGTATAGTGCCAACACAATATGCAGTGAAGTACAACTGTAGAGCATACAAAGGAGCTGTAAAATATTAATTGATAAAGACAAGCAAAATACCTGATTTTTACAGTACTATTACACTATGCAAAAGTGAATGGTACATTATACAGTAGATGTATAACATACACAAACCAAATGTGGTAGCATGTTATTAGAACATACAGAAGTCAAATAATGTAAATAACAGAAAGTTAAACATGGTACCAATAGAAGCAGTGATGATAATAACCTCTTGGAAGGGACTGTGACTGTGGGATAGCAGGTATAGTAGGGAGAGATGGTGTCTATAGTAGCAGTGGGATAATAGTCTCTGGGAAGGGAGTGTGACTGTGGGATAGCAGGTATAGTAGGGAGAGATGGTGCCTATAGTAACAGTGGATAATAGTCTCTGGGAAGGGAATGTGGTTGTGGGATATCAGGTATAGTAGGGAGAGATGGTGTCTATAGTAACAGTGGGATAATAGTCTCTGGGAAGGGAATGTGACTGTGGGATAGCAGGTATAGTAGGGAGAGATGGTGCCTATAGTAACAGTGGGATAATAGTCTCTGGGAAGGGACTGTGGCTGTGGGATAGCAGGTATAGTAGGGAGAGATGGTGCCTATAGTAACAGTGGGATAATAGTCTCTGGGAAGGGACTGTGGGATAGCAGGTATAGTAGGGAGAGATGGTGCCTATAGTAACAGTGGATAATAGTCTCTGGGAAGGGAGTGTGACTGTGGGATAGCAGGTATAGTACGGAAAGATGGCGCCTATAGTAACAGTGGGATAATAGTCTCTGGGAAGGGAGTGTGACTGTGGGATAGCAGGTATAGTAGGGAGAGATGGTGCCTATAGTAACAGTGGATCATAGTCTCTAGGAAGGGAGTGTGACTGTGGGATAGCAGGTATAGTAGGGAGAGATGGTGCATAATGTAAAAGTGGGATAATAGTCTCATGGAAGGGACTGTGGTTATGGGATAGCAGGTATAATAGGGAGAGATGATGTCTGGGGTAGAAGTGGGTATTATAGCCTATGGGAAGGAACTGGGACTATGGGATAGTATGTAGGATTTTCAAAATGAAACAGTTCCATTTTTTTATCATTTAGCTCAAAGTAAAATCTACGGTTTTTAATTGGGCACTGAAGGGTCATAGGCAGGACAGTCCAACAATAGAAAAATGTTACCTAAAAGTATTCTTTGCTCCATACCCCACCACCATTATAGGCAAACCTAACCTCCGGCCACAACTTGTTTTATATGACAAGAATCTTTATTTCCTCTCACTCGTTCTACACTGCTCTCTTAACAGCTCTCTGTTTGCAGTGCCCCTGCCAAGCCAAATGTCACAAACTTTGAGAGTATTCTTTCCTTTCTCTGAAACCCAGTGATTTGTGAACATATTATTCACAGCCGTACTCTGTTTTGGCAGTCAGTATTTAATTGTGGGCTCTTCTTCATGGCAAAGTGGAGTAAAAGCAAAGCATGAAAGCCTGTGAGCAGAAATATTGCTTTTCTTATTATCTTTGTCACTCTCCTGGGAGCTCCACAAATTCTATTGCGATGTGTAAACTGCATCCAACTGTGACAGGCACCAGTCTTGTCCTGCATAGTCAGCAATAGAGAGCTAACTGGATGCAACAGATAGGGAGATGCGTTCTTTTAAAGCAATAAGAATGCATCTTGTTTGTATTAAAAAGCACGCATTGCAACACTGGGCTCATGCTTGATTGATATCGGAATTAATTAGCTAAAAAAATGGACAAATTTAACCTAGTGCAGCAACCCTTAGCAAACAGCTGAGACTTGCCTTTATTATTGTGCTTGCAGTAGAGTGAGCAAAGCCAACTGTTGATCAGTTACTATGAGCTGCTGCAATGAGGCAACATCAAGTGCTGCTAAAAAAAAAAAAACACAATTGAGTTATTAGTTTATTTGAGGGTAACCTTTGTCTGCTGAATACAACCAGTGTAAAAAAACATACATATAAAACATAGCCATTAAACGGGATCTATAACATTCAACTCATAGAACATTGCCTTCAGCCTTGACCCAACACTGTGCCGAGTTCCAGCAGCAATTATCTCTCCCTCTTGAGCTTATTAGGCCTTAAATCTTATCAGTTAACGTCACAGTTCACTCATAAAGACCACCCTTTGAGCTGCTAGTTAAAAAACGGTAAGTGATCAATGTGGAATCGAGAAGAGTAAAAGCTACAATGTTGGTAGTATAGTAGTTTTATTATGACACCGAATCAACATATGATAGATCCCCTTTAATTGGATAAGATTAAAACAGGCTTCAATCCAATGCAACCTGTGTCAATAAAAGAAGGATTCTCATTATATAATGCTGCCAACAGCTATTCCATACCAGGCTGCCCATGCCCTCCATACTGATAAGCATCTGGCAAGTAGAAATAGTCCATCTAGAAGACATATTGATATTTTTTTACTTCTTCCTGAACTCACAGGGAGCAGTATAACCCAGACTATCACAGCAATGCTTGAAGGGATTGTTTCACATTTATATGAAAAGATAATTCATTGTAGAATTTATCCACAGATTATTAAGAGCAGGTCTGTCAATGGGCAATTTAAAGGTTTTAAGGGATTACTTACTAATGTTTGTTGCCGAGTAGGACATATTAATTCTTGCTTGGGGTCAGCTATACTAGAATCTTGTTTATGGTGCCCTGTTTAATACACTTGCCTTGACCAGGCAGTACATACAGGACTCACTTTGAATGCTGTTAATTCTGAACCAGTTGAATTGCACAAAATAGAAGATTATGTAATGGTGCACCCATGTCCTGCCCAATAACTCCCCAGTTGTGCCGCAATCCTACTGTGTCATGTGTTTGCATACACTATCCCTTCCCATGACACAACTCTCTTGCTATATTTACTATCCCACATAAGTAGCACAACTTACAGAGCATGAGCACAAAGGGTCCTTTCAATGAATTCATTTACCACTGCCCAGGGCAGACACCCCTCTTCAACCAAACTAGCTAAATAAAACATTTGTCGAGAAACCAAGCTACTGAAGAGCCAAATACTTTACAAATAAATTGATTAAGAAACCAGTTACTCTGTTGCCGATCCCCCTCTCACTGGTCCTTGCTTGCAGTATGGAAATCAGACATTGCCTTTTCCATTTAACATAATTAATCAGCATAGATTATTGCAGAGATAGGCCCAGGGATAAATAAAGACCAGCATTACCCAACCTTACAATCGTTAATAAATATGAATAATTATTCTCTGTTTAATACCCCCAGAAAATCCACCTGTTACCACCATCTCTAAGCTGATTGAAACATATAAGAGTCCACATAAAGTACAAATAAGAGTATAAAAGTCCACGTACAGTACAAATAACAGTATAAGAGTCCACATACAGTACAAATAAGAGTGTAAGAGTCCATGTACAGTACAAATAAGAGTGTAAGAGTCAATGTACAGTACAAATAAGAGTATGAGTCCACGTAGAGTACAAATAAGAGTATAAGAATCCATGTACAGTACAAATAAGAGTATAAGAGTCCACGTACAGTACAAGAGTATAAGAATCCATGTACAGTACAAATAAAAGTGTAAGATTCCACGTACAGTATAAATAAGAGTGTAAGAATCCACATACAGTGCAAATAAGAGTGTAAGAGTCCACATACATTACAAATAAGCGTATAAGAATCCACATACAGTGCAAATAAGAGTGTAAGAGTCTACGTACAGTACAAATAAGAGTATGAGTCCACATACAGTACAAATAAGAGTTTAAGAGTCCACATACAGTACAAATAAGAGTATAAGAGTCCACATACAGTGCAAATAAGAGTGTAAGAGTCCACATAAAATACAAATAAGAGTATAAGAGTCCACATAAAATACAAATAAGAGTATAAGAGTCCACATACAGTGCAAATAAGAGTATAAGAGTCCACATACAGTACAACTAAGAGTTTAAGAGTCCACATACAATACAAATAAGAGTATAAGAGTCCACATACAGTGCAAATAAGAGTATAAGAGTCCACATACAGTGCAAATAAGAGTGTAAGAGTCCACATACATTACAAATAAGAGTATAAGAGTCTACGTACAGTACAAATAAGAGTATGAGTCCACATACAATACAAATAAGAGTGTAAGAGTCCACATAAAATACAAATAAGAGTATAAGAGTCCACATAAAATACAAATAAGAGTATAAGAGTCCACATAAAATACAAATAAGAGTATAAGAGTCCACATACAGTGCAAATAAGAGTATAAGAGTCCACATACAGTACAAATAAGAGTTTAAGAGTCCACATACAATACAAATAAGAGTATAAGAGTCCACATACAGTGCAAATAAGAGTGTAAGAGTCCACATACAGTACAAATAAGAGTTTAAGAGTCCACATACAATACAAATAAGAGTATAAGAGTCCACATACAGTGCAAATAAGAGTTTAAGAGTCCACATACAATACAAATAAGAGTGTAAGAGTCCACATACAATACAAATAAGAGTGTAAGAGTCCACATACAGTACAAATAAGAGTTTAAGAGTCCACATACAATACAAATAAGAGTGTAAGAGTCCACATACAGTGCAAATAAGAGTATAAGAGTCTACGTACAGTACAAATGAGAGTATGAGTCCACATACAGTACAAATAAGAGTTTAAGAGTCCACATACAATGCAAATAGGAGTATAAGAGTCCACAGAACACATCTGTATTGGTGTTCTCAGGGAAACAAGTTACAGAACTGTGGTTACAACAGGACTGTACAAATAATTGCTGATGGCTGAACATCCTTGTAAATGTTACAAAAGAAAATGTCCTTGCAAGTAGTCCCAAGAAAATTAGTCTTTGTAGAGTTTGTAAGCTTTAGGTTGAAGTTAATGTTTCTTTTTATAGGTCACAGTTCTGTAACTTGGCTACAGGGAACTCGTGGAGCACTGAAAACACCCCCTGCATGAAGCAGGTGATACCTGAAACATTCTGGCTGCTTCATAAGCATATCTGGGCAGGTTTTATACTCATAGCATTGGACTCAAATGAACATACCAGCTTCTTCCCATTATGTCAGCACAAACTTGGGCTGTACCTGCTTCTTCCATCCATCACCAAAGCTACAGCTGACTGTACTAAACATTTGCTAGAAACATTGATTTTTGTTGCAATTGTTTAGTTCTACAATGTCATATATGTTAATAAAAAGTGACATCATTCATGGTGCTCTTGTTTGTAGATCACTGGACAAATAACTATGACACCGTGAGAGCACTTAGGTGCTGAACCTGCCAACCCACTGTACAAAGACTTAGGAGCAGATTTATTAAGGATCGAACTGAAAATTAGAATTTTACATTATTTTAATGTTCAAAACTCTCAAATTCGAAATGTGAATTATCCAAACTCGATTCAAGTTTTAATTCAAATTCGAATTTGGAGATTTATCAAACACTGGCCCTTTAAAAATTCAAGTTCAACTTTTTGCCATCTAAAACCTTCCAAGTTCAACACTTAGGTGCTGAACCTGCCAACCCACTGTACAAACACTTAGGAGCAGATTTATTAAGGATCAAACTGAAAATTAGAATTTTACATTATTTTAATGTTCAAAACTCTCAAATTCGAAATGTGAATTATCCAAACTCAATTCAAGTTTTAATTCAAATTCGAATTTGGAGATTTATCAAACACTGGCTCTTTAAAAATTCAAGTTCAACTATTTGCCATCTAAAACCTTCCAAGTTCATGTATACGTCAATGGGATAGGTCCAGGCATCAATTTGGACATGTTAGTAGCCTTCCTGACATTCAAGTTTTTTTCCGAGAAAAAAACTAGAATCGAGTTTAGTCAAATTTGAATCTAATTCAATTTGAGTTTTCAAGTCGTTAAAATTAGTGAGAGTTTTAGATCAGTCAGTTTTTTTATTAAATAACCCCCCAATCGAATGTTTGAGTATATTCGAATTTTATAAAGGTTAATGAATTCCAAATTTAACCTTTAAAAAAAGTGCCTCCCCGGGTGTTATTATTTTCTGAAATATACTCCATCAAAATCCGCACGGGTTATTTCCCATTATTTATCAATAGAAAAGTTCAGGAAAAAAATAGAAAAAATTGTTGAAACTCGTACGAAAATTTGAATCATACGAATTTTCCAGATTTTACGGGCAAAAATTAGATTTCTTTTGGATATTTGCCTGAAAACCACGAAATCTTCGAACAAAACCGAAAAAAAAAAAAGAACAGGATATCTTCGTGACTTCTCTCATTGACTTATATACAACCTTGGTAGGTTTGAGATGCTGGATTTTCGGATTCAGACTTTTTCCATCCCCGGGGTATAATAAATTACAAAAAATCTATTTTTTTTCCCCACTCATTTTTTTCCGAATTTTTGACATTCAGACTTTAATAAATAACCCCCTTAGTAATAATATAATGCTACTGCTTCTACCATGTCTTTTCCTACTGAGCATAGACATCAGGGGACACTTGACATTCAGGTGATTTGAGTCACAGTAATCCCAGCCTGCAATTTGGCAAAATGTATTTCAATACTTTATTCCCTATTAGTCACTCTGAAATTGTTCTTTTCCGCACATTTATTTGATCTTGTGTATTAAACTTTGATAATAGATGTGAAAGCCAAGGCTTCCCCTGCTCTCTGTCCCCCACCCACAGCTTCCCAATTGTGTTACCTTTTTAGCAATTAAAATGACAGCTGCCCACACCCCCTTTTCAAAACAAATTGTCTGTTACATTTTCCCAAGCAGATGCTTCATATTAGATGATGAAACAGTGACATTCAACGTATCTGTTCTAATTTTGCTCAGATTCATTAGCATGCAACGACAACAGAGAAGACATTGCAGGCTAATTAGTGTGTGGGATGCTGCTCCCTCAGACAGGTAGTAACTTTTCTACCATTAACATGTGTTTTTGGCCCTATCCCTGTAATGCAAATCTCCCATGGGTTGGACAGATCATAGTTCAGCAGAAACTGCAATGCTGGTTATTCTAGAGATCAAGAGCAATGATGTGCCCTCTGCCTATCTCCCATAGACACAAGTGGAGAATTTAAAAATGACTTTGAAATGGACTTGATGTTTTTCAAAATTTATAAAATGTCTACATTTTGAGGCATCTCTTTGAGTTTGTGATCTTTCCTTCCATTCCCAACCTTGACATCTACTATACTTAAAATCTTCCTCCATGGTAAGTTCTAGTTGACCACACAGAGGGTCAGTTTGAAGGGACCAGTTTGCTGATGACCACATGCTTCGCTTATTTTCATAGACTGAAGATGTTCTAACTAGTGATGAGCCAATTTTTTCACCAGGCGTGGATTCGCGGTGAAACTACGCTCTTCAACATCTGCAAATGTTTTCATGAAACTGTGGGAAAATTTTTCAAGTTGCCAAGACAAAATTATCACAGAGACAAAAAAGTCGTCACGAAAAAAAAAACACGCATTGACTTTAATCCATTTTGACAAAGAAAAGTCTCTACAAGAAAAACAGCCATTGACGTTAATGCATTTAGAGTGAGAAAAAATTGTTGAGCTCCTAAAAAAAATGATTGAGCTCATAAAAAAAAAATGTTGCCGCTTATTGTCTTCAATGCGTTTTGCAAATGTTTTGCCATTATAAAAACTTTTTCCCGATTTTTCAGTGAAGCAAAATGGGACGTCTAAATAAAGACCTGTTATGGACCCTTAGCCCTAAATGGTTGCTAATAATATACTGTAATTGTACCAGTAGAGTGCTTTACTGGTCATGCCAACCACAGCATGTGCTTCGCTGATCATAACAAGAGGAACTAGGTAGTATCAATAACCTACAAAGTACTGTGCCAAGAAATTATACCTACACTGTTTTTGTTGAACTTTTTAAATTAGTTTTTGTTGAATTATTATTAATTTAGTTTGCTGTTAAAACAATTATTCTAGAAAAAAAACTTTATCTTGGCTCTGATCGGTCACAATGTCCCACAATGCTACTCTATTTAAAGGGGTGGTTCACCTTCAAGTTAACTTTTAGTACTTTATAGAATGGTCAATTTTAAGCAACTGTTCAATTGGTCTTCATTATTTATTTTTTATACTTTCTGCATTATTTGCCTTTTTCATCTGACTCTCTCCAGCTTTCAAATGGGGGGTCACTGAGCACATTTAAACAACAAATGCTCTCTAAGGCTACACACATATTGTTATTGCTACTTTTTATTACTTAACTTTCTATTCAGACCCTCTCCTATTCATATTCCAGTCTCTCATTGAAATCAAAGCATGGTTGCTAGGATTATTTGGACCCTAGCAACCATCTAGCTGAAACCGCAAGCTGGAGAGCTACTGAATATAAAGCTAAATAACTCAAAAGCCACAAATAATAAAACAATTGGATTAAAAAAGGAGTAGAGGTTAGAGGTTAGCTTAACGCAATAAATTGTAACTGGGAATAAAACTGCAAGGAATAAGTAAAGGTGGAAAAGGACATTAGGACTGTATACAACTGTACACATTATGGGGCCGATTCACTAACTGCGAGTGAAGGATTCGAAGTAAAAAAACTTCGAATTTCGAAGTGTTTTTTGGGCTACTTCGACCATCGAATGGGCTATTTCGACCTTCTACTACGACTTCGACTTCGAATGGTTTGACTATTCGACTATTCGATAGTCGAAGTACCGTCTCTTTAAGAAAAAACTTCGACCCCCTAGTTCGACATCTGAAAGCTACCGAAGTCAATGTTAGCCTATGGGGAAGGTCCCCATAGGCTTTCCTAAATTTTGTTGGTCGAAGGATAATCCTTCGATCGTTGGATTAAAATCCTTCGAATCGTTCAATTCGAAGGATTTAATCGTTCGATTGAAGGATTATTCCGTTCGATAGTTCGATCTAACAATTTGCGCTAAGATCCTTTGAAGTCGAAGGATTTTAATTCCCAGTCGAATATCGAGGGTTAATTAACCCTCGATATTCGACCCTTGGTGAATCAGCCCCTAAGTGTTGAAACCATAAAATAATCTCTCTATTTTTTTTTCTTCTTCTTTGTTTTATTTTTTATTTGGTTAATTTAAAAGTTTGCACATAAAATAAACATGGAAGGAGAATGGCATGCAGTAAAAAAATTCCCTTCCTCCCTTATTTCCCTTTGCCCTGTTATTTTTCTGTATCCCTTTGAAAAACTTAAATAAAGACTTAAAAAAAAAAAGGGCAAAAGGGCAGAAGAGGCTAAAAAATAGATTTTTCCAGGACCTCTCCATTGAGACTAAGGGAAAGGAGATTATACCCTCAACGTATAGGAAGAAATGTTAAAAGGGGGGTAATGGAGAGTTAAAGAAGGTGCGAAAAAGGGAAGACAAACAAAAAGGTAAACCATTACATTTATATGTAGCAAATAGTGAATTTAGGCACAAATGTTGCTGCTAGATACAGGGCAGAGCAAGGATGTGGGATCAACTTGTATACCCGTCGCCTGCACTCTGCTTACTAGGAAAAACATTTAGGGGGCCGATTCATGAAGCTCGAGTGAAGGATTCAAATTAAAAAAACTTCGAATTTCGAAGTGTTTTTTGGGCTACTTCGACCATCGAATGGGCTACTTCGACCTTCGACTACGACTACGAATCGAACGATTCGAACTAAAAATCATTCGACTATTCGACCATTCGATAGTCGAAGTACTGTCTCTTTAAAAAAACTTCGACCCCCTAGTTCGGCAGCTAAAAGCTACCGAACTCAATGTTAGCCTATGGGGAAGGTCCCCATAGGCTTGCCTAAGTTTTTTTGATCGAAGGATATTCCTTCGATCGTTGGATTAAAATCCTTCGAATCGTTCGATTCAAAGGATTTAATCGTTCGATCGAACGAATAATCCTTTGATCGTTCGATCGTAGGATTTGCGCTAAATCCTTCGACTTCGATATTCGAAGTCGAAGGATTTTAGTTCCTAGTCGACTATCGAGGGTTAATTAACCCTCGATATTCGACCCTTCATACATCTGCCCCTTATTGTGTATTTAAAGAAAAATAAAAAGGAAAATAAAGTCTTTTTTATAAACTCAAAACACTAAGATTTAAATCACTGAGTTTTCCTACTTAAAAAATGGCAGTCCCCTGTCTCTTTCTGAGAACACAGACGTATACCCCTGAGATCCAAGGGAAAATGTGCGCTGTCTTTTGACACATTGTTGTTTTGACCTGCAGCTCCTTTAAATTGACTCTGATATTTCCATCTCCCCTTTACCTTTGAGCAATAGCCGCATATTAGACAGCTGAAATTAATTATGAGAAAGGGAGAACGAAGGTGAGTGTCCCACATTTAATCTCTAAGTGTGTCAGATGAACTATTTCACTGGAAAAGAAATTCATTTGGAAGATTAGACTCTGTGTGCTGGAAGTTATTCCATCTGGCTGAATTTTTATTCTTCACCTTGGCTTTCAGACTTATTGTCTCCTTGGTATTGCTTACCTTCTAATGCAGTCAACTTTGAATTGGGTGCTCTAAATCTAAGATGTCTCCATAGTAACTAATATGCGAAAATCCATAATTTTTTTTAATTTGACAAGCCTGTTTGATTTGCTTGCCCTTAATAAAAACTCAATGTTCTTTCATTATATAAGTGCCTTGTGTCCCCAATGAATCTCTCAGCGGCATTGTAAAATATTGTGTTGCGTGCGTTGTGACTTCTTACCTTCTATAGTTGCTACCTTGGGAAGAATAGTAATAGCCCCCTCGGCTACGTCTTCATGTAGACTTATAGAGCCAGTTTTGGTCCCCCAGCTGTCGGATCCCACCCAGTAGAAGTGTCCCACCTTGTCGACTCTTTTCACTGCAGACAAAACCTGTCTGGGGAAGATGAAGAACTCATGTAACAGCCTCAATTTCCCCAAATAACTCATTACATGTAACAAGATTCATATAACAGCAGTACAAGTCTATTTAGCCTCTGATATATCCTTACATATTATAGTTTCATCATTGGGGGTTCATCCTGCATAATGTAAGTTTCCCTGCAATAGGGTTCAAAGGACAGATGGGACATACTTTCAGTTATTTCAGTACAAGTATGGAACCTTATTATCCAGAATGCTCATGACCTGGGGTTTTCAAGATAACAGATCTTTCCGTAATTTGGATCTTCATACCTTAAATCTGCTAAAATAAAATGTAATCATGAATTAAACCCAATAATTGTTTTGCCTTTAGTAAGGATTAATCATATCTTAGTAGGGATCAAGTACAAGGCACTGTTTTGTAACTATGTAGATTTGGATTATTTGGAGTCTATGGGAGACTTTTTATAATGCAGAGCTTTCTGAATAAGAATTTTCCAGAAAACAGATCCAATACCTGTAATATAGGTACGGGTATGGGATCTGTTATATGGAAACCCTTTATAATAAATTTTTTTAAGAAAACCTTGTAATATAGGTACGGGTATGGGATCCGTTTTAATATTTTTTTTTTTTAAATGATTTACTTTTTCTCTGTAATAATAAACAATACATTATACTTGATCCCAACTAGCGATGAGCAAAATTTTTCGCCAAGTTTCGCCACGAAAATGACTCCCATTGAAAATCTGTCACGTTTCAAAACTTTGTCATGGAATTTGTCGCACGCCAGAAAAAAATTTGTCTATCCTTGGACTTCAATGCATTTTTGGCGAAGTTTGCCGTTTGCAAAGCAAACGGATCAGATTCGCCCATCATTGATTCCCAACTAAGATATGATAATTTCATATTGGAAACAGAACCAGCCTATTGGGTTTATTTAGGGGGTTATTTACTAAACCCCGAATGCAAAAATCACAAAGAATTCGTGATTTTTTTTTAATAAAATCAAACTTTTAAAAAATCATGAATTTTTTTGAAATTATTAAACCCTGAGGATGGAAAAGTCAGAATCTGAAAATCCGGCATCTCAGACCTGTTGAGGTTGCATATAAGTCAATGGGAGAAGTCCCAATGATTTTTTGATGTGCACTGGGTTTTGTTCAATACCCCGAAGCTTTCAGGGTTTTCGGATGAAAATTCAGAAAAAATAGGGAAATTTGTGAAATTGGATGAAAAATATTTTTTTCCCCCGCAAAGCTAATTTTCAGGAAAATGTAATAATAAATAAGCGTAAAAAACCTGAGCGGATTTTATCCGAGTTTGTAGCAGAAACTATTGAGATGTATTCGGACTTCGATAAATAACCCCCTTAATGTTTACATGATTTTCTGGTAGACTTAAGGTGTGAAGAGCCGAATTACATAAAATTCGTTTTTTTTTTGTTTGTTTTTTTAAAAAAAATGTTATATTTCTTTTACCCACTCGATAATTTTATCAGTTGTTATTTAATCATTTTCTTTAGTACATTTTCATTACTGCACCAAAGATTGTTTTAGAAATAATCCAACATGACCAGATGGTGACAGAAAGCTTCTGTGGCAAAATTATGGATGCAGGTTAAAGATCTTTGTAATTTAATTAAATTTAGAATTCTCCACCAGAGATTAGTCTAAATACAGAACTAAATTAGAACTAAATTAGAACTTGAAGTTGCCAATTGAAATTTGCTGATGGGCGAATTTATTCGGCAGGAGCGAATTCGCGGGATTTGCCATCGGAGAATAAATTCCCGAAACGCCCACAAATATTCGATGGAAAAAAATGGACAAAAAACGAGACGCCTGTGCCGTTTCGTGAATTTTTTGCCATTTTGCGAATTTCTAGGCGAATTGAAACGGCGCAAATTCACCCATCACTAGCTGAGAAACCAAAAAAAAACATTTCTGAATCCAAATTTAGTTGTCCAGAGCTTTAAAGTCACATGACTTTTAGGATGTTGGTTCAGTTTGGCTGAGAAGAAAGATTTGGCTGAACTTTGGATTTTGTGACTTATTAATTATTAATTAAAGCAAAAGGCATTTCTAATTTTATTCTTTAGAAACAGGACCCCACATACACGTATTCTAATAACTAAGGCCATACATGTCTTAACACACTGCAAACATACATTATACTTAGCACTTTTAGGTTTAAAAAAACAATGCACATTCTATGTTTTTCTTGCATAATAATAAACAGTAGTTCCCGTTTGTAACCCTATTACATTGAATCTAAAGTTTTCATAGGAACAGGGTACATTTTCCCTTTACATATATATTCTATTCATAAGTGGATCATTTGAAGGGAAATTAGAAATGATGATGAATCACATTGATATAAATGACTTATAATGCGTCGCTGAGCACTTGTGCAATTTAGATACATTTTCTATTTTTAGTGGTTTAATGATATTTTTTCATTTTTAGACTTTTAATATTAGACTTTTGGCTCAACTGACAGTCAGTAATCCTAGGGTTACAATAATAAAGCATAGACAGTGCATAAACAGGTAGGGTCTCTGACATTCTAACCTTTGAGCTGAAAAAGTCAGGTATTAGTACATTACTAATGTAAACTGCAATTGGGAAAAGTGCTAAGAGGATCACTCTTTGGGTCAATTACTTTTTGGGGTTTAGATGGTCTTTAACAAGAAACACAAGTTATGTATATATTCAGTCCTTTACCTGATGTCATCATCATCAACAGCAAAAAGCACCACGGCTCGAGCATTCGAAGTCTCTAAAAGCTGTTTGATAATCTTGTCAAAGTCACTGGTTGTTCGTTCATATGGTATCTTCAGGGACTGAGCAATACAGACACCCCCTGCCAAGACAGAAAGAGAACAAGAGCATTTTTAGAATAAACATAGAACTGAATCGATGTTGCAAGAGAGCAAGAATGAACAAGAGTATAGAAAACACTTTGTGCTTTATGCAAGACACGTACAGAACTTATTTTTTGGAATTCTGATCTAAAATCTTATTTAATTTTTCCGACGTGTTGCAGAAAGCCAAAAAAATCTTTGGTTTCATTTCAAAATATTGTAAACATTGTTGATAAAATATTTGCAAAAAAGGTGCTTCTCGTGTCTAAAGGTATTTATTATGATCCTTTGAAAGGAACAAGCTTCTTCATCACAGCAGCAAGAAACAAGGCAAATAATATTATGAAAGCCATGCAAATTGCACCAAATCATAAACGGTGGAGTTATCAGGATGCTGTACACAAAACAAGTAATGTTGATTATTTTTAGGAGCGAAAAACAAGTATAATTTCTAGATTAACATATGGAGAGCCAAACAGTGAGCCCAATCACTTGCATGTACTTAAGTCCCCTGGAGCATATATTTATTTTCAGACACTGTAATACTAACACAAAAACATCTATGCCGAAGAATAGACATTTGAGATTTGAAAAATCCATAGTAGGATTCCTTTCATTAACTGTATAAAGAGCAAATGTAACCTTTTATCATGACTCTTCTTTCCATGCGATAAAGTTGTCCACTTTGCCTTTATAGAAATACATTCCTTTATTCAGATGGATTATCCTGGTCTCTTAAAAAGGCAGTGCATTTGTTTTAGTAAAGACTTAATGAAACTTAATGGGTTGTCCATATTACTCCTTTGCTTGGTCTTCAGGGCAGGATTTACAAAGCGGGCACCCCTAGACCTAGATTTGTTTCCCCATCCCTTCCATTTAATTCTTGCAAATTTTCATCATCGGGACCTGAGCAATGGGGATTGGCATGAAGGAAATATAAAAAATAATTGTATCTCCTGATTATCCCCAGTGTTTCAGAACCAATGTGGGTGTGGTTGGGCAGCATGCCACCCCTTAAAATCCTGCCACCCTAGGCCTGGGCCTTGGTGGCCTTTCCACAAATCCGGGCCTGTTGGTCTTTGTCTATTCATCATATACATTTGGATGGCTGTGCTTCTCAAAACATTAGCCCACCTCCTACTTTTGCAGAGTCACAGTGGCGTGTGAGCTTTGGAGGCAATAAGGAGGAATATTGGAATTAACAAAAAACAATGGAAAGACAGCAATCAAAGACTTCAAATGAGCAATTCCTTTCTAGATTCCAGCGGATCCAGAGGCAAAAAAAGACTCCAAAGGTCCAGTTGGTCCATGTTTGACATCCCTAGAAATAACTTTCAAATTATGCCCACTATGCTTGTACCCGGTATTGGAATAACACTCTAATGACGATACCAAGAGCTGTTCCAATCAATATATCATTTTTCTCTGTTCTTCAACAGTAACATGAAGTTGGAATATCTTGACATTTTCAGAAAAATCTGATTCATTTCTGCAGTCTGGTTTCTTCGAAGTCCCAGTGGTGAGGAGCCAGTAGCTGCTAAGTAAATGAATTGGTTTAGTCTTTAATGGTCATGATACGGTACAGGGTAGTGTCAGCTATCTATTGGGCTGGTAAGATAATGTTATTTATAAAAATACTGACAGGGTGATTCTGTTTCACTCATCATGAGCATCAGACGTAGGCCAATACAAGGCCCTATGGCAGGTGGGGCAGGCGTTCTCTCTGCAATGGTAGATTTTCTTTTGCACTTCTGTCCTGGGTCATGGTAAATTACCTTTATGTCTACCCTAGCTGTTTGAGAAAGCTTGATATTTGTATTTCTTTTTCTGGTACGGTTTTTGGGGCTGTGATACCTAGGTTACAATAGACTGGGCGAGGCTTTGCTTATGCAAGAGATAAAAGATGGCTATACACAGCAGAGTTGAAAGCAGACAGGCTGCAATACAGCCTACAAACAGACTGTACAGCCTACAAACACATCACATACATATTTGGATGACTTGTTATCACATTGCTGTGGCATGACACTAAGGGGCATAAATTGTGTCCCAAAGTACAGTAGTCAACCAAAAACCACTTGTGCCAGGGTCACAAATGTACTGTGCACCTTGCACTGGATTAAAAATGAATGCAAATTAGGGGACAGGTAGGAGATGGGAGAAGAGGTCAACACATGCCTTCCCACCGCCCCAACTTGCAGAACCTGTGCCTGCAGCCACTGGTGGTAGGATTGTGTGCAAAGTACAAAAAAACATTGTTGCTTGTATCTTTTTTTCACTTTCTTCCTAGCCCCACCAATGGTAAATGAAGTCACTGATGTCCTTTTATATTATCTACAGAATAAATGTGACTTCTAAAAAAGCTAGCACCACTGAAAGAATAAAACAGAGCTTGAAATACTTCAGCAGAACCTCCCACACCTTAAGTCATTTTGCCATTGTAACGGCCGTACCCCTCCCAATGCAGGACCAACGTAGCTCATTATATCCCCAAACGAATCATCGGCAGCCACTTTAATTTACTCGCTGGATCTGCTTAGTTGCTTCTCCATTCCAGACTAATTGGATTATTAATTAAGTGAAATAGAGACAAATTATTTTTTCCCACTTATTTGGCTCAAAAGTTCCACTTGACGAGGGCTTTTCAGTTTGGCTGGATTGCATCTGGAGAGAATTATGAGAGTCTATCTACTTTTAATTAGAATAACTTGTGTCGTTTAAATTGATCAGAGTAATGTCTCACTTTCAAAACTAGTTTTGTCAAAACTAAGATTTCCTGGCTCATAAAACAAAGAGCAAATGTTGCAATGAGCACAATACTGGCCTTTGGCAGGAAAACACGGTGAGGCAGAATCTTGTCTAATGTACTTGATACTGGTGAGAAACAGCAGCTGACAATGCCCTATGGGGCACCGTTTGTACTTTTCCTACACTCAAAATCCAGGGGTTATATTTTTATTGAGAACTTTACAGATGCTAGAAATACAGTATATAACATCTGGTAAAATATGTCTTTTAACAGCCCAAGTTCCTTCTAAAACAAATGTGCTTTAGAATGAGTAGATGGGAGGTTATATATATAACACAATCAAGATGTCTAGACTATCAATAGGATTTCCCCTTGCATTTTTACTCAATGTAAATAATAGATGTACAGTAGAGAAGCAACTAGGAGGAACCCCCATAATATGATATACCTACCAACATTTTGGAAATAAAAAGAAGGACAAAAAGAGTTGCGAAATGTTATTGGCCATGCCCATTTTTTGTGGCCACACCCCCTAATTATCATGTTCATTTTACAACATTTGGCAGTTTATGAAAGTTTGAACACATTTCAGGTTTTTTTTTCAGTTATTGCAGTTTTGCTAATGAAGGTGAATTGCCCTTTAAGCTGTGAGTCTAAATTCTCCCAAGAGACCTGTTTGTCTTAAAGGGGACCCGTCACCCCAAAAAAATTATTCAAAATCCTATTTTATCACATTAGTCAAGCAAAATGAACTTTAATTACACTGTATAAATTATTTGAATCTTGTTTCCTTCAGTCTGGGAATTCATAATTATAACAAGCAGGCAGCAGCCATTTTGTGGACACTGTTATTAAGACAAGTCTTGTATCATCTCAAAATCTTGTTTGTGCACCAGAATGGGGGACCCGTTGTCCATTTCCATGCCCTGGCTACACAATTAAATGTTAACGAGCACAGGGGAATGTGGAGAGAGCAGTGACATCTAGGAAGTGCTGAATGGAAAGTGAAAGTAATTGCCTGCCCTGCCTCTATGCCCATGGCATAGAGGAGGGGCAGACAATATTTGATTGACAGCTGAGATTTTTAAATGAGCTTACAACGGCCATGAATGCTTTAATAAAAAATAGAAATTGGATTTCATGTTTAATTTGAAAGGGACTTTTATTATACAGATTTTTGTGTCTGGGTGACAGGTCCACTTTAATTGTTACAATTACATATTTGCTTATCTCAAAATTTTTAAAAAGCATCTTACTGCATCTGGTGGCTGTTCTGGGCTTTCTGCCAAAAGCCGATTAAGTTAGAAACTTTGTATCTTTTTCTGGCTGTTCAGTGCAGAGAAAGTCGGGACATTTCACTGAGGGACTGCAGGTTGTACTGTAAAAAGCGGCACTGTCCCACATAAAACGGGACAGTTGGGAGGTATGCTATGATATTAGTAGCTTAATCATTATTGATTTTTTTTTGACCATCTGTCAATGTGCAGCCAGTGTCATGGGTCTCTTCCCTACTGTATATATATATGGTATCTTAAAATCTGTATTTTAACCCTGGGTTATTTTAGTTTAAGGAAAGCCCTGGAACTATAATCACAGGGGCTGCATTACAAGGGATCCGAATGACCAGCAGCCAAATAACACTGGTTTATGTTTAAAGATTCATACCGCCCAACTGTCCTGTTTTCTGCAGGAAAGTCCCAATTTTGACAGCTCAGCCCGCAGTCCTTGGTTTCTTACTGGAATGAGTTTTAGTGATGGGTGAATTTGTGACATTTTGCTTCGCTGAAAAATTTGCGAATTTCCCACGAAATTCGCAAAACGGCGTTGGCATCTAATTTTTGATGCCGCATCCGTTTTTTTTTTTACGTCAGCGTCCGTTTTTGATGCCGGCGTCGAATTGTGCAAATTCACCGCAAATTTGCGCCTGCCAAATAAATTCGCCCATCACTAATGAGTTTCTCTTTGATCACCTGTACTGACAAAGTTACAAGATACAAAGTTTCTGAAACTTAATAAAAAATAAGAAGCTTTTTGGCAGAGAGCCCAGAACGCTGAGTCACTGCACTTTTATGCATTTGTAACAATTTAAGATAAGCAAAGAAACAATTGTAACTTTTTAAGATAATCACATTTCTTGGGAAACTGAGACTCACAGATTTTCACCTTCCATTTCACCTTCATTAGCTAAACTGTTATAACACATAAAACATGGCCCTAAAACCCTTAGAAATGTGTTACATATTTACATATGATAATGTAAAATGGACATGGTAATTGGGGGTGTGACCATAAAATAGGAATGGCCAAACAATTTCTTTGCTGTTTTTGTCCCTCTTTACATTTTTCAAATGTTGGGAGGTATGAATATTGGCAGAATCAGAAGCAGCTGTGATTGGGTGAGAATGAATTAGTTAAGGTGGGGGGAAAGCTAGGCTGGGGGCAGAGAAATAGAGGGAAGTGATGTCAGAGGAAGAAGCAGTTCACTTCATTATCTTCTGAGCAGGTAGAAACATCCCACCCACCCTCCCCCTTTTTTGGCATATGCTGTGAAATGTCAGGAGTTTCTCTTCTTTATATTCTCATATTATCTATTAATTAGCGAATGTGGGTGTTTTCCAGTATGCATTGTTATATTGTGGTTTGGGTACAGTTATACAGTATGAACGTGAGAGTCTGAATGGGAGGATTCATATGAAACGAATGGCAAATGCTTAAGTCAAGGAATGTTTCCAACCGCTATTGGGGTCAGGAAGGAATTTTGAGGCATAATTGGCACTGGCTTCAAGCTGGGTTTTTTTCCTTCCTCTGGATCAAACAGTGGAATGGATATATGATAATGTGGTAGTAGCTTGCCAGAGTACTGTACAGTTACATTTAGAAGAGGGAGAAAGGAGGTTCTCTCCTGTGACTGCACGGTGGGTTGATTGATACAAGCGCAACTACTGCTTGTGCTAGGTGACAGCCTGCTTGGATTTCCTATAAATGAGACCAACAGCAGGGCTGCTGAACTTCTCTCATGGTGGGAGATGCAGCTCCTGCTGGTAGCAGATTTGGGGGCGTCCTCTATGTAGGTAGAGGCAGCCTAATACTCAGTGGTGGATATAATACCATAGTACTGATCTCAAGTCTTCATTTTGGAACAGCAGAGCATAGTAGTGAACTTTTATGGAATTGTGGCTTTGCATATTGCCTTGGGTGAGGCTGGCAAGGTCCTATTTATTTGATAAAATGTGAATAAATCCTGTGGCCATTTTACCCCATTTCTGGCTCCTGGTGTTTCATTAAGGTGTTTAACAATGGGGTCAGTAGATAAGTACTGGTACGTTGGAATGTTGTGGTTCAATAAAACTCAGAGGGGTAAATTTATCAAAGAGTGAAGTTCCGCCACTAGAGTGAAATTCCGCAGCTCTCAATTCATTTCTATGGGATTTTGAAAGGCGTATTTATCAATGGATGAAGTGAAAGTTCACCCTTTGATAAAGACACCTATAAAAATCCCATAGAAATGAATGGAGAGTGGCGGAATTTCACTCTAGTGGCGGATCTTCACTATTACCTTCACTCTTTGATAAATATACCCCAGAGACTTAATAGTTCAATGACATAGACCTTTCACATTAAGGTCATGGTGAGGACTTGGCATACCTATAACGACCAGTCCTGCCACAATATCAGCCTGGTTAAAACCCTGAGCAGCTTTCTATGTAACCTTTAATCATAGTTCCTTTTTGCAGAAAAACGCATTGAAATCCCAAACAGTGTGACTATAAACCATGGCCATGTTATTCATGTTTTCTCTATGAAACACTGGCATTGCTGTCCAGGTCAAAAGATGTCCGTTGCTGATTTCCAGTATAAAATCAGGTCGAGCGGCCATGTTTATGGTCACAAAATCATAATATAAAGGTGATTAAAGTGGCAAGTCCTGCCACTTCCGGTCTCAACTTATTACTAACAAATCCCATCAGTGAGAAGCTATTGACCTCTTAAATAAAAGTAAATGCTGGTCCTTACCTGTCGTGATGCTGTGCGTCAGTGTTTAGCCATTAACAAGCATTGGAAGCACAGCTGTTTAATAACAAGATTGTGAGCAGGGGGAATAACAGGAGGAAAGCAGCATTTGTGTGAAGTTATCAGCGCTCTGACAGATCAGGAGCAGGTATAAATAGGCCTGTGTGAATTCCCACCTTCACGGTGCCAGTAAATGAGGAGGTGGAAGAGACAAATTTTATTTGAGCCAAGAAAGTTAAATTAGATCTGGTGTGAAGAACACTACAATGCTGGAGAATAGTACTTGTTTGGCAATTTCAAGATGCTGAGAGGTGTAGTTCAAGAACAGAAGGAAGGGGCATCTGGTAGGGCATTCCTGTTACTGCCACTGTAACCCTTCAATCAAAATGAATTGTAAAAATTTCAGTTCAAATAGTCTGAATTATAAGAATTAGTAATGGGCGAATCCGACCCGTTTTGCTTCGCCAAAAATTCACCAAAAGGCATTGAAGTTTATGGGCATCAATTTTTTTTTTTGTGTGACAATTTTTTTTCACCCATTGATTAGTGATGGGCGAATTTATTGACCAGGCGCAAATTCACAGCAAATTTTGCCCAATTCGCTGCCGGCGAATAAATTTGCGAAACGGTGAATGTACGCCGGCGTCCGAAAAAATGGACGCCAGTGTCAAAGACGGACGTCGGCGTCAAAAACGCAAATTCGCCCATCACTACCATTGGAGTCTATGGTGTCATTTTTGAGGTGAAACACAGCGAAAAAATTCGCTCATCACTTATAATGATCATAAAATAATTTTGACATTTATTTGAAATGTGTTTGTGTCCTAATATGCAATGGGGCACATCAGCATAGCCATCGCACACCGCGTGAGCCGCTGCAGCCGCACTGAGGGCGCATAGAGAATCGCGTATGGAGGGGGGCGGGTGCTCTGGCGGGCCCTGCTGCACGTTCCGCACCAGGGCCCACCCCCATCTAGTTACGTTACTGATTCCAGTGGGTCTGGTATAACTCCGAAAGACTTGGGGAAAGGGATCACATTTGTGGCAGCCAAAATGCCCTTGCAAAAATTTGAATAAGCCATGCTAAATTTAGATTACATTGGCATTCACAACTCACTAAATCATGCGCTGTCCTGTCTGTACCCAGCTTTAAATGCAACTGCCATATTAGATGTAATCAGCGTGTTTTTTAGAGCGCTGTCGAATGCAACTAAAGAACGCAGCCCACTGTAAAAACCCTGGAATTACCGAGTCGCAGTAACTTCAGGGGATTTTTTTTACGTCAATAGGTGCACTTGCTCATGATTTTTATAACATTTGTGTTAATGTTAAGAGATTTTTTCTACCTCGAACAAACTCTAATTTGTAAAAATAAATGCGGATGCTTGAAGACAACTGTGAAAAATAACATGAATACCTAAAATTTGTACTCTATCATTTTCAGTAGGTCAAAAAAAACTTGAAGAATTCTTTAATAAATGCTTTAAATTTGACATAAACAGAAGGATAATTCCTTCGATCGTACGATAAAACCCTTCGAATCGAACGATTCGAAGGATTTTAATCCAACGATCGAAGGGATATCCTTCGATCAAAAAAAGTTAGCCAAGCCTATGGGGACCTTCCCCATAGGCTAACATTGACTTCGGTAGCTTTTAGATGGCGAACTAGGGGGTCGAAGTTTTTTTTAAAGAGACAGTACTTCGACTATCGAATGGTCGAATAGTCGAACGATTTTTACTTCTAATAGTTCGATTCGAAGTCGTAGTCGTAGTCGAAGGTCGAAGTAGCCCATTCTATGGTCGAAGTAGCCCAAAAAAAACTTCGAAATTCGAAGTTTTTTACCTCCGAATCCTTTACTCGAAGTTAGTGAATCGGCCCCTAAAAACACCACTCTTATCCATAAATATAACCATGCACAGGGCAAATACATTAGGTAAACTGCGTGAATCATTCTGTGCTGCTCGAACTTTATAAATGAACCCTGTTGACTTTACAGCAGTTTTTTCGATGCAAAATTATATATTCAATTAAAAAAAAATGTGTTTAATAAACGTTTTTGAAAACATAATTCAAATTCAGTAGTTTTAGTGCAGAACAATTTTAATCAAAATGTTGATAAATGAGCCTTTTAGTATATGCAACAAAATGTATGACTGGTATGGGACCTGTTATATACAATGCTCGAGACCTGGGGTTTTCCAGAAAATGGATCTTTCCATAATTTGGATCTTCATACCTACTAGAAAAGCATGGAAACATTAAATAAACCCAATAGGCTGGTTTTTCTTCCAATAAGGATTAATTATATCTTAGTTTGTATCAAGTACAAGGTACTGTTCTATTATTACAGAGAAAAAGGAAAACATTTTTAAACATTTGGATTATTTGGATAAAATGGAATCTATGGGAGACGGCCATTCCGTAATTTGGATCTTTCTGGATAACGTGTTTCCGAATAATGGATCCTATACCTGTACTGGAAAATTCACTCTTGTGTGGCAAAGCATTAAAATCAAGGCATAATCTCACTTGAAGCCCCTTTTGCTTGGGTTCATTTGGTTACTAAGCTGAGTGCCTTGAATGCAAGTAACTATGCTATTACTATGTTATTTCTGTACACACCTATACTGACACCTTTATTGGGAAATCTGAAGATGCACAAAAGTAGCAAATACCAGAGGCCAACGACATACTGAATAGAACTGACCATTCTCTGCTATAAGTAGTTTATTTTATTTATGAATGTACATTAGGAGGAAATATCATAGGAAGGAGATACAAGACTTCCTGGCTATAAATTCAGCAGCTAACCAAACCTACTGTGTAGCTCACTGATACTTCCTCTTACGCACCCGATTTTAATGACCAAACATTAACGTGCCAATTAACTGCATGAGATTCAACCATAATTGGCTGTTCCTTCATCGTTAGGCGTTAGCAGGGCACGGTTATGTCCCTTGGACATTTTTTATTATGTCATTTTGTTTTCGAGCTCATGGAAAGTGCCATAAACCTGAGAGCTGTGATGGAATGGCTGCACTGAGTATAAACAGTAGGCCAATGAACGGTGCCGTATATTATCTTTATTTGGTAAATGTGTGTTGTGTTTTTATTGATTATATGCATCATTCTCAGTGCACATGTCACTTTTAGTACCTATGCACCTAAAAACCCCACATACCTCATAAAACATTACTGATGTGAGTATAAAACTAGGTACCATTTTTTCGGAGTGAATTCGCACGGGTTGGGAGGGGCGGACATAGAAGAAATCTTCCTCTTTGAGGTAAATATTTGTCTTTGCAGGTAATGTGAGTCTTCCAGTCTCGGACAATGGATCATTTAATTTCTTCTTACCTTACTGCAGAATAATTATTTTATATAGGAAGCTACAAAAATACAAAATAATTGGACTTGCTAGTTTTAGAGATGGCGTGGAATAAAAAGATGTCTGAAGTTGGTAGGGCAAAATGAAGGGGTAAGTAGGGGGGGCAGGAGGATATAGTAAATATACTGAGGCGAATGCCAAATGTAAGCCATCTTTTGGGCCAAAAACAAATACCCAAATGGTTTCTAGAGCCACTGGTCTGTTAACACTAAAATGTAGTTTCAGGGATATCCAGTTTGGGTAAGAACTGCCATTCATGCTCATGCTGATTTTCATTTGAGCTGCGGTGCATTGGACAAGATATCACATAAGGGAAACTGTACGGTTCAGTAACAGCGACATATTGCGTATGCCTGTGCCGATTTCTTGCTCTCAGAAATGTAATACCTAATGCAACATTTTTCATTAAATCCACTGCAACGAGAATTCAAAAACACTGTAGAAATATAGATCCAAATATGTATAAGTAAATAAATAAGATGCACACTCAATGAAGAGCTACAAACTGAAGCAGGTTCCAAAAGCACATTCTGAACAGCAAGTAAAATCCATGTCCATTGGTTTGTTCAAGGCCAGTCCAATTAAGTGAGATGCATCAGCACACTATGGGGTAATAAGTGGACAATCTTAAAATCACTTGAAGTATAAAAAAATATAAATCCTTTATTTCACTGGGTTTCAAGTCTTCGCAACAATTTATAGTTTATTTTTATCTGTTCAGCACCATGTGGATTAGCATGATGAAAATGTTGACCCCATGGGCTGCATCTCAGTAAGAAGGAGATTCTGGTTGACCTATTTAGAGCCGGGCCACCATCTGCTTCTTAGGGCTCTTACTCACTGGCGTTCTGACCTGCGATCCCCTGCGTTCCGTTTTTTGGTGTTCAGCCGCAGGGGAGCGCAGGAATAGACGCATGTCATTATTTAAAATGGGGCTGTACTCACTCAGGCGCGTGTAGGCGCCGAACGCAGGTTGAGACGCAACATGCTGCATTTTTCCTGCGTTCGGCGCCTACACGCGCCTGAGTGAGTACAGCCCCATTTGAAATAATGACATGTGTCTATTCCTGCGCTCCCCTGCGGCTGAACGCCAAAAAACAGAACGCAGGGGAGCGCAGGTCAGAACGCCAGTGAGTAAGAGCCCTTATAGACAAATAGTCCTGTGCCTACAAAGAATTATTTAGAGTTCCAAATGAAACAATCTAGATCTGAGCATGCAGAGAATAAGGGGGTTATTTATCAAAGTCTGATTTTATCTCAATATTTTCTGCTACAAACTCTTATCAAATCCGCTTGGGTTTTTTTATGCTTATTTATTATTACATTTTTTTTTTTTTTTCACCCGAAAACTCTTTCTTATGCCCTTAAACTCCAAAAACTTCAGGATATTGCATGAAACCCAGCGCACATCAAAAAATCTTTGGGACTTCTCCTATTGACTTATATGCAACCTCTACAGGTCTGAGATGCCAGATTTTCTGATTCTGACTTTTGTTGGTATTTTGTATACCAAGACCTCGTTTATAAAAGCAAAACTCGGAGAAAAGGCTATTCAAATAAGTGAGGTTATTTATTAGACAAAGACAAACAAGACAAGAGTTTTGCCTAGGAAGTTGTCACAACCACACCACAGGATTTAAGTGTGACAGGAGAACTTCCCAAAGACACTCCTCTTTAGGGATGTAGCGAACTGTTCGCCCGCGAACTAGTTCGCGCGAACTTCGACCGTTCGCGTCCGCCGAATGTTCGCGAACGTTTGGGAACGTTCGCATTTTGAGTTTGCGTTCAATCGTTCGACCATTCGACCATTCGAATTCCTTCGACCGCTAAAAATCGAACGATTTCCATTCGTTCGAACGATTGTAAGCATTCGATCGAATGAAAAGCATTCGATCGAATGGCTTCGATCGTTCGATTCGAATGAAAATCCTTCGATCGAACGATTAAAATCCTTCGATCGTTCGAATCGAACTATTTTAGCGGGTGTTCGAAGTTCGTGAACTGTTCGCGAACGTTCGCATTTTTTGCCGGTGTTCGCGAACGGCGTTCGCGAACACCAAATCGGCAGTTCGCTACATCCCTACTCCTCTTACAACAAGCTTTTATACCTTTTTACAGAGCATTTACCATAAGCGCAAAGGGTACACGGAAATACCATACATGGTCAAAAGCCCTCCTTCTATATTAGAAGGCATGTATGCTTACTATAGGAAATATTGCAATACCTGTTACATTATTTTATGTTTCCCTGATTCCAATATACACAAACCATAAAATATATGTCTCCTAGTTTGAGACAGGATGGGTGTTTGCAGTTCTGAAGCAACACTTCTGTATCTAACTGTTGTTTGACTTGTGTCTGCAGAGTCTTGACCTTTGGTCAGCATGTCATTGTATGATTACCTGAGACCACTTTCATCAGCCTTCCCTTCCCCCTTATCTGCCTTAGGTCTGGCCTTTGTATGTACCAGGACAAAGGGTCTTGATCTTTAATTTATATTAATAGTCCTAAATACCAGCCATTACCCGTCACAGAATAGGGTGTTCTCATTATTCTATTGTTAATATCATTATTTTATTGTCACTTTTCCATCCTCGGATTTAATAAATTCCAAAAAATTTGTGATTTTTTTAAAAGTCCAGTTTAATTTAAAAAAAATCACGAATTTTTCGTGATTTTTGCATTCAGAGTTTAGTAAATAACCTCCTAAATGTTCTGTGAACACAGTAAAATATACCTTACATACTTTCCAGTGATATGAAAATAAGCTAAATATTAAACTCTCCCTCGAGAATAAGTAGTGATAACAGGTTGGGACCAACTGAATCGACTGTTATGACAGTTGTGCCAGCAGCATCAGTTCTATATTTCAAGTATATTAAGAGATGGCACAGAAAAGGGAAAAAGTGCTAAGAGGTAAATGAGAATCTTCATATACATATTGCTAAGAGATACATGTAGAAAGAAAATGCTCCATATGAACTTAACTCCTTTTCTAAAAATATTCATTAAATGGAGAAAGCGTGGTTGTTTAATCTTCTAGTTTTAGTATGCTTAGACCTAAATCTGAGCAAACATGGGGCAATACTGACTGGCATCTTGGCAGATCAAATCTTATTGTGATGTATGGGCCAAAAGTACTGGCTTCCCCCAAATGACTATGTCAGATATAAGGAGGGTTGTAAAATCCCATCAGGCAAGAACAGGTTGTGGATGCACTCTTCTCACTGATAAGCCAGCAATGGAAGCATGAAAGCAGTTTGATCCACAAAGTGTGTGTCAAATTCAGATCCACCAATTTCACAAACCCTATCAACCAAATAGAGCTTCCTGTTTATGTGCAGCTTTCAGTTATACTTATCTTTATCTTAACCTAATGGCTTAACCCAAAGCATTGGCTCTATAATAAAAATGGCATATTGCTATAATATAAACTTCAGAAAACTACTAGATAGGAATAATTTATAAGTACAGTAGGTGTAAATGATTAACACTTCTAGGGCTGAAGCTTCCAGACGTTGCTGAGGCCCTACTTGTCCTCCCTAAATATTCCAGCATTGACTAAGAATGTTGGGAGCTTAAGTTTCAGCAATATCAGAAGAGCAGAAAGTCAACTATCCCCGCTCCATTGCCTCGGTACATTGTCGGCAGCAGTGTGACTCATTTGTTTGCTAGGAATCAATCTTCAGAATATTGATTTATTCTACAATTTAATTCAATCATGAAATAAATGTTAATTTGCACAATAGGATTCAGAGTCACAACTTATCCTACATTCAACTGCAATTACTCTCTTCTCTTCACTGCTTTGTAATACGGTTTGTCAGATCCAGTGGTTAGAACGTTAATTATATGTGTATTGAATTTATCCAGCTGATATGGCCAAGCAGAAAATGGCAGACATGGCAGAATTATTCTATTTAAAATCCTAATATTTATTATTTTTGTCTGTTCCAAAAGTATATATTGTTTTCTTAAGTGTTATCAAAACTAGTGTGTAGTCTTTTCACAGAAATTAAATATTAGCTGTAACTGATCACCATTGGGGGCAACCATGTGCCTTTCCAAAATGCATCATTAAAACCACGACATTGAATATATCCGACACTAGAAAAAGGGGGCAAATCTAGAGGGTGTGCACCAAGATCCAAACTTAAAGCATAGAGGTATGCCATAACAAGCAACCCATTTTATTACCTTATGAGTAGTGATGGTTGAATTTATTCGGCAGGCGCGAATTCGTGGCGAATTTGTGCGATTCGCTGCCGGCGAATAAATTCGCGAAACGGGCGTGGAAATTCGCTGGCAAAAATTCACCGGCATCAAAAAAAAAGTCCCCGGTGTCAAAAATGAGATGCCGGCGCCGTTACGCAAATTTTTCGCCTTTCGTGAATTTCGCAGGAAATTCGCAAATTTTTCGGCGAAACGAAACGTTGCAAATTTGCCCATCACTACTTATGAGACAGTGTGTCATGCCTGAGATCTCATCCCTAATCCTAATTTTCTATCCTAACTCCACCACTTAATACACCTATTCAGGGCCTATTCTTCAGATGTCCCACCATATCACCACAGCTTGATAAAGAGCTTTGTTGGCTTTAAAAATTGACAATCTGTGCCGTCGAACTGCTAAAATAAAGACATTTTAATAATTGAAGTGTCACCACCATATCACAAGGAAAGGTTCCCACTTCCAGTAGATCATTCTCCCAATCATTTGGCTTTCTTTACAAGCACAATGGTAAGAGGCAAAGGGTGGAGGAAAATAATTAAATGAGAGAAAGATGGAAATAAAAACATAGAAGAAAACGGGGAAGGAGCAAATATTGAGATAAGGGATACAAGGGCAAAGAAGAAAAAAATGACATTCAATAGACTGGAAGAAGAAACTTTAGAGGAGGGGAAATACTTTATAAAACAGGTCTGTGTACTAATGTCTTTTGATGAGTCCCAAAACATAAAGACACCACAACTCTAAGGGGTTATTTACTAAGTTCCGAATACCCGAAATCCAAAAAATTTGTGTTTTTTTTTTTTTATAAAATCGGACTTTTAAAAAAAATCACAAATTTTTCTTAATTTATTAAACCCCGAGGGCTAAAAAGCCAGAAGCCTTCCCCATAGGCTAACATGAACTTCGGTAGCTTTTAGGTGGCGAACTAGAGGGTCGAAGTTTTTTCTTAAAGAGACAGTACTTCAACTATCGAATGGTCGAATAGTCGAACGATTTTTAGTTCGAATCCTTCGATTCGAAGTCGTAGTCAAAGGTCGAAGTAGCCCATTCGATGGATGAAGTAGCCAAAAAAACACTTCGAAATTCAAAGTTTTTTTCCTCTATTCCTTCACTCGAACTTAGTGAATGGGCCCCTTAAGGTATGAAGATCCAAATTTTGGAAACATCCATTATCCGGGAAACCCCAGGTCTTGAGCATCCTTAATGACAGATCCCATACCTGTAGTACATTGTACACGTGATACACATACAGTATACTTTTTAAGTGTATCTAGTTACTAAGTGAAATGCCCATTAGCCACCTGCCACTATGCCACACAAAGTCAGCCATCAAGGGAAAAACAGAACCTGCAAGAATGAAAGGTTTTCCAGCTAGAACACAGTGATGACATCTGGGATAATGTATTTGTGATTAGAGGTCAGTAAATCAGCAAAGCTTTAAATTGATTTTCCTGAATCAAAACCATGAAATTGGTTTATGAATAGCGGTCCCCTGTTCGGAGAACCACAGTAGGAACCAACTCCTATAGATTTACATACATTCTTTTTAAATGGGGTTGAAGTACAACAAAGACCTAGAACAAGGGAGTGCTCAAGTGATTTAGAAAGCAGTGTGACCCCTGACCTTGTATTTATTGCAGAGAATGTTTTAAATTTCTTACAATTTCTTACAAATTATATTAAGAAATGGTTAACCACATAATGTGTTACTGATCCACAGTAGGAATCTGGTCATGAGGGATTGGTGGAGACTTTATCATTGCCTTCAAAGTGTGGTGAACTTACAGCATCTACTAGTATTAAACCCAATGGTTCAAACTTTATTGCTTGACATCTAATTGCTTGACATTAATTAAAGCATTTGCTATATTTTATTCTTAAAGGACAAGGAAAGGCAAAAAAATAAAATCCCATTTTTACTTTCTTTAATAAAAAAGAAACCTATGTCCAATATACTTTAATTAAAAAATGTGTACAGTTTTTATAAGAAACCTGACTGTATGCAGTGAAATTCTCCCTTCATTTACTGCTGTGGATAGGAATTGTCAGATGGTCCCTAACTGCTCTGCAGGGAAACAATCATACTTATGAACAGCAAGGGGAGCCCCCGCCTTACTTCCCAGCCATGCAGAACTCAAGCAGCTTTGTTTATGACGATCCCTAAGCAGCCCAGACCACACTGAGCATGTGCAGTGTCAGGGTCAGGCAAAGATGTTTAACAAAGTTACAAGATGACAGCCCCCTGTGACCAACTTTAAAAGCATAAATCATTTATTTGATTAGGCTTGTAGTGCAGTCAGTTCAGGCTTATTTTTAGTATTCAAAATACAGCATTTCTAGCCTTGTTCTATTTTAGACTTTCCTTGTCCTTTAAGACTGGAAAACTGAAGCCCACCTTGGTGATTCATCTGGGACTCATGGTACACGATATATAAAAGACCTGCTTGCAAGGACCAGAACCAAAGCAGTTCTGGGTGCAATAAAAATCCTGGTAGAAGGCAGTGTAAACTGTCTGTTTGTATAGGATCAGTCACTGTTGGAAATGTATTAATATCTAATCAGTGTCGGACTGGGATACCAGGGGCCCACCCAAAAAACATTAGACCAGGGGCCCACCAAGAAAATTTAGACCAGGTGCCCACTATCCATCTATCCATCTATCTAGCATCTTTGTTCTCATAGAAATAGGGAATGGCCATGAAATAGGCCAAATGTTTAGCAGCTCAAGGGCCCACTGACACCTTGGCCCACTGGGAGTTTTCCTGGTATCCCGGTGGGCCAGTCTGACACTGAATATCTTAAATGTATAACTATCTTCCAAGATCTAATTTAGATCTTCCAAGATAGTGCTTTGTTGTTACATCTCGGTTTCATTTAGAATTACAAACAGACACACAGCAACAGATCCTCCCTTTCCTTGGGGAATAACTTCAAGTACAGAGAAGGGGCATACAATTCAAGAGAAAATATAGTCTACTGAAACCAAGAAGAAGATAAAAAGATGAAAAAGACAGGGTGATTGAAAAGCCTGACTTTGAAGTCATCTATCTATCTATATAATTCTAAAAGACCAACTTGTGTCACCTTGGACAAGCAAACTGAATTGTTGTAGACTTTTAAAGGAACACCCGTTATCCAAAGCAGTAGGATACAACATACCCATAAAATAAGTAGGGGCACTGGACCTGACCTGAAGACTGCAGTCAGTTTACAATCAGACAAACCAGTAACCCAAGTGGTGTGGTGGTAGTTGTAGTTACAAAGGTGCTCAAAGGCTATAGGTTAGACTGTCCTAAAAGGGATTGTAGGGGGATTGTATTTGACCTGTTTTTCTGTCTGTGACATCATCCAGCCTGGTTACAGACTGGAGAGCAATCCGATAGGCTGGGAGACCCAGTGCATCTCTGGGAGAGGAGGCAGCCCCACGGGAGTGCCTTGCTTTGGAACCCAATGCACAGGGTTACAGAGGGAGCTTATAAAGGAGCTCCCTGATTTAGCAGACAGTCAGAGCTAGATCTGTGGAGAGTGAAAGTGCAGTGTGAGTACAAAGGAGTTGCAGTAAAAAGGGAGACTTTTTTTGTGTGTTTGTGCTCAGCTTGGACAGCTTTGAGGTTAAGATTAAAAGGGAGAGATTGCCCTGTGTCCAAATAATCTGTTGGATGCCTGTTGCAATCCTTGTGTGTCCCTGGTGTGAGGACAGGTGTTTCTCGTGAGCCTGCCAAATGGGAGCTACAGCCTCTATCCTAAAGGAGAGGTACATAGTGGTAGGTAGCACTACCTGGGGAATAAGAGCTCTGGGGGAAAGGGACATTTCATGTTAACTAAACTGA